>NC_000074.6:83939309-84275872 GCF_000001635.26 Mus musculus
TTGAGGAGAAGCCCCCAGGGCCCTGGGAGTGAGAGAGAAGCTGGTAGGTGTGACCAACTTCTGAAGCTCCCTGCCTGTGGAAGGAGACAGCAAGGGACACGGCTTCCCTAGGTGTGTAGGGGTTGCCGCTTCTGAGCTGGCCAAAGCCTTGCAGGATCCACTCTATCTGCTGCTCACTCTTCTCCATCCACCAGAGGAACAGTGGGGTTAGTGGGACAGATGGACGGGATCCCTCCATGCTACAGTTCCTTGCTTCCTGGAGACTGGGCCTTATACCACGAGAAAGCCCAGGCCCAGGGGCTGGGGCTGGGTGGGGCGGGAGGGGGGCTGGTGGTTAATGGTGGAACTTTCTCTGAAGCTCCTTTCTCCTTTGCTATTGGTCCCTGACTCCCAAGCAAGCCTGCCCCTCAGCCCCCAGAGTGCACCCAATGACCCCCCTCCCTTGGGGTGACTCCTGATGAAGCACAACTCCCCACAGGGCCCCTAACCCACTGGAGTGACCATATTTGGGCAGTTCCCAGTCCTGTGGGCTGGGCTATCTGGGGAACAGATTTGGGGTCTGGGGCTCCCTGAGGAGTGGGTCCTGGGTTTGGATCTTTCTCTAGGGGGTCCTCTTACCCCTCTCTCTTCCTCCCCTATTGCTGTAAATATTTCAACAAAATGGAAAAGGAAAAAAAAAAAGACAAAAAAAAAGTAAGAAAATCTCATCACTTGAAGCCACCGGGCACCTGCAGCCCAGGCCAGCCCGGACTTTCTCCGGAACAGTGCAGCGGCCAGCCCTGGCAGCCAGGACTTCCTGTATGTGTACATCCCAGCCGGGGTGGGAGCCGCCAGAGCAGCTTTTTACACTCCAGAGACAGAACAAATCTAGAAGCAACAGCAAAACAAAGAACCTGTCCTTCCCAGCACCGGTCCTTTCACCTCTGCTCTGTCCACCCTGCATCAGTCAGCCCTCCTGGGGCGTGTACCTCACTGCCTGCCCCAGGGCCAGAGGCCTGTCTCCCCTGCCCCACTGGCCAGGAGACAAGATATCTTCACACCCAAAGATGCTTTTGCCAAGATGGCTGCACTATCCCTTTGAGTTCCTGCTTCTTGTATATCACTTCAGGACTCACAGCAGGCAGGAGGAGGCTGGTGTCCCATCCTGAGAAGGGCAAGGGAAGGAAGGTCAGATGTGGTTCCTGGGGCTGAGGGTGGGATGGCAGTAGTGATGTCATTTCAGGGGTGGGGGACAAAGGTGAGAGGTTGCATTTCCTTACCCTATCCCTACCCCAAGCCCTCTGTCAGGCTTAGGGTGTCCTCTAAACACCTCCAGCCCAGCCTGCCCTCCCCCCAGTTTTTTGGGGGGGGTTTCATAATCCTGCTGCCATCATCCAGAGGTGGCAACACACCTCTGCTGACTTCATCCTGTCTCTTCCCTGCCTCCTTCCTCACAAGTGCCATGAGTTTTCAAGCATCCTTGGGTCTCAGCTTGCTGCTGCCATGAGCTTCTTTGCATTGTGGGGGAGGGACTCTAGGTAGGAGCTGAGGAGGAGGTGGATGGGTGGCTGGAAGGACCCTTTTTGCTGCTAGAAATCCCTCTCCTTTCTAAGGAGCTGGGACTGGCTTGTCCCCAATCAATGAGGGGGAAAGGGGCCAGACCAAAGATAATGGTTTGCCCCATGGAGGGGAACAGATGTGAAAAGGCAGGGTTTATTCCATCTCTGGTTTTCTTCTGGTAATGTTTTAGCTTGTCTTGCCAGAAGAGCAAGAGTGAAGTCTAGATAGGGGAGAAGAGACAGGATGGGGACAGTTGCCAGGCAGGTGTGAAGAGAGCATGAAATGGCTCATAGCCCTTGCCTGACTTAACTGGATCTGGACTTTGCTGTGGCTGTATGGAGTGGCTGGCCTAGGAGCCAGAGGACTTGACTCAGCCCAGGCCCAAGGCCATCAGACACCAATAAAGCTGGAAGAAGCTGTGGGGTGAGGAGCTCCTCGGGGACTGGCAGGCACAGGAGTCCTGCGTCCTTTCTTCCTATACAGCCCTTCTCCAAATGTGGGCTATGGAGGGCAGGCTGTAGTGTAGTAGGGCCCATGGTTTCTGCCTAGCTGGAATCACTAGCACAGGGAGCAACTTGCTTCTAGGCCTCAGAGCTACATGGCAGGTCCCCAAGTGGGGCTGGATCCACTACAATCCAGCGTAAGCCACCCAGAGAGCCCAGGTGTCCCCTACCCTAACCAGACCTGGTGCCTTGACGCCCCCACCCCAGCGGGGACGGTACAGAGAAGGGTCTTGGTCTCCTCCTCCCTTCCTTGGGCTCCTGAATTCATTTGCTCCTGAATCTTGCTCATTCTTTTTCTCTAGGTCTTTTTCTTTTGAGTTTTCCTAGCTATTCAACTTTCCGTTGTGTCCTTTTTTGCTGTCTCTGTGTTCCTCTCATTCTCAATTTCTTAGTCCATTTGGGCCTCCTCCCTGCTCCCACACCCTACTCCCTCCCCTCCTTGGTCTCCTTTTCGATATGCCAAACCAATTTTGGGTCGAGTGCATTTAACGAGAATAAAACAAAAGGCTCATAAGAACGTTTCAGAAAAAAACAAAAAGTTTTAAAAAAATGTTGAGTCAAAAAAGTCAAACAATAAAGAAATTAAGATTTCTTGAAATGATAGAGTGGTGTGATCAATTGGTGGACAAAAAGATGCATAGTATAATTCCCTTGGTCCCTGAGATACAACATTCTGAAGTTGGATGAGCATGGTATTACAGGCCTATAATTTCAACCTGTGGGAAGCTGAGGCAAGAAGATTATCAGTCTTGGTCAGCCTGGGCTACACAGTGAAACCCTGTCTCAACAAAATTAAGGGGATGGGGAGATGGTTCTGTGGTAAGGAACACTTGGCTCTTGCACAAGTTCCAGCTTCTTTCTGTTCCCCTATAGTGGCACACAACCACCTGTGACTCCAGTTCTAAGGGATCTGAACTCTCCAACCTCCACAGGCATACTTGTAGCCCATGTAACTTACCTTACAAGCAACACTCAGATAAAAGCTGAAACAACCCTCAGCAGACACGAGGAACTTGTGTGGAATGCTTTTACACTCCTGGTCTGGCTGTTTCCTCTGATCTGCACCCATAATAATTCGTTTTACAGATGGAGATGCATACCTAGATACATACATACATAGACACACACACACAAACCTGTCTCTGGCCTGCCCACTGGGTCACATGCCCTTCTTAGCCTAAACACATAGCTACAGCCAAGTATGGAAATGTGACACAGATTCCAGTCGCTTTTCTAGATTCTAATGCAGAATGAGGTCTGTCATGGATATTCTTGGCTGTCAACTTGACTACATCTGAATAAACTAAAATCCAAGCTACTGGGTAGGCTGATGGGATCATCTAAAGTGGGAAGACCTATTTTAAATCCTAGCCACACCCTCTGGTGGCAGCCTATAAAGAATATGGAAAAAGCTCTTGCTCTTTGTCTGACTGTCCTCACTACCACTGCTAAGTTCATCCTCTCACTGGTATTAGAGCCAACTTCTTCAGGATTCCAGTGTATTCTGAAGACCAGCTGAGACAGACAGCCTTGTAGACTGAACAACTACTGGATTCTTGTCCATTAGGAAACAGCCATTGTTGGACTAGCCAGACCACAGCCTGTAAGCCAATAAATTACACACACACAGGTATTATATGTATATATAATATGCATATATTCATCCCCATATATGTAAGTATATTTCATATTCATTCTATTATTTCTGCTTCTCTAGAGAACCCTAATGCATATTTTGGTACCAGGAGTGGTTCTAGAGCAACAGAAGTATAAGGATGAATTTTTTAAGTATCTGGAATACAGTTTCCAATTTCCTGACACCTAGTTACTGAAGCCTCTTCTGGAAACTTAAAGAACAGTAAAAATCCATGGTGTGGACCATTTCACAAACTTGTAAAGAGAAATAGATTTGATTATACTGATTTACTATTGTAAGAAGCAATGAATTTAGTGACTATGTAACATTTTTGACAATTTGAGGGAAAATAATGATGCTAGTTGGTCCTTTCCTAGCATCTCTGGATAAATTGACGAAGGAGAATAGTGAGCTCTGTGATAAAATGACCCAGCTTCTAGCATCAGAGAAGATGGTGATGAACAAGAACAATGAACTAACTTATAAAGCCAGTGGGCAGAAACAGCATAAAAATCCCTAAGTGTCAAAGCCACAAAGCTCAAGTTAGGGTAAATCAAGCCCTTATTATAAGATTAGCTAAAATTCACCAGGCAGTGGTGGCATACGCCTTTAATGCCAGCACTTGGGAGGCAGAGGCAGGCAGATTTCTGTGTTCGAGGTCAGCCTGGTCTACAGAGCGAGTTCCAGGACAGCATGGGCTACTCAGAGAAACCCTGTCTTGAAAAAAAAAACAATTAGCTGCATCATTTCCTGGGGTGGAGAGATGATGGGTCAGCAGTTAAGAGCATTTGCTGTTCTTCCAGAGGACCCAGGCTCAATTCCCAGCATGGCCGTTCACAACTGTCAATAGTTAAAGAATATTAATTGATAAAGAATGGAATCCTGCATCGAGGGATGGAGATATATGGGAGGACCCTATTGAGTCTGAGAATTTTGAACCTTCATATTCTCAAGAATACCTTTCCTGAGGAAGAGGTCTCTCCACTGTTGTTAGAAGATATATCCCAACTGCTGGAAGTACTGGCTTGCCAGCTTCACCTAAGGAAATTGATTCTTATCTACTAAACTAGCAGTGGCTTTTCCTGAAGGAGATGCCAAGACAATATGGATAGCCTTCAGGGCCCAGCAGCAGTTACCTCTAGACTTAGGGCTCCTAGAAGGGAGATAGAAAGTGTAGGCCACAAGGAGGCACACCACACCATTAAAGAGCTTAGTGAGTTCTCTAATTTATTCAAACAGAAGTCTGGGGAATATCTGTGGGAATGGATATTAAGGGTATGGGGTGTGGTTGGGAGATGGTGGCAAAGGCCTTTCACCCAGCCCTTAGGAGGCAACGGCAGCTGGATCTCTGTGAGTTCAAGTCTAGCCTGGTCTATACATCGAGTTCCAAGACAGCCAAAGCTACAACAGAGAAGCCTTGTCTTGAAAAAACAATGGGGGGCAGGGGGAGTAAGGGATGACAGTGAAAGGAACATGGAACTGGATCACGTTGAGTTTACTGACATGGGCCCACTAAGTGGAGAGTCTTGGTTTAATATGGAAGCTTGCCACATGTATAAATAAATAAATAAATAGTGTAGCAAGGCAGTGGAGGTGCACACCTTTAATCCCAGCGCTCAGGACTCAGGAGGCAGAGCAGGTTATCTAGGGAGAAAGTTCCAGGGCAGCCAGGGCTACATAGAGAAACTTTGTCTTGAAAACCAAACAAAAGTGGGTACACAGTATAAGACCTAATCCTCTACAATAAGAAGGTCCGGGAAACATGACCTTCACTAATCCTATAAGACTCAAAATGGTGAGGGGAACCAGCACACTGTAAAAGATTTGTTGTTGCCTTCTCTTTCTGTTCTAGACCTTCTCAAGCAAAACATAGAAAGGCTCCATCAGGTAGTGGCAAGAAGGAATCTTGCCCTGTGAACCAACTTCCAGTCTTGAGCCAGTCTGTAGACTCAGAACCCCTGGAATGAAAATCCAGGTTCTCCTTTTTAAAGTATTTATAAGCTTTTTTTTGGGGGGGGGGAGGTCGAGACAGGGTTTCTCTGTATAGCCCTGGCTGTCCTGGAACTCACTTTGTAGACCAGGCTGGCCTCAAACTCCGCCTGCCTCTGCCTCCCGAGTGCTGGGATTAAAGGCGTGCGCCACCACGCCCAGCTACCTATAAGCTTTATTATTAGCCTTTTTCCGGTCTATCCTCAGAAGGACCTACAGCTTTTTAAAAAGGTAACTGTATACTGGGGGAAAGGAAGCAATCAGACTTTCTGGGGCATCTTATATGCTGTTTCAGTGAGACCTCAAAAAGAACTGTAGCCCTTGAGTTAAATCAGGGGCTTATGGAGGTCAAGAGATTGATGAAGTTCTGGCTGTTCTGACTCACAGTAGGCCTAGTGGGTCCTTGAAATCATCCTGTATTCATTTCCTCAGTTCCAGAATGTTTAACTTGGATATACTTAGAAGTTGGCAGAATTTACACATTGATTCTCTGACCAGTGCAGTGAAGGCTATTATGGTTAAAGTGGCCAAATGGAAGCCATTGGAGTTGCCTCTACTAGAAAATAGTGAAGTAAAAACAGTACCAAATCCCAGGAGGAACTGCAGAAATTAGTGCTACCATCAAGGACTTGAAAGATGCAGGGGTGGTGGTTTCCATCACATCTTTCTTTAACTCTCCTATCTGGTCAGTGCAGAAGACAGATGCTGTGGTGGTTTGGATATGCTTGGCCCAGGCGAAGTGGCACTACTAGGAGGTGTGGTCTTGTTGAAGAAAGTGTGTCACTGTGTAGGCGGGCTTTGAGGCCTCTGAGTGCTCAAACTCCACCTAGTGCAGAAGAGAGCCTCCTCCTGGCTGCCTGTAAAAAGATGGTAGTCTCCTCCTGGTTTCCTTCAGACCAAGATGTAGAACTCTAGGTTCCTTCACCACCAAGTCTATCTGCACGATGTCATGCTTCCTGCCTTGATGATAATGGACTGAACCTCTGAACCTGTAAGCCAGCCCCATTTAAATGTTTGTATGAGTTGCCCTGGTCATGGTGGCTCTTCATAGCAATAAAACCTAAACGAAGACAGATGAATTGCAGAGAATGACAGTTGTCTATAGAAAATTTAATCAAGCAGTGATTCTTATTGTAGCTGCTGTACCAAATGTGGTGTCCTTACTTGAGCTGATTAACACATTTCCTGGTACATGGTATACAGCTTTTGATTTAGCAAACGTCACTTTCTCAGAACCTGTCCATAAGAACCAAGAGAAACAATGTTCTTTCAGCTGGCAAGACCAGACTATATCTTTACAGTTTTACCTCAAGGACATATTTACTCTCCAGCCCTGTGTCATAACTTAGAAGGGATCTTGATCATCAGTCTCTTCCATGAAATATCACATCCCTGCATGATACTGACATTATGCTGTTTGGACCAAGTGAACAAGAGGCAGCACCACTTTGGACATGTCGATAAAACATATGCACATCAGAGGATGGGAAATTAAACTAAACAAAATTCAAGGCACTTTTATCTCAGTGAAATTCTTAGGAGTCCAGTGGTATGAGGAATGATGAGATATTACTTCTAAAGTGAAAGATAAGTTATTACACCTAACCCCCATTTATTGGGCATATTTGGATTCTGAAGACAGAACATTCCTCACTTGTGTTACTCCAGTCCATATACAAAGTGACTCTAAAAGCTGCTAGCTTTGAGTAGTGCCTGGAATAGAAGGCTCTTCAACAGGTCCAGGCTGCTATGCAGACTGCTCTACCACTTAGACCATATGATTCAACAGACCCAATGGTAGTTGAGGTGTTGGTGGCACACAGGGATGCTGTTTGGAGTCTTTAGCAGACCTTCATAGGTAAATCATAGAGACTTTGGGATTTTGGAACATGGATCTACCGTCATCTGCAGACTATTTTGCTCTTGGTCTGCTATTGGTCCATAATGAAAACTGAACATTTGACAATGGGCCACCAGGTTACCATGAGACCTGAGCTGCCCATTATGAGCTGGGTATTATCTGACCGACCACACCATGAAGTAGGATGTGCACAGCAGTAATCTGTTGTCAAATGGAAGTGGTATAAACTTGCTTGGAACTGAGCAGGTCCTGAAGACACGAGCAAGTTATATGAATCTGTTGCCCTTTACAATGCTGTCTGGGCCTAAGCATTCTCCTACAGTCTCATGAGGTGTACTCTATGATCTGCTCAGTTGACTGAGGTAGAGAAGACTAGGGCCTAGTTTACTGATAGTTTTGGATATTAAGGAGTGGACAGCATTAGCATCACAACACCTTTCTGGGATAACCCTGAAAGATACTGGTGAAAGGAAATCTTCACAATAAACAGAACTTTGGGCAAAACACATGCTCATAAATTTTGTTTGAAAAGAGAAATATATAGCCAGATGTGTAACTGTTCACTTATTAGGGGCCTATAGCCAATGGACTGGTTGGATGGTCAGGAACTTGGAAAGAACATAATTGGAAAATTGCTGAGAAAGACTTCTGGGGAAGTATGTTGGTAGATGTCTCCAAATGGGCTAAGGATGTAAAGATACTTGTGTCCCATGTAAATGCTCATCAAAAGGTGACTTCAAAGGAAGAATTCAATAATCAAGTAGACTGTCCCATTCTGTGGACAGTCATTCTCTTTCCTCAGCCATCCCTGTCAGTGCCCAATGGATCCATGAATGAAGTAGCCATGGTGGCACCGATGGAGGTTATACCTTACTTTGACACATGGACTACTACTCACTAAGGCTGACCTGGCAACAGCTGCTGTTGAGTGCCAGGTCTGCCAACAGCAGGAACCAATGCAGGATGTCAAAGATCACAGACTCTTCATGAATGAAGGTAGGAGTTACTCATCCAGGAAAAGAGCCAAGACCTGATGAAGTGCTTTCAAGGGCTGAGGAAACGCAGAATGGATAGTAGAAGAAGGTAGTTATATATACCATCTAAGGTCATGCGAGCATTTTCAAACAAGAATTATACATTGAGTGTTTCGGTCATATTCTGTTAAGAATATGTTCATATAGATGTTTGTGTCTTCTTTCCTTGGTTTCCTTATCATGTAATGTAACATCAATTGAGAAAATATCAGTTATCATATTTAAATTTTAAAATACTAAAAGACAGCCTCTCAAAGGACATGCTCCCAATTCTAAAATATATAATGCATTTGTGGTTGTACACAGGATAATTCTATCATGTTAGGTATAATTATGACCCAGTTATTGTTTTCATTTGAAATTATGCTTGACATAAGGAGGTACAATTGTGTCCAGTTAACAAGGAGTGGACTTGTGATAGCTAATCTAGGTTGTCAAACTGACTACATCTGGAATGAAATAAAATCCATGCTGCTGGGTACACTTGGGAGGGATTTTTCTTGATGAGATTATCTGAAGTGGGAAGACCCATCTCAAATCTGGGCCACACCCTCAGATGGAAACCTAGATAAAGGATATAGGAAAAGGGAGCTCTTGTTCTTTGCCTACCAATCCTATCACTGGTAAATTCATTCTTTCTCTGGTATTAGAACCGACTTCTTCAGAATTCCAGTGTATTCTGAAGACCATTTAAGACAGCCAGTCTCATGGACTGAACAATTATTGGATTATGGGACTTTCCATCGGAAGACAGCCATTTTTAGACTAGTCAGACCATGCTAACAAATCCATTTGAAATCTAACCTCTTGAGATGTTCTAACTGGCCAGTTCTGAATGAATTGTGCTCTTCTCTTTGTACATATAGTAGAAGTAGGAATATAAAGCCATATACCAAAATATTAACAGTCTACGTGTAGTGGCTAATTTTTACTTTCTTTAAACATGTTTGTTTTTGCATTAAACATATTTTACTTTTGTAACAGAAAAAGGATATTTGTGTGCTCCACTTGTTATGGAAGAAAAAAGGCATAAGACCTGCACAATTGAAAGACAGAACAAGGTAAGAAGTGACCTGAATAGGGCTAGTTTATAGTGTGGTGATATTTAAGACAATGTGTACAGGCAGAGATTTAAGAGAACTTGACAGAAGGTGATCTGTTGTACAACAGCAATGTTAGAAATTTCCAGGGGAAGAACAGCTCGTCTACAAATCTCAAATTGTTTGAACAGCCAGATGTAGTGGCACATACATGTCTTTAATCCAGATGTAGTGGCACATACACGCCTTTAATCCTAGCATTTGAGAGGCAGATGAGCTCCTGCCAAAGAAGCCCTATCTAGCCATCAAGTGCTACTGTTCATGAGGACCATATTAACATTTACTATATTAGAAATTAAAACTGGGGAATTTAAAACCATATTAACTAGTACAACCCTTCCCCCAACCCCCTTTTTAGAATGGGTCTCACTATGTGGTCCTGGTGGGCTTAGCAGTGATTACATAGACCAGGCTGGCCTGGAACTCACAGAGATCAATCAGCCTCTGCTTCCCGAGTGCTTTGCACCACCATGTCTGGCTTGGAATTTGTTTTTAAAAAGTGGTGAAAGCCTGGAGAGATGGCTCAGCACTTAAGAGTACTTGCTGTTTTTGCAGAGGATGTGGGTTCAGTTCCCAGTGCCCACATGAAAGCTCACAACCATCTATAACTCTAGTTCCAGGGGATCTGATGTCCTCTGCTGACCTCTGTGGGTACCAGGCAAGTGCACATATACACATATACACATAGGCAAAGCATTCAAACATATAAGACAATTTGCCAGGGTTGTTAGCTAATGCTTTTCATCCGAGACCTTCAGAGGCAGAAGCAGGAGAACCTCGGGGAGCTCCAGGCTAGTCTGCTATACATGGTGAGCTTTCCAGGAAAGCCAGGGCTATGTAGAGAGGCCTTGTCTTAAAAACCAAAAATGGGGCTAGAGATATGGCTCAGTGGATAAGATCACAGACTGCTCTTCCAGAGGTCCTGAGTTCAATTCCCAGCAACTGCATGGTGGTTCACAACCATCTGTAATGGGATCCAATGTCCTTTTCTGGTGTCTGAAGACAGCTACAGTGTACTCATATACATAAAATAAATCTTTAAAAAATAAATAAGTAAATAAAATAAAAACCTAGCCAGGCAGTGGTGAAGCACACCTTTAATCCCAGCACTTGGGAGGCAGAGGCAGAGGCAGAGAGGCAGAGAGGCAGAGAGGCAGAGAGGCAGAGAGGCAGAGAGGCAGAGAGGCAGAGAGGCAGAGAGGCAGAGAGGCAGAGAGGCAGAGAGGCAGAGAGGCAGAGAGGCAGAGAGAGAGAGGCAGAGAGGCAGAGAGGCAGAGAGGCAGAGAGGCAGAGAGGCAGAGAGGCAGAGAGAGAGGCAGAGAGGCAGAGAGGCAGAGAGGCAGAGAGGCAGAGAGGCAGAAAGGCAGAGGCAGAGGCAGGCAGATTTCTGAGTTCGAGGCCAGCCTAGTTTACAGAGTGAGTTCCAGGACAGCCAGGGCTATACAGAGAAACCCTGTCTCAAAAAAACCAAACCAAACCAAACCAAACAAAAAAAATATTGGCAGTTTTACCTGTGTGTCAGGTCCCAGGTTAAGCTCTTGAGCCACAACACTAAGATGGGAGTCAGATGAGATTTCTGTTTTCTTATTCTTTTTAAGATTTATTTAGCCGGGCAGTGGTGGCGCACGCCTTTAATCCCAGCACTTGGGAGGCAGAGACAGGCGGATTTCTGAGTTCGAGGACAGCCTGGTCTACAAAGTGAGTTCCAGGACAGCCAAGACTATACAGAGAAACCCTGTCTCGAAAAACCAAAAAAAGAAAAAAGATTTATTTATTATTTTATGTATATGAGTGCACTATAGCTGTACAGATGGTTATGAGCCTTCATGTGGTTGTTGGGAATTGAATTTAGGACCTCTGCTTGCTCCAGTCAACCCCACTTGCTCCAGTCAGCCCTGCTTGCTCCTGTCAACTCTGCTCACTTAGTCGCTGCTTGCTCTGGCCCAAAGATTTATTTTATTATTTTACATAAGTACACTGTAGCTGTCTTCAGACACACCAGTAGAGGGTGTCAGATTTCATTACAGGTGGTTGTGAGTCACCATGTGGTTGCTGGTATTTGAACTCAGGACCTTCGGAAGAGCAGTCAGTGCTCTTAACCTGCTGAGCCATCTCACCAGCCCAGATTTCTGTTTTCAATCAGAAAATAATAATAATAATAATAAGACAAAGCCCAGTTCAAAACTAACAAAGTTCTGCAGCTGTAGCTCATTGTAGAGTGCTTGCCTAGCAAACCAAAGGACTAGGATTCCATTCCCCATAACTAGGAGATGGTGAGGGTCCTCAGATGTGATAGCCTCTACAAAGTAAAACCTTGTGTCAAAAAAAAAAAAAAAACAGGCTGGCAGGGCTGGAGAGCTGGCTCAGTGGGTACTGGGTGTGAGCACTTGGTGCTCTTGCAGAGATTGTTTTTAGCACTCATATGGTAGCTCACAGCTGTTTTCAGCTCCATTTCCAGAGGATCTAGTGCCCTCATCTGTCCTCTGTAGGCACCAGGCACACAAAGTGATATGTAGGCATATATACAGGTAAAATACTCATAACACACACACACACACAGAATTGTTGCAATGGTTTGGTGAATAATGGCACTTTCCTGATGGCCTGAGTTGGATCCCTGGGAGCCAGTTTCTACAATTTGTCCTCTGACTTCTGCATTCGAGCACACAAATAAAAATAAACAGGGGCTGGAAAGATGGCTTGATGTATAGGACCCTGGCTCAATTCTCAGCGCTCACAATACAGTTCACAGTCATCTGAAACTCCCACTTCCAAGAGATCTGACATGCTCTTCTGGCTTCTTTGTGTACCAAGCCTGCTACAGAGACATACATGTAGAAAAAACACTCATACATATATTTTTAAAAGTATCTAATAAATGCAATATACATGAGAAAACTAAGGCACAAAGAGGATGTGAGTAGCCTATGAGACTAACGAGTAGTAGATCCAGAGTATAAAAATAAGAAGGACCATATGAGATAAGGTGGTCTGAGGAACCTTCTGAGGACATTCCTGATAGTGGAGATGAGACAGCAAGTGATTACCCAGGGAAAACATAATCTACGCAAAGGGAACAGTAAGTGCGAAGCCCCAAAGCAGGACATCAGACTGGTGTTGAAAGAGAAGAAATAAAGCCAGCAAGGTTTTGAGTAGTGACAGGAAACTGGACAATGAGGGTGGTGAGGTTAGCCAGGGCCACCATGAAGGGCCTCTTGAACCATAGTAAAGATCTTAGGTTTCATTCTAAGCAGGATAAGCCTTTGAAGGTTTTAAGCAGAATAATAACATGATCTGGTTTATGGCTGAAGGTCATTCAGCTAGCTGTACCAAGAATGAAATGGACAGGACTTGCTTTATAAGTACCAGAGTATTGTGGCTAATAAGCTTTGCTGGGGTATGAAGAGGATGGGTGGAGGGATAAAGTAGCCCACAATGCAAACAGAGAGGAACAAACTTGGCTTATGTCTAGGAAATATATGGCAACTCCATCATTAATTCATCTTACTTTCTGAGACAATGCATTACTATATAGTTCAGGCTGGCCTCAAAATTGTGTACAATCCTATCTTTATCTTCTCAAGTGCTAAGACCTAACTACTTCATTTCAGTTCTGGGGCTAAATTGCCCCCCTTTTCCAGAGTCAGGATTTCTCTGTGTAGCCCAGGCTGCCCTGGAACTTGCTCTGTAGACCAGGCTGGCTTCAAACTCAGAGATTCACATGCATATGCCTCCTAAGTGCTGGGAATAAAGGTGTGCACCATCAACGGACAGACCAACTGACTGGCAGGCGAGCTTTTAAAGATGTAGTTGTTTTAGTTAACTTTTCTGTTGCTGAGAAACACAACAAAGGCAATTTATAAACAAAAATTTAATTTGGCTTAGAGTCCATGATGGTGGGAGTAGAAGCATGGTGGTAGGAAGAGCTGGGAGCTCACATCCTGAGTCACAAGCAGGAGGCAGAGAACATACAGAGAGAAAACCTGTTCCTAGTGATACACCACCTCCAAAAAGACCACACATCCTGAGCCTTCTTAAACAGTTCCACCATCTAGGAGCCAGGCACTCAAATATACAAGCATATGGGAGCCATTCTCATTTGAACCACCATACTTGGGAACAGTTGGGATTGAAGTACATGAACCCATAGTTTCTTTTTCCTTTTTTGTTCTTTTGGGGTGGGGGCACTGTGTATAGCTGGTTGTCCTGGAATGTCAGGAGTTCTCAAACTCACAGAGATCTTTCTGCTTCTGCCTCTTGAATGCTGAGATTAAAGGAGTGTGCCACTACACCCAGCTGTTTTTCTAAAGATTCATTTATTTTTATGTACTATTGTTTTGCTTGGCTATATGTATGCACAGCACATGACTGCCTAGTGTAATCAATGGTAAGAAGAGAGTTTTGGATCCCCTGGAGCTGAAGCTATCTATAGACGATTGTGAGTTGCCATGCCACCTGTAGGCTGGAAACCAAACTTGGGTCCTCTGGGGTTTCTTGTTTGGGTTTTGTTTTATTGTTTTTGTTGTTGTTGTTGTTTCAAGACAGTGTCTCTCTATGTTGTCTGGCTGTCCTGGAACTCAATCTGTAGACAAGGCTGGTCTCAAACTCACAGAGATCTGCCTGCCTCTTAATTGCTGAATAATTGTTCCAGCATTAAAATAAAAATCCTTAAATAATAAGGATATATATTCTTTTTTTTTTTTTTTTTTTTTTGGTTTTTCGAGACAGGGTTTCTCTGTATAGCCTTGGCTGTCCTGGAACTCACTTTGTAGACCAGGCTGGCCTCGAACTCAGAAATCTGCCTGCCTCTGCCTCCCGAGTGCTGGGATTAAAGGCGTGCACCACCACGCCCAGCTAAGAATATATATTCTTAAATATTATATACTTAAACAATATGAGTGCAGATGCTTACAGAGACCAGAGGACGGTATCAGATCCTTTGAAGCTAGAGCGGGTTGGAAGTCAGGTCCTCTGCAAGAGCAGTATACTCTTAAAGCACTGAACCACTTCTCTAGCCCTCAAATTCCTCATCTCACAAGAATGGCCTTGAACTCCTAACCTGCCTCCTAAGTGCTGAAATTACTGGCTTACATTTTCTTTTTTTTTTTAATATTTATTTATTTATTATATGTAAGTACACTGTAGCTGTCTTCAGACACACCAGAAGAGGGAGTCAGATCTTGTTACAGATGGTTGTAAGCCACCATGTGGTTGCTGGGATTTGAACTCAGGACCTTCAGAAGAGCAGTCGGGTGCTCTTACCTGCTGAGCCATCTCACCAGCCCCTTACATTTTCAACTATAAATTTTGTGAAATATAAAAGGTCAGATACCTCTTTCAAATAAAAGTGGACAGTCCCATGCTAGGTTACAGACCTGTTTGAAATGTGAAACACATACAGGATCCCAAAGACTTCTCAATGAGTAAAAAGGTGCAGGATAGCTCATTGGTGTTTTTAGAATGGTCATATTTGAAATGATTATTTTTGTCCTATTTAGTTAAGTGTCTATTAAAAATCATATTCATTGCTTCTTGGCCTTTTTGCATTGGCCAAGTATGAAAACTAATTTACTTACTTCCCCAAACTCACTGTGTAGATCAGGCTGGCCCACAGAAGTCTGCCTACCTCTGAGTCCTGAGATTAATGGCACGCATCTACCTTTCCATTTTGTTTTAACCTTTAAAAGATGTGATTGGTAAAGGTTGTGTAAGAAGCTATGACAGGGTATAAAGAACCAGAAAGTAAGGAGAAAAGGTAAGTTTCACAGACAGCGGCAGTTAACTGGTTTGGTTTTGGATCAGGGTTTCTCTGTGTAGCCCTGGCTGTCCTAGAACTTGCTCTGCAGACCAGGCTGGCCTCGAACTCACAGGTCCACCTGCCTCTGCCTCCCGTGTGCTGGGATAAAAAGCGTGCGTCACCGAGCCCGGGCTGAAAGACAGAGTGCAGAGGCAGGATTCAAACCCTGGTCTGTCCACGAACCAGAACTCCCTTCGGACTGAGACTCGATCCTGTATCCCCTCTCATCGCTACGCCATCTTGTCTCAGGGGTGATCTAAACCTTCTCGACAGTCTCCTCGACCATGATTTTCAAAGGTAGGAACCCCTCAGGGTAGTCCCCAGAAACGCTCACCTGCTGACAGCCGCCTAAACCGCCCAGGCCACTCTCTCCTCCTTAAAGCTTTTCACTGTGAGGGTGTGCGATTTCCACAGCTCTCCAGCCCGGCGTTCCTCACGCCCACCATAATAGCCAATCACGTCTCAGAAACCCGCTTACGGCCACGCCCACGATCGATACTCAATCACTGCGAGTGCGAGTGCCGTCTTCTCAGCGCGTTTTAGTGAGAGTCGCGCGCCACCGTTCGGCCGTTGGTGGCGCTGCTCTCTGTGAGGTGCGTCTACCGGAAAAGCGGAACGAGGGGCGGGGGATGCCGGTGCGGTAACCCTTGGGATTGGACAAGAGAAGTTCCGCGCTCTAACTCCGCCCACCCCGGAGCGAGCTATTCCAGTCGGAGACTCCAGGGATTGGTTCCCGATAGACCTTTACGAAGCTAAGAGATTAACGTTCCGCCTCCTGGGGCCCGTGAAGAGGGAGCTTCTCTGATTGGTCTGAGGGTCCAGGCGCGCGCCTGAAGACGCCTCGAGATTGGCTGATGGCTCGCGCCGTCATCGGTCCTTAGCGGCGATTGGCTGGAAGGCGGAGCCGGCTATTTGAAGGGAGCGCGCTGAGCGGAGGAGCGCTTCAGAGGGAAGAGTTGGGAGACGCAGGGAGGTTTCCGTCCTGTCGTCCCCCCCTTCTTCTCTGTCGCAAGTCACTGTGAAGAAGTCTCCACAGCAGCTGCGGCTCCCGGGCGCGGTGATGGCCAAGGTGTCGGTGCTGAATGTGGCTGTGCTGGAGAACCCGAGCCCTTTCCACAGCCCCTTCCGGTTCGAGATCAGCTTCGAATGCAGTGAGGCCCTGTCTGACGGTGAGGCCGGGCCTGAGCCGGGGACCCCAGACCCTCCTGCCCTCGGGGTTTCGCCACCCCCAATCTCCCGGGGCCAACTAGATCTCCCATTAGATACGCCTCCATGGCCCAGCTCCGGTCTCTCGGTGGAGCCGGCTCTGTCCAGTGTACATTGTCTGGTGGAGGCCTCGTCACCCTTCGTCTTGCACCGCTTGTCCTTGTACGCTTTCCCTGGAGACCCGCAGCCACGCCTTTTCCCTATGGCTAGACCCCGCGTTGATGCCCTTCCTCCTAAGAAACCATCCACGTGTCCTATGGAATCCCAACCTCCAGTCCCGTCCCCCCCCCTTTTCCTTGTGGGTATCTTTTCCTACAAAGCAGCCAGACTCTTCTGTTGCCCTGTCCGCCCATGTCAAGACCTTCTTCACCCCATGGCTCCCAAAAACCCCCTCCCCAGACAACTCCAGATTTGTCCCCCACAACTCCTGCTTGCCAACCGTAACAACATGGTGTTGCCTATAAGCCTTCTTCCTTTAGGTTAGTCCCAGATCCTATGTCTGAGCTCCCTCTGAGGAGAGATGGGGGCTTCTGACTCCAGGCTTTGTAGGTAACTTGGTCTCCCCAGCTCCTGGTCTGGGTGAATGTCCTGAGGTGAGGGGTGCCACAGCCAGGCAGGCCTCTTCCAGTTTCTGAGATTTCTACTAGCTGCCAGCTAACTCAGTGCAAGGAACCCCTCATCCCTTTTGATGGGCTGACCTTGTCTGGGGAGTGGGTGGACTGACCAAACAGGGATGGGATCCAACTTCCATCAACTGGGAGGCCACGGGCTTTTGTGGATCTTTCACAGAATGACTTAATTCATCTGTGGGACATAAAGGTGGACATGGCTCTCATCACACAGATGAGAGAACAAGAGCCATAAAGAGCAAAAGACTTTCAAATAAATCCATGAACATGTAAACTGTGAAGTCACTTTGGATTCTCAGCTCCCCAGCAAAAGGCAAGTCCTGTTTTCAGAGGACCTGCTTTCAACACTCCACGAGACCATTTCTCTACTGAGTGTTGAAAGGATGTAGCAGCTGAGGAGGTGGAGCTCTGAGAGCCTAGGCTGTGGCAACTAGTGCCTCTTGGTGGCTGTTGGTGGTATTCAGTTAAGGCCAGCCACTCCTGTTCACTTGGAGCTGCTATGTGTGTGCTTGGGGTGGGTCAGTGGCTCAGCCTCTCCCTAGTTTCTTACCCCTTAAGTTTAAATGAATCTACTTATGACTAACTATAGAATAAGCTGGGTTAAATCCTTACTGGAACAAGGCAGGGTGTAAATAAATAAATAAAAGGTAGAGTAACAGTGTGGAATACGATTTATTTGGAAGCCAAGAGGAGATATAAGGAGCTGATAGATTAAGGGATTCACAGTTCCCAGATGCTGAGAGATCAGGTTTCAATCAGTCTGTTTGTGCTCCTTGCATTTAAAAATGGTTGCATGGTCATTGCCTAGTATTACTTTTATTCCTTATTTATAGAACCAGAACAGCGAGGCTAGAGTCAGCCTGTTGGTCATGTTTTAATAGGAGCAGGGTGATTTTTCCAAGTCAGCCAGATAGTAGTAGAAGCATTATCATTGAAGTTTGTCTCTGAGTTCTGAGTCCAGATTGTTTTTATTTATTTATTTTTTTTTTTAGTTTAATTTGTGGGTGTGGGCCAGAGAAACTGCAAGTGGTCTTTCTCAATTGCTGTCCACCTTTTTTTGTTTTGTTTTGTTTTGTTTTTTGTTTTTTGTTTTTTCCAGACAGGGTTTCTCTGTATAGTCTTGGCTGTCCTGGGACTCACTTTGTAGACCAGGCTGGCCTCGAACTCAGAAATCCGCCTGTCTCTGCCTCCCAAGTGCTGGGATTAAAGGTGTGCGCCACCACTGCCTGGCCACCTTTTTATTTTTATTTTATTTTATTTTTTGTGTGTATGTTTTGTCTACATGTATTTATGCCACCACTTGAGTGCCTGATAGCCACATAGTTCAGAAGGAGTTGGGTATTCTAGAACTTGAGTTACAGGCTTGTGAGTCTCCATGGAGGTGTTAGGAATCTTACCTGGCCTCTAGAAGAGCAGCCAATGCTCTTAACCATGGGCTGTCTCTCTAGCCTTGTCCTACTTAAAAGACAGTGTCTCTGTAAAGCCTGGAGCTACAATACTGGTAGTCTGGCTGTCTAGTAAGCCAGGGATCCACCATCTTATTCTCTTCAGTAATGGGGTTTTCTTTCCTTTTCTTTTTGTTCTTTGAAACAGGGTCTCACTATATAGTTCTGGCTGATCTAGAACTTACTCTGTAGACTAGGAGGGCCTTGAAGTCAAAGATCTGCTTGTCTCTGCCTCCCCAGTGCTGGGATTCAAAGTGTACACCTCCACATGTGACCTCATTCCTTTCTTTTTTATTTTTGTGTCTATGTTGGCGGTGGCATATGCATGGGAGCCCCTGGAAGGCAGAGACAACTGATCCTCTATAGCTGATTTGAGATTCCCGACATGGGTGTTGGGAGTCAAACCTGGATCTTAAAGGTCAATACTGGATTCTAGCCTTGAACTATCTCTCCAGTACCCTGAATTCAGGTTCTTTTTTTTTTTTTTTTTTTTTTTTTTTTTTTAAAGGTTTATTTATTTATTATATGTAAGTACATTGTAGCTGTCTTCAGACACTCCAGAAGAGGGTGTCAGATCTTGTTACAGGTGGTTGTGAGCCACCATGTGGTTGCTGGGATTTGAACTCCGGACCTTCGGAAGAGCAGTCGGGTGCTCTTACCCACTGACCCATCTCACCAGCCCCTGAATTCAGGTTCTTAAAACACTTATCTGCTGAGACATCTAGCCAGATTCCTTTTCTGAAGCCAGAAGACGTCAGATTACCTGAACTGGAATTAGAGACAGTTGTGAGCCACTGTGTGGGTGCTCTGGATCAAACCTGGGTCCTCTGCAAGTGTTCTGAAATGCGCCAGGCATTGTGGCGCACACCTTTAATCCCAGCACTCGGGAGGCAGAGGCAGGCAGATTTCTGAGTTCGAGGACAGCCTGGTCTACAGAGTGAGTTCCAGGACATCTGGGGCTACACAGAGAAACCCTGTCTGGAAAAACCAAAAAAAAAAAAAAAAAAAAAAAAATGCTGAGCCATCTCCCCAGACCCTACTTGCAAGTTTTATTTAATTTTAACCTCTTTATTTTTTGTGGGGGTGGTAGGAGTCCTATGTGTGGTGGTGTCTTTTATTTCTGTGTTAGAAATCAGAACTACACACATGCTAAACAGTTGTCCTGCCATTGAGCTGTATCATCAGCTCAACAGGCTATTTTAGGAGACCATATTAAGAATGACCGTAGAATTTCTTGTCACATCAGGACCCTTTGAAAAGATAGAAGAGGGTGTTTTTCCTCTAAGTTATGATGGTTGGTTTTATTCCTTACATTCTGATGGGCCTGAAAGATGGCCTTCATCTTCCTGACTTCCTTTCCATGAATCGTAGAGAAGTTGTTTCCTTGCATTTTGGCACTATCTCCTGAAACCCTGAGAAACCTCCTCAGCCATGGTCATCTGACCCAGTTTTCTGAAAAGCTCTGAAGCCCTGTGGTCACCTCTCTTCAACATGTAGAAATAGACAGTTCCAAGGTACGGGTCTACATTTAGTGGATTTGGCCCAGCTCCCCTCCTCTTCAGTGGAGAATTTCAGTACTAGTTGAAGAAGTTAAAGAAGCCAGATGTTGTGTACCAGTGTTGGTTGATCTGTATGATGAACAAAAGACCAGGCAATAATGCACAGAAGTTTAAAAAAAAAAAAAAAACAGTGCCCAGCTACACTCCTGTCGTGCAAGCAGATACATAGGGAAGCCTCGTCTCAAAGAGCAGGAAGTATGGCACATACCTGTGACCCCAGCACTCAGGGCTTGGGGAGAATGATGACAGGAGGACTGGAAGGTCAAAATCAAGCTTAGCTTCATAGCAAGTTCCAAGTCAACCCGGGCTACCTGACACTGTCTCAGAAAAGAAAGAAAGAAAAAAAAAAGCAACAATGGAAAAAG
The DNA here is from genome assembly GCF_000001635.26 of Mus musculus. Lineage (NCBI taxonomy): Eukaryota > Metazoa > Chordata > Mammalia > Rodentia > Muridae > Mus > Mus musculus. The sequence continues at coordinate 83,959,973 of NC_000074.6, forward strand.
AAAGCAAGCAAAGAAGTCCAGAGCATGATGGTACACACCTTTAATCCCAGCACTCAGGAAGCAGAGGCAGGTGGATTGCTAAGGCTACACAGACCTGCTTCAAGAAATAAAGGAGGGGAAAAAGAAAGGAATGGGCTGAGGTGTAGATCATTAATTAAGCACTTGTTTAGCATGTGTCAAGTTCTGGATTCTGTCCCAGTGCTGTCTAAAACAAGCTCAGGTAAACTACAAAAAATTTTACATGTCTTTAGTAATATTTTTCAGCTTTGGTTTTATTTTCCCAAATTGTAAAAGATATATCCTAATAGGGGTCAATGTCAATTTAGAGCATCAAAACAAAACAGAATTAAGCTACAGCGATAACTTGGTGGATAAGGGTTTTTTTTGTTTGTTTGTTTTTCGTGACAGGGTTTCTTTATATAGCTCTGGCTGTCTTGGAGCTCACTCTGTAAACCAGGCTGGACTCAGAAATCTGCCTGCCTCTGCCTCTGCCTCCCAAGTGCTGGGATTAAAGGTGTGTGCCACCACTGCCCAGTGGATAAGTGTTAATAGAGAAAGAGAATCTTCAAAAGCTCTCTGTATTTGTTGACAATGTTTGTACTTAGGGTTGTCCTCTTATCTCCATACACTTTATGGCTTAGGCATACCCATATTTACATGGATGTAAACACATCATACATATATTAAAAAACCAAAAATTGTGAGCACTTTTAATCACAGTGGTTGAGAGGGAGAGGCAAGAGGATCTTTGTGAGTTCAAGGTCAGCCTATTTATACAGTGGGATCCTGTCTTTAAAAAAAGTGAAATTCAGTCCTATGTTTGGTTATTATGACTTTATACTGTATGAATGTTCTGATGGCCCAGACCTACTTTTGAAGAAATAGTCTCCACCATTGGTCTCAGAGCTCTAAGTCCCTCAGGTACCAGTATCCACAGATATTCAAGGTCCATATACAAACTAGTATAGTGGTTGTATAGATCCTGTGCATAGTCTCCCCTAGACTTTATTAGTTTGACTTTCTTTTGTTTTTTGGATAGGGTTTATGAACCCTATGTTGGTTGAACTTAATATGTTATATGAGTCTAGTCTTTTTTTTTTAAAGTATTTATTTCCTATTTATTTTTATATGTAAGTACACTATAGCTGTCTTCAGACACACTAGGAGAGGCCATCAGATATCATTAAGGATGGTTGTAAGCCACCATGTGGTTGCTGGGATTTGAACTCAGGATCTTCGGAAGAGCAGTCAGTGCTCTTAACCACTGAGCCATCTCTCCAGCCCATGAGTCTAGTCTTGAATTCTAGATCCTACCTCCATCTCCATAGTGCTAGAGTTACAGGTGTGTACCACAACAACCAGCCCCTTCCCGTAAACTAATCATCTACAAGTGACTTTCCATTTTTAGGTGGAGGGATGGGACAGACAAGTTGTGTATGAGGGAGTTCTTGGGTTGATGTCAGGAATCGTCTTCAGAATGCTCTTTTTGCTTTATCCATTGAGACAGGTGTCTTAAACCCAGGTCTTGGTGGTATGGCTAGGCTCACTAGCCACTTCATTATAGTGATCCCCTGCATCCACCTTCCAAGGCTGGAGTTTTAGGTGAGCCACTGTGCTCTTTTTACATGCTTATATAGAAAGCACTGTAATTACTGAGCCATCTCCCCAGCTCTACATGACTTCGTCTTAGTGTCAGTACTATGGAAATAGATGTTGTATGCTGTTTAAAGAATACATGAAATGCATTTAATTCCAGCACTCAAGAGGTGGATCTCTGAGGTATAGGCTAGCCAGGTCTACATGATATGAGAATAAACAACAAGAAAGTTGTACATATTCATGTTCAGTACAAATTTATTTTTATGTGTGGTGCTGGGGATGGAACCCTGGCATCATGAATGCTAGATGAATATCCCACCTCTGGGCTATCCCTCCAGTCCCAGATTGTTTTTCTAATATTTTCTATCTGGTTGGTTGAGTTTATAGTTATATAACCTACAGATGCTAAACACTGAGTATATTCTGAAATGAAATTTTTAGTTTCTCTCTATTCAAAACACTGCACCCCAGTATGAGGAAATGGTTCAGGAAGGACCTGAGTTTGACTGTTCAGCACTCAAGTAGAAGCCAGGGAGTATGAAGGGGATCCCAAGGGTTCACTGTCTACCAGACTAGCTGACAAAGTAAGCTCCAGATTGAATGAGAGACACACATGGGTGCACTCTTGTAATTCCAATACTTGGAAGGCTTGCAGATATGTTATAAGTTCTGGACTAGCCTACACTACATAGGAAGACTGTCATTTGTTCCTTTGTTTTTACATATGTGTATGTATGTGCGAGTGCTCGCAGAGGTTAGAGGACAACCTGCTGGAGTCAGTTCTCTCCTTCCATCATGTGTTTTCTGGAGAATGATTGTGCTGAGTCTTTATATTTTGTGGCAAGTGCCTTAATCCTCAGAGCCAATTCTAAAACCCAACTCTGTCTTTTTTTTTAAAGCTGTGTCTCACATATTGAGATTAAAGGCATATACCAGTGCAATCTATCTTTTGAAGGAAGAAAATATGAAAAAAATCATCAAATTTTAAATGACTGCAGTTTATGGGCCCTGTAGAAGATTTGATCAGCTCTGACTGTAGCCAGTCAGTATTTATGTGGTCTTTTGTGAATTCTTGGGTCTGTTTCTGGCCCATGTCAAGAAGATGCTTCCAGCGTACACTACAGTCTTCCTTTTAATAGATTTTACCAACAGTATTGACCTAAACTAAGCAATGTTAGGTGCCTTGGGGACACAAGGGACTCTTCTGTGTCAAGCTCTTTTTTTGCCTAGTCTTCCCTCCAACACATTAATTAAGTGTATGAATATGTGGCACCATGGAGTATGGGGAAGGGGCCTGAAGAAAGTAGAGCTTGACAGAGCCATCTTAGAAAGTGAGGCCAAGCAAGGGTCGCATACTTTTCTGTCCTTCCAGAATCATTGATTCTAGAGTGTCACTTTTTATAAAACTAAATTTATGGGTCTGGGAGCATGGCTCAGATGCATAGCACTTTTTTTGGCATGTACATACCTTAAGTTCCATCACCAGCACTCCTAAGAAATAAATAGCTAGGGACAGCTAGAAAGATTGTTCCACAGTTAGAGCACTGATTGCTCTTCTAGGGAACCCAGGGTTAGCTCCCATCCCACATAGTGATTAACTACTTCTATCTTAATGGGACAACATACCTTTCATCCAGGAAATTTGAAATTTCAATTTGGATTATAAGTAAGTTCTCACCCCATGTTGGTTTGCCAAAATGTTGTGGTAAATATTATTCTGGGGATTTCTATCCCACTTGGACTATATAGTTTTCAAATGAAAAACAATAACCTTTACCTTTATAATAAGCTTAAAAATTTTAGAGCTGGGCAGATATCAACCTTTTATGTTATTTTGTCTACTTCCCTGTCAATAACTGAGAACTTGCCATGTTCTGCCTGGCCACTCTTACTCCAATAGGTCATGCACTTACAATCCACCTATCTCATGGTAACTTCTTCCTTCTCTCTCACCATGTTCCCTGTCTGAGACCCCAAGCCCAGTACCTGAGGCCCTCCTTCCTCTCTTCTGCACAGCTACATACTGTAGGCATCTTTATTAACCAGTCGGGGATAACATGTGGAGCAAGGTTTACACAACAAAGGCTGGTATACATGAAGATATGCTCATCATGGAGTAACCAGATCTTGGGTACAGAATTTAGCATTTGAATACAAGCAGCACTAGACCAACCCCCTACAGTACCTGTAGTTCCAGCAGACCCAACACCATCTTCTGGCCTCTGTGGGTACAGGCACCAAAGGGCACATAGACCCACATGCAAGCAAACACCCACACACATAAAATAAAAGGAAAGGCACATAAGAAAATAAACTTTAAAAATGAAATAACTAAATAATTTCCCCAAAGTACTAAGGCTGGAGTTTGAACCTGATGAACCATGGGCATGGGGTTACCTAGAAAGATGTAGGTGGGATTGTGAAGGAACAAGAGAGTGGACGTGACGTATAAAGGAAAGCTTTATGGATCAGGTGACAAACTCCATAGTATGATCTGATATCTGTGTGCTTCCAGTGTTGGATGCCCGTACCACACTGGACCAAGAGCCAGGCAGCTTCCAAGAGCTCTCTGTGAAAATTTCAGCTTGTGCAACTTTTCCCAGCTGCTGGAGCTAGGGGTTGTGTAATTTCAAAGAGCCTAAAATAAGTTCTGGGTCTGGTGCCAAGCGTCTCTGTACTAGCATGACCTTGCTCCTGGTAACACTTGGCCCCTCTACAAGAGGCTATGAGTACCAGGGCTCTTCTGAGATTAATAGGAAGGGTCTCCAGGTACTTTTTCTTTGATCTCTTATGGGTATACTCCAGGACTGAGTCCCTTAGTGATGGAGTACATTGTCAGGTTTTGGAGGTATGCCTTGTCATACAACATTTGCTGGCAGAGCCTCTGTCCCACAATGTGCACAAGTAGGCATGAGTTGGTGCCAGATGTGGACAACTTTGGGACAAGTTGGTTCCCCCCCCCCCCCACAGCTTTGCCTTTCCCCTCCTGCCACCTGGCTCTCCTGCTGGATTGGAATCTGCCACCCTGCCCCAGTTATCGAGGGATTTGCTCTACTAGGTGGCACCAATCCTCTGTGAAAGAGAATGAGATGGCACTTCCTACCCAGAGACCAAGGTAGCCCAACTCCCTGCTGTTCCCTCACAAGCTGATGTCACAGGACTCAAGTCAGCCTCTACTATATGGTTCCTCTCGGCTACTGAGAGGCCTAATTTTCCCGGGAGGGCCAGAGTCAAGGTCACTTGGCCAAGTTAGGCCCACAGGAGAAATGTCTCCATTAAAATAGATCTTCATATTTGCTCTTAATCAGGACTGTGGTGCCAGAACCGACAGCCCAGCAAACACACCAGTTCATAGGACCTTCTAGTATATTCAGATTTGCCTAATGCTGACAAGAAGACCCTTGCCTTGCTCTCCAGCTATTTAAGACCTCAGTTCCCTTATCCCCCATGTTCTTGCAGACCTGGAGTGGAAGATCATTTATGTGGGCTCAGCTGAGAGTGAGGAGTTTGATCAGATCCTAGATTCAGTGCTGGTGGGCCCTGTCCCTGCAGGAAGGCATATGTTCGTCTTTCAGGTAAGTAAGTTTTGCTTTAGCTCTTGATTTCCAGAAATGTTTCAGGCTGGAGATGGAATCAGGGCCTGACATACTAGACATTCACTACTGAGCCACACCTAAGCCTAGAACCTTCCTCTTTTACCTGAAAGCACACTGGTTTTGGCAGTCAAGTTTAAGTTCAAATCCTTAAACTTGGACTGGTGACAAAACTACTGTAATCCCAGCTACTTAGGATGTAGAAGCAGGAAGACCACAAGTTCAAGGCCTGCCTGAGCCACATGTCTCAGTTGACTGCCAGGAGCTGTCTGATTGAAGCTATCTTTTAAAGGACCACCACTCTGAACTCACCCAGTCTCATCAGATGTCCTTCCCCTCCCCAGAAGTGGGGACCTCTGGGTCACAGTTCTTAGTGACCACTGGACCACTAATTTGTGATCTGTTCACAGGAGTTGTATAAAACCCATAAACATAGTTCATGAATATTGAACTATTCCCCTCAAGGAAGAATAAGGATCAAGAGTCCTTGTTACTTGTTTATCAGCCAGGGCTGGGCACAGCAGTATATACTTATAACCCAGTACACATAGTTTGGATCCAACTTAAGCTATGCAGTAAGACCTTCTCTCAAATACCTTACTAATAAGGGTTGACTCAGGAACTTAGCCAGAAGCACTAGCCCATATCTGAACAAAGATTTTCCCAGCACAGATTTTCTCCATAAGTTGCTTTTACCCAGATAGCACTTCATTTTGGGATCTTATTTATTTTGTTATTTGCTGTATGATATAAATCTTTACTCATTGATTTTGGTTTTTCGAGACAGGGTTTCTCTGTATAGCCCTGGCTATCCTGGAGCTCACTCTGTAGACCAGGCTGGCCTTGAACTCAGAAATCCGCCTGCCTCTGCCTCCCAAGTACTGGGATTATAGGCGTACGCCACCTCTGCCCAGCTACTCATTGATTTTTAAGACATTTCAATAAATCATTTGGCATCAGTGAGTTAACATTTGTATGCATAATGAATCAAATACTCAGTTTCTATTAAAGGTGGTAGCTGAGTTTAGTGGTACTTGTTTGTAGTCTCAGTACATGGAAGGCTAAGGTAGAAAGATTGCTTCAACTTCAAGGCTAGCCTAGAGTATACAACCAGATGCTGTTAAAAAACAATTAGAACTGGGCAGTGGTGGCGCATGCCTTTAATCCCAGCACTTGGGAGGCAGAGCCAAGCAGATTTCTGAGTTCGAGGCCAGCCTGGTCTACAGAGTGAGTTCCAGGACAGCCAGGGCTATACAGACAGAAAAAAAAAAAAAAAAAAAAAGAAAGAAAGAAAAGAAAGAAAGAAGGAAGGAAAGAAAGAGAGAGAGAGATAGAGAGAAAGAAAGAAACAAACAAACAAACAACTAGACAGGTTGTGGTATACTTTTAATGTGAGCATTCAGGAGGCAGAGGCAGGCAAATCTCTGAGTTTGAGGCCAGCCAAGGCTGTACAGTGAGATCCTGTCTTAACGAACGATTATAAGAATGTGTAGTAAAGATGGTGGTGAATATAAAACTTAAGTGCTTATATTCTGCCCTAGGATTGTTGGCAGTGTAGCAAAGAAAGGGAACGTTCCAGGGGGTTTCATGGTTTCTTAGCTTTATGTTTCTAGGTCAGGAGAGAGACAAATATTGTGGTAGCTGGAATGTATAGCAAAACTGTTCACACCCTGACAAACAGGAACCCAAGCTCACCATAAGAAACCAAAAGGGTCCTTGTGCTCTGTACTGAAAGCTAAAGCAAGAAGGCCAAGTAGCCCCTAGTTTGGCCCCATGTTGGAACCTGAGCAAAGGGTTTTTCCTTGTTCTGTACATGTCTGTAAGCAACTATGAAAGTACTATAGTTGCCGATTTTGAAGTTTCTAGATGTATCAAGTTGCCAGATTTGTAAACTCAGAACCAGTGAATATAAAGATAGGCTGTGACTTCCAAGTAGTGCTATGTCCAAAGTCACCATCCATCACCTCCTTCCCACTGTGTCCCTATTCCAAGCTACCTGCCCTCACACAATCCTACCTGTCAAGCCCACTGTGCCCAGTGTTCACAGCCAAGGCCTACTTCCAGAGCATACAGCTTGGTCATTTAACAGGGCCCCATTGATGATACTCAGCTGTGTGGTGGTTTTGGTTAAGGGTCTGTGTTTTCATTTGTATTGGTTTCTTATTGTACTGACATAGCTATTCCATCCAAAACCAAATACCCTGATCTGTGACTCTTCTCTGCTGCTAGGTTTAGGCTACTGCCCCTCCAGGCTGATTCCTACCTGGTCTCCTTACTTCTGCTGCAGCCCTCCATATGCTGCCAGTCTTTTCAGACCTTACCTCCTGCTAAGCACCACTCTTTCCCAAGCCCTTAATTGACCCAGCAGGTCACCTGACCATCTTCATCTCATCGTCAGTCACCTTGTACACTGTAGTCCACCTGAACACCTGTGTCTCCTAATCAAGTTCAAACAGTTGTGAATTTCTTATTGTTGTTATTATTACTAGGAACTAAGGATGGAAGACAGGGCTGTGCATGCTGGGCAAGCATGCTGCTAAATCAAATTCACAATCTCTTTATAGTCATCTGTATAATCAGTTTGTCTAGCCCCGCTTTGTTGGTAGTCTTTGTGTTAATGACATTTGGGCATGATTGGCAGTGCTAAAGCGCAGACTATGTCTCCCTAGGCTGATGCCCCAAACCCATCCCTCATTCCTGAGACGGACGCCGTGGGTGTGACTGTGGTTCTCATCACCTGCACCTACCATGGACAAGAGTTCATCCGTGTGGGCTACTATGTCAACAATGAGTACCCAGACCCAGAGCTTCGAGAGAACCCACCCCCAAAGCCAGACTTCTCTCAGGTGGGGCCTGTCTCTGCACTTTGTGCTTTAGACAGGCCAGTTCCCTTACAGTTGAGGGGAGATGGGAGCCAAGGTCAGTCAAGGTTAACAGGTCATGCTGTCTCTGCAGTGCTAAGCTAGAGCTAGAATATAGTAAGTCTTTTCTTCTGGAGGCATGCCTAACAGAATGAGGGCTACAGCTAGGACCAATGGAGCATACTGATCTCAGTACCCCAGCCCTGAAAGTTAGAGGCCAGCATCATCTACATAATGAGTTCCAGCCCAACCTAGGTTACATAGCAAGACCCTGTTTCCAGGTGTGTGAGGCTTGGGGAGCACCTGAGAAATGCTCAATGGTTAGGAGCACTGGCTACTCTTGCAGAGAACCTGGATTTGATTCTTAGCATCCACATTGGTAGCTCACAGCCACCTGCAATTTCAATTCCAGGGGAATCTATGCCTTCTTCTGACTTCCACAGGGATCTGGTATATACGTGACAAACAGACATCTCAATAGGAAAACATTCATACAATAAAAATAAAAATATTAAAAAAAGAAAGAAAGAGCGAGCGAATGGGCTGGAGAGATGGCTCAGTGCTCTTCCAGAGAACCCAGGTTCAATTCCCAGCACCCACATGGTGGCACATAACCAACTTTTACTCCAGTTTTAGGGGATCTATGCCCTCTTCTGGCCTCCAAAGGCACCAGGCACACATATGTGACATAGACATATTTACAGCCAAACACCCATATACAAAGTTTTTTTGTTTTTTTTTTTTAAATCAAATAAGCCAGGCATGGTAATACATATCTCTAACCCCAGTACTTGGGGGCGGGGGTTAAAGCACTTGGGGTGATATAGGCAGATCTCATGTGTTTAAGGCCCTCCTCATCTATATAGTTATAGGCCAACCATGGCTACATAGTTGAGACCCTCTCTCAAAACAACCCAAAACCAAATGAACAAAGCTAAGCAAACCCAGGATGAGAAGGCCCTATTCCTACCCAGAGTGTTCAAGTATCTCTAGGGTTCTACATCTGAGCAACAGGGGTGCTTGAGTCTGCTTTCAGGCTCAAAGTGGAGGTTTGAGGGAATAATGAACACTTAGGTGACAAGGGCTGACATTCTTCTTCTTACTACAGCTACAGCGGAACATCTTGGCCTCTAACCCCCGGGTGACCCGATTCCATATCAACTGGGACAACAATCCAGACAGTCTGGAAGCCATAGAAAACCAGGACCCCAATGTGGACTTCAGCCTTTCCCTCAGTTGCACTCCTGTTAAAAGCCTGGGCCTCCCTAGTTGCATCCCAGGCCTCCTCCCTGAGAACTCCATGGATTGCATCTGACAGGGGAGCCAGGTAGAGCTCAGTAGGACCACAGCAGTCTCCTTGCACACCTGGAGGGGACCTACAAGCCCTCAGTCAGACATGCTTGGTCATCTCAAGGATTTGGGGACCACCAGCTGTCTCCAGATCTGTCAGCCCCAAGAAAAAACAATGGGCCCCAATCTCTTCCATCCAGGTCCAGAAGAATCATCTCACTTATGACCTACTGACCTCTAAAAAGCAGGTACTTGTATTGCTCATTCTATGCGTCATTTTTCTTTATATATTATCAGTTTCTATGAGATGCTTTCTGAACACCACCTTCTGTGAGGCTTGCTTGGGCAGTGTCTGGCTAGCATTGGCCAGAGGTTATCACTCCTTCCAACTCTAGTTCTTGGGGACTAGGCAAGGAAGAAGTCCTAGTTCGAAGGCCAGCTCAATACAATGGCTATCCTTTCAGAGTGTCTAGGACATTCAGTCTAACTAGTACTACAAAACGCAAAAGTGAGCTCCCCAGGCCAATGAGGGATGTCAGGTACTTTGGTCACAGCCACCTTTTCATCTCCTGACTGAGCCTGGCTTTCTGAGAGGATTGCCCTAGGTAGGTATATTGGAGGTCCTGCTTCATGCATTCTGGCCCCATAGAGTCATCAGGGTTTGCTTTGACCACATGTTCATTCTCATGCTATACCCAAATACTCTGGGATAAAGGAGGTGTTTGGCAGGCTGACCTGAAAAACTCCCATTCCATCCACCTCTATCCTAAGCCCTTAGTTCCCTTGCTGCTACATGTATGCTATTGTGATTGCAGTGTGTATATTAAAAGGTTTTATATTAAAAGTTTTGGTTGTCTTAAGAATAAAAGCACTTCATCTAGATTGTTTTGCTTTTTTCTCTCCCCTCTCCTCCGTCCACCCACTCACACATAGCAGGCCTGGGATTCATTCTGTAGACCAGAGATCCACCTGCCTCTGCCTCTGCCTCCTCTGCCTCGAGTGATAGGATTAAAAGTGTACAATACCATACCTGCAAAAGGGTTGTTTTAATGTTGGTTTTTTTTGTTGTTGTTGTTGTTGTTGTTGTTGTTGTTGTTGTTGTTTTTCGAGACAGGGTTTCTCTGTGTAGCTCTGGCTGTCCTGGAACTCACTTTGTAGATCAGGCTGGCCTCGAACTCAGAAATCTGCCTGCCTCTGCCTCCCAAGTGCTGGGATTAAAGGCATGCGCCACCACTGCCCAGCTTAATGGTTATTTTGTTTTGTTTGGTTGTTTTTCTTTAGGGTTTATGGTGGTGGTGGTTTTGTTGTTTTGTTGTTTTTTTACGGGGGTGGGGGGAGAGGTTGGTTTGTTAGTTTGTTTTTTAGGTTTTTTTGTTGTTGTTGTTTTGTTTTTGTGTGTCTTTTTTGAAATAGAGTTTCTCTAGTTATCCTGGAACTTGATCTGAGACAAGGCTGGCTTCAAACTCAGAAATCTACCTGCCTCTGCCTCCCATGTGCTAGGATTAAGGGCATGCTCTACCTTGCCTGGATTAAAACTTTTTTTTTAATTTTATTTTATGTGTTTTGGGTATTTTGCCTGTATGGGCCGGCTGTGTACCACGACTGGTGTCTGCAGAGACCAGAAGAGGGCTTTGGAGCTTCTAGAAGTGGCTGTGAATCTCCATGTGGGGAGCTGGGAATTGAACCAATCCTCCAGAAAGCAGCCAGTGCTCTTAAGTCAGCTGGTGCCTGTAAAAAGTTTTGTAATATGCTGTTTTCTTTTTTGTCCTTCTGTGGCTGAACAGCTTTGTCACTTTCATATCATGAGTAACTTCTTGTCCTTACAGTGGCTGGACCTTCTCCCTTTGCTTGCTCCCCTAATTCCAGTCTCAACTAGTTGTACAGTTTGCACCACAACCTGGGGGTCAAAGCCTATTTTTCTTTGCCCATTTTTTTTTTTTAATTTTGGTTCTGTTTTGTCCAAGCTTAAGTATGCCAGCTGTTCAATAGATGGCGGCCAGTGATTTTTTTCTCACTCTGACCTTGACCCACAGGCATAGAGCAACATTGTGACCCAAGGACACACAGAGCCACAATTTAGATAATTTCACTTAGCTGTGGCAAAACTCCCCAAATCAGAGATGGAGTATTTGTCTGTTCAGCCAACTCGCATAATCCAGAGGAACCGTACTTTCTGGCAGGGTACTTTCCCCCTCGGGGACTGCAGCTGACCTAGTAGCAGGAGTACATATAGTTATTGGCTTAGAAGCTGGTTGTGCATTGTTGAGCAGTGAGTCTATAGGTATATGTACCTCAGAGTCAACTACCCTTTGGAGTCCAGGAGAGGTAGCTCATCGTCCACTCAGCACCGTCCACCCAGCACCGTCCACCCTGGCCACCCTCTATTACAGAGCTCTGGTGAGGGTAGGGATAATTTGTTTCCAAGAGTACATTTAGCAGTATCTGGAGATGTTTGTGTTGTCCCAGGCAGCAGACAGATGGAAGAGTACCAGCATCCAGAGTGTGAGGGTGGGGTTCTGATATCAACCTAGTGTGCAGGAGACCCTCCAGCAGAGTGCTCAGGCCCCTGGTGTCAGTGGCAAGGTGGGAAACTGACCACGTTCTGACAGTGCAGACTTGAAAGAACACCGAGTGAGGTTCTAGTTCAGTGGTACAATGCTTACTTCGCAGGGAGTATGCATCGTGTTCAATCCCCAGCATTGCATAAAAACAAAATTTAAAGATGAGCATCCAGAAGGAAGGAGAACGGCTCTCTTCCTGCCCAAAAGGGGCAGGTTATGTTGGTCATGTCTAGGCAATGGAGATTAGTTAAGAGCAAGGAACTAGCCTGACCGAGCCTCCATAAAATGGGAGTATGGCAGGCCCAACGTGCAAGGTACAAGAAGTAATGCACTTGGCTGGCGTCCGTAGTTACTACTTTTCAGGGGCCTAGGGTTGAGCCTTAGCAAAGAGTGTAGATACTCTGAGTCTCCTCCCAGCACGCCCTCAGTTCTGGGTCCAACATCCCCTTGCAGCTCCAGTTGTGTCGCGAGCAAACCAAAGCGGACCCCGAGCTAGTTGGGTCACGGCTGCCCAGTGTCGGGCCTCCTTATGAATGACACCGAACGGCGCCCGGCGACCCTTGACCCTCGGCGCCAGCCCGCCCCTCCCCCCCTGGCAGGTGGACAGCCGCTGCGCCGGCCCGCCGTGGCGTCAACCTCTGGCCCGTGGCCGCTGCCGCACTGGGCAGGGGCGGGAGACTGCAGCGCGCACATTGCCGCACGGGCGTCCGCCGGGCCGCCTCCCGCACCTCGCAGCGCCTGCCACCCAGCCACCCTCCAGCCGCCGCAGCCTCCGCCCCGCCCGCTGCCCGGGCCGCAGCCTGAGCCGCTGCCCCGCCCTCTCACCCCGGGACTGACACTAGCCGGGGCCGCCTGTCTCCGCCAATCGACGGCTTCGCAGGGGCAGCCCCAAGCCCTCTCGGGCTTCTCGGCCAATCACGTGCGTTCGCCCGCCCGACTGCGGCCTCACGAGCCCGTGAGTGGCGGAGAGTCTGCAACTCGCGTCACTCATCCAGGAGCCTATGGTGGCGCGGGAGGGTTCCGGAGGGCCAATGGACAGCGGCGTAGGGCTGTCAGTCAGGGAGGCCTGAACCAATGGGCGGTGGGCTGCGGGGGCGTCACGGACAGAGGACTTGGGCTGAGGCTCCCCCGCGGGCGGGCGCAGAGAGACGCGGGAAGCAGGGGCTGGGCGGGGGTCGTGGCGCCGCAGCCAGCGCAGCCAGCCCCAGGGGCCGCCGCCTCCGCTGCCCAGCGCGCTCCGGGGCCGCCGGCCACCTTAGCACCCGCCGCGTCGCAGCTCCGGGACTGGCCCCGGCCGCGACGCCGCCGCGATGGGCAACGCCGCCGCCGCCAAGAAGGGCAGCGAGCAGGAGAGCGGTGAGTGCCCGGCCGTCACCCTGATCTTCACTGCGTGCGGCCTGCCCGCGCAATGCCCATCACTGCATGGCCCCTCCCCCATATGCCCCCCCAATCTTGTCTGCCTGCACCCCTGCCTGCTGCCTGTTCACGTTGGGGTCGGATCACCGCAGAGATACTTTGCCCCCAGTAGGGCCTGGTGCCCATGGCCTACCATCCCCCACTGCAAAGGCCGTGCCCCCCCACCCAGCTGTCACTGCCAACCATTGCATGTATGACCGCCGGGGCCCCAGATGAGGCCCTGTCACCACACCAACCCCTCTTCTCCTAGTCCCTTTCTCCAGATTCTATACCCCCTCCCACTTCGTCACTTACCTTTCCCACACAGCGCCCCAATGCCTGACCCTGATCCAGGCTCCTGCCAGTTTCGGGAGTGCTGTGGGGTCCACGCTGCAGGGACCTTGGCCACTTGGTGACCACACCCCTCCCCCTCCAGCCCCCGCCATCTTTCTCCTACCCCTGCCCGATTCACCTCATCACAGCTCCCACCTCCAAGCCACCCCCACCCCCATGAGCATTTCCCGGGGCCACCTCCTGCATTGTTTTTCCCTTCTGTGTCACTTGGCATGGGGGACAAGATCTTTCTGGGTCCCTCTGCCCCTCTCATCCTGTCACTCCACCTCCTCCGTGCATTCGTCTGGCCCTGGCTGGGGTGGCAGACTGTTTATGAACCTAGAGAGCTGCTTCTGCGCTTCCTTATCCAAGTTGGAGCTGGTCTTGCTCAGAGCCATTACGTCTGTCCTTTTTCTTGGGTTGCGGGTGAGGTAAAGCGGCAGAGCACCCTCCTGGCCTACCCTGAGGTCTGGGTTCCTTAGAAGGCCCCTCAATAAATGGTCGTTTCACAACTGCGGTTCTGTCGTTCACCCAGCCCCTGGGGCTGGTTTGAAACTGCGGATGAAATGAATAGCAAAGGCTCATTCCACTGAATGGGGATGGTCAGAAGAATTGCGCGCATTGGGGTAACGCCATCCAGCAATAGGTGACAGCTAATGATTTGGTTTGCTTAAGACAGATGGATTCTGTGCATACCGAGGGCTCACCCAGAGGGAGGTATATCCACACACACATACACACACCCCCCCCCCAAAAAAAAAACCATGCTGAATTTTTCTAGCCAGGGAAAAAAAAGTGATTCTATATTTGAAATTACTTCAGAAAGGGCCTTGGGCCCTGTCCCCCAGTGCTTCATGTCTCAAAGTGGTGTCACTCCAAGCTAAAGCTGTACTGCAGCTGAGAACAGCTTCCAGTTACCCAAAAAGGAGGCTCTGATCAGCTGTGCCCTTCTCAGTGTCTGAGTCCCCCGAATGCCACTCAAGAAGCCCAAGAACTTTCTGCCCCTCCCCCCCCCCTTCAACCAGCAGAGCTCAGCCCAGCCTAGCAGCCTTAAGAGGCCTGGCATTTCACAGATGGGCGGGGGACAGAGGCAAGTGCTTGTAGTTGAGGGCTTGATGACAGAGGAGCAGGTGGGTAGTGCCCAAAAAGGTCTTGGGCTTGAGCTTGGAGGGCTCCGGGCAGAAGGAGAAGGGCCAGCCCCCTTGGCAGGTGAGGCCCACCAGGAGGTAGATGGTACGTGCAGTGGACTGAATACTGCAGTGGCCCCTCTGAAAGCTGAGCACAGTGCTAGGAAAGCTTTAAGCATATCAGACACACACAACAGGCACAGAGCCACAGAGGAGGGGAGAGCCCAAGGAAAAGATCAGAGTTTGAGAGTCAGTTGGACGGATGAACTCCGTGCATCCAGGAGGGCTTGGTTAAACGGTCTCCATAGACATACTTACTTTGATAATGTCTGTCCAGATGAGCCATCTGAGTTTGACACAGATGACAACACACAGGCAGAGTTCACATCCAGATCTGCTGACCAGCCCATCTCCTAGACCCCGTCATATCTCAACTCAGACATTCTTTGGTTTGCTTTGATTTTTAAAGACAGGATCTCACTATATAGCTCCTCTTGGCCTGAAACTTGAAATTTAGACCAGGCTGGCCTCAAACTCTCAGAGATCTGCCTGCCTCAGCTTCCCAAATGCTAGAATTAACGGCTTTCACCACCATGTCCAGCCTTCAACACATCAGCAGGAGTTAAACCCCAGTCATATTTTCTTAAAATGATAAAACAAACCCCATAATAGTGTATATTGACACTACCAGCAACCCAAGAGGCTGAGGCAAAAGGATTGCTTAAGCCCAAAAATTAAAGGCTAGCTTGGGTAACAGCAAAACCTTGTATCAAAATACAAAAGTCTACAGGATGGCCCTTAGGTAAAGATGTTTGCTATGAAGCTTGTTAGTCTGAATTGTCTTCCTGGGACCTACGTGATGGAGGGAGAGAGCTGACTCCTCAGAGTTGTCCTCTGACCTCCACGAGAGTGTGTGTACACACACAGTAAATATATAGAAACATTTAAAGAAAAAAAAAAAAAAAGAGGGACAGTGCCTCAAACCTAGCAAGGAAGGAAGGGCCTGTGACGCAGAAGGACCTGAGTTTGAGGCAGACCTGGGCCACAAAAGAGACAGCCTTTAAAAGCAGTAATAAACACTTTGCTCACTTCTGCCCATAGGTCCTAAGCTATTCCTGCCTGAGATTTCTAAACCTGTTGTAGTCTCTGGTACAGGCTTGTCATCCCAGCTACTTGGACAGCTTGACAAAGAGAATCTTAAATTCTGAGATAGTCTGGGCAAGTTAAAGAGAAGGTATCAAAAAAAAAAAAAGTAAATAAGAGTTGGAGACCCTGCTCAGTGCTACAGTACTTGCATAGCCTACGCAAGACCCTAGGTTCTACTCCTACCTAGTACCACACAGCATCTATATGTATATAACTGGATGTTAAGACACATTCAGAGTAACTTTGTGTTCTGCCCCTGAGACCTAGTCAGACTTTGGAGACATCCCTCCACCCCTAGAGAGGAACAGGGTGAGAAAGGGAGTCTCTCTTTTCTTGGAAGCTGCTCTTTGGAGGAAGAGGTAAAGCCAGGTACTCTTATAAGCAAGACAGGGCAATAGCCACACCAGCCTGCAGAGGGCACCTGCACTTCATCTGCCACACATCTGCCCCACTGAGGCCAGGAAGATGCCTAAGTCTTCCGAGGCACCAAACTGGCATCTTGCAGGCCTCTGCACTGCCATCGAAATGCCCAAGTGGGGCAGGGTTTGCTGTCCCCTTAACCAAGAAAGAGGGCAAGAATCTAGAAGCAGTCAGTGTAGGAGAAGGTACGGGGAGACTCACCCTTAAATGACACAGATGTTGACAGGGGCCAGGGTGAGAAGCCTAGAGGACAGAGGGAAAGGTCAGACCTCAGGAGGCTCCCAGCGCTAACAGCCAAGTGGGGCTCAGAGCTCAGCCAGTCCATACCCCAGGGACTTGACCCATAGGGAGAGTGGCAGGCGTGGTAAGAGGGAGCCCTGAAGAAGTCCCCAAGACAAACTGATCCAGTCACTGAGGGAAGACATCCTCAGGACATTTCTAGATGGAACAAATTGTTGCCTTCTAACATCCTATAGCAGCTGGAAAGGGTCAAACCCTTGCTATCATCGGCAGTTGTATGGGTGCCCAAGAGGGTCTTCCCAGGCAGCTTTGCCTTTTGCCCAGTCAGGCCAACAGAAGTTTGAAGGGTTCTATCTGCCCCTACCCTGCACCCATTAGTCTGCAGGTTGAGTTTCTCTTCCTGTTCCCACCCTATCACTCCCTGGCTCCCTCTACAGGCAGGGCTCCCCCCCAGGACTGGCAGCCAAACTGCTGCAGCAGATCTTATGAGGCTTCCGAGCCACCGTAATGCTAGTGCCCTGAGAAAGACTGAGTGATGGCTTCCAGCTCCAACGATGGTGAGGCTGAGCCCTGTTGTTATAGCAACTTCCTAGACACTGTCTGCCCCTTAAGTCAGGGAGGGGCTGTGATGGGGGCTGAGGGGAGCAGGTGGAGAGAAGGAGTCTGTGGACCCTTAAGTATCCCTGGAAATGCCTCCATTCCTAAAATCCTGGGCTAGAAAACCTGAGGAAGAAGAACAGGGGGATGAATGGTCCATTTCAGACCAAAGCAGATGGTCTACCCGGAGTAGGGCTCCAGCTGGGACAGGGGATGGAGTAGTCCCACCCAGCTTTGGGATTCAGACCAGAAGAAAGATAGGTCCACCTTAGACCTGGGTACAGTAGAGTTTGCTTGATACCCTGAACCCTGCCTGGAGATAGAGGGAACCTAGTGTTGGGGGGGTCCCCCTCAAACTGGGGGTATAGTGCAGTACACTCTTGCCTGCTGCTGTGACCCCATATCTGAATCCAAGGTGATTTCCATGTCTTGCCGTGGCACTGGCTTTCCTAGAGGTGTCTGGAGTTTTCGTAGCACATCAAATCCAGAGAGTGGAGGCCAATAGCACCCTTTCCTTTCAAATGAGAGACATGGGCTCTACCGGCTAGCAGCTTAGGCTATCCTCTCTGTCCACTTCCTGTTGGTGGCAGGCGTCCATGGGTGCCAGGCAGTCCCAGGAAGGCTGCTGCAGAGCCTTTAGCTTTAGGGAGCCTGGAAAGAAGGAAGATGATGATTAAAGCTACCTTCCCCTCCCCCACTCAAGTTTAGCCATTCATTTCCGGTTTGAACATTCATGGCTGAGAACAGAGCCAAGCACAGGGCAAGGTTTGACGGAGGCCAAGGACATCCCAGGATACCGTTCCCCTCTCCGCCCCTGCAGAGGAACAAGACAGAACCAAATGTGCCCATTTCTCTCAGGGGTAACAGGATTTGGGGTCTCTGTGTTGAGAGGAAACTCAGAGGAGAAGATAAAGTGCCTTTTGCTACTGTTCTCCACCCTGGCTCTCCTTCCCGGCTGTTCTTTCAGCTAATTAACAAGCTCCGGGGCTTTCTTAACCCTCTGGAGAGCTGGTGCCTGTTGCATGGGCCTGGGCCTTAACTCCTTCACCTCTGCCTGTGGGCAGGACTCTGGGTGCATGGACCTTGTGCAGACTGTTTCACTGGGGAGACATTCTGGGAGCCATGGACATCCTTGGAAGGGCAGGCCAACCAGAGAGACACCCTCTCGAGAATCTGCCTACCTCTCACTGTCAAGGAGAGCCTCTGCAGACCTCGGCCAGCCTGGAGCAGGTGCCTTTAAATGCTTCCGTGGCAACCAGCTCCTTCCCCAACGCCCAGACCTTACCAAGAGGCACTTGTTACTCCAGCAAAGAGGAGATTGCAGATAGAACCCAGGGCCGCCTGGGATGGATCTGGGGTCCGAAAGTAGTGAGTGTGAGGACGATGTCACCTTCCAGCTGTGGCTCCAGCTGTTCCTCTGGGCCCATCTGGCTGTCCGTTTCCTGGGTTACCTGCGCTGCACTTTCTGGGGACTAAAGCCTCAGTCAGCACCCTGAATCCGGGCTGGGAACTGATGGGCCCCAGTTTGCCCCATGATACCCAACCCCCATGCCATACTGTGCTGGGAGAGGCAGGCAGCAGGTGAGTGTGGGGTTCCTGGGTTAGGTACTTGCTGTCTACTACCACCTCCTTTGCATGCTGTGTTTTTTGAGAGGCCTACCTTGTACTTGAGATCCTTCTATCTTAGCCTCCTAATTCTGGGATTATAGCCCAGTATATTCTTTTGTGTTGTCATGCTAGGGATAGAACCTAGGCCTTGTTCACATTGGCAAGTGCTCTACCACTGCTCCAGTCCCTTATTCTTTCAGTACAGGTTCTTGCTGTATATCCTAGGCTGCCCTTGAACTCAAAATCCTGCCTCGGATCTTGATACTTTAAGTCTGTGGTGCCATTCTAACCCTGCTCCTCTTGGCACTGTCCCCCCTCTGCCGTGACCCCAAATGTCTACGAGTAGTGGCTCATATGCGCCCCCATACTAGTGAGCCTGAGTCAGGAGGACTGCTCAGAGTTCAGAGAAGGCCTGGGCTCTATAGTGAGTTCCATGTCATACCGGGCTACAGTGTAAGATCCTATCTCAGAAAATCAAGACGGGCTGGCTGTGGTAGTGCAAGCCTTTCATTCTAGCACTGGGAAGGCAGAGGCAGATAGATCTCTGTGAGTTTGAAGCTGATCTAGAATCAATACAGAGTGAGTTCCAGGACAGCTAGGTCTATTTAGAGAGATAAGAAAAGAAAAAAATAATAATAATCAAGAGACTGTTAATCATACTTCTCTAAAGGTACAGGACTGATAGGGTGAGTGTGTATATGTGGGATTCGTTACAGTGGCATAGAGTCTGTGGTTTAGGTAGGTGTTCAGTCCCAATCGAGTGCTGGAGTCCTGGAAGATTCCTGGGCAGCTGGTGGTCTTCAGTCCGCACTGGATACTCAATACTGAAGAAGTAGGTCTTAGCACCAGCAAAGGAATGCCTCAGCAACAGGGCAGATGAGCTTCCAGTGTGAGTGAGGGTGAGCTGCCTTCTTCCCTGTCCTTTGATGTAGGCTGTTGCCAGGAGGTGTGGCCCAGGTTTAGGGCTGGTCTTCCCAACTCAGATAATCCAATTAAGAAAACCCCTCACCAGTGTGCCCAACTGCTGGGGTTTTACCTGATCCCAGATATAGTTAAGGTGCCAACTAAGATTAACCATTAGAGAGAATGGCTGGCATTTCTGTGCCATAAACCTGGTGTCAGACCACTGCTCCAGCTCCTCTGCCAGGGTGGAGTTAGGATTCTCTCTCCACCAGCACCCTACAAAGTCATCATGGTTTTGTCCCCATTTGCTCCCGTAGAAAACTGAGACCCAGAGAGATGAGTTGTCAGAAGACTCACAGCTCATCCCCATCCGACAGAGTCTGAGTTCCCACCCTGAAGTCCTGTCTCCCCGCTGATTCTCACTAGCCACACACAACCGTGAACTGTCTGCAGGCCTCATCTTCCTGAACTATTAAGTGGTTAAAACACATGTAAAGAAGGTTATCAAACATCAAATAAGAGAATGAAATGGGTGCCCCAGCCAGTCACCAGGGACAGCTTCTACATTAGGAAATGGGATGCTGGCCTCAGAATGCTGCAAGCGCCTGGGGAGGAGTGTGCCTGAAGGGAGGTACCCAGTGAAGCAGCTCAGGGGCTAGGATTCTCCCCTCAGCAAAAGCAGGCACAGAGCCAGCAGGGGCCAAGGTGACAGCTGAGCCCACCAAGGGCACCTGCTACACTAGCTCTGCAGGCTTCCACTAGGGCCTGGCCCCAACAGAGGAGCAGCCAGATCAGAGGCTATTAATACCTCAGCTGGCACAACCCTGGCCAAGGAATGTCTGTTAGTGCTGAGGAGAGTGGGGTGGGCTGGCCTGTGTGCCTCTTGGGCCTGTGTGTTCCCAAGTGCCCATGTGCCCTCTTCGGATGGTACCAGAATCTGATACCTACCTCTGTAATTAGTGAGATATTGGGCCCCAGCCCAATCAAAATGCCCCAAGTTGCCTCTGGGATCCCTCGAAGACATGGGTAAAATATCAGATTCTCATTTCCCACTTTACACTAGAGTGGAAAAACTTGATGTGCCTCGAAGCAAGGACTCTTCACCTAACTTTTGTCTCTCTCCTTCAGTGAAAGAGTTCCTAGCCAAAGCCAAGGAAGATTTCCTGAAAAAATGGGAGACCCCTTCTCAGGTGAGCACCTCAGAGTAAGCAGTACCCATGTGATGGGCCCCAGCTTGGTCACTGAGCCCTCCCCAGCCCTGCCCCATTCCCGTCTGACATGCCCATGGTGCCCCTGCTTCGCATTGCTGGGCCCCCACCCACTGTACCCTTGCTCTCCGTGCAGCTGCCAGCAGCTCCTGGGCCCCAGGCCAGGGCCGGATCTGGCCCCTGCCACCGTGCCTGGAAGAATGTCCCCTGGGTCATCTCCACCCACTCCCCAGGGCCCCCTCTGCCGGTGACACAGGGGACTCCCCAGCTCAGAAGGCTGCAGAGAGGTGCCCTGACCCTGCCCATCCTTACCTACAGAATACAGCCCAGTTGGATCAGTTTGATAGAATCAAGACCCTTGGCACCGGCTCCTTTGGGCGAGTGATGCTGGTGAAGCACAAGGAGAGTGGGAACCACTACGCCATGAAGATCTTAGACAAGCAGAAGGTAAGATGACGAGCCGTCAGGCCCCCTGTGCCAAGCCCATCACCACCTCCACTGCTTTTCTGCCCATTTGTGTACCTCTCATGTCTGTCAGTGCCAAGGGCTCCACAAGAACATACATGCAATTAACTGTAAATTAGCAGTGCAAACCTCCCCTGCACCTCAGGTTTTAGAAAGGTCCAGTGGCAACTTGGCCTTGCCACATGCAAAATACTGTGCTGAGTCCAGAGAGTAGAGGGATGTGCGCACCTTTCCTTAAGCACTGTAAGTGCGCTGCCGACAGTGGCTTACTGTCTACTGCTGGGCTGTGGCTCAGAGGCAGAGCACTTAGCCAGCATTCTCAGGGCCCCGGACTCCATCCTCATCTTGGCAAGAGATGAAGAGAGTGGAATAGGGTATGAGGGTCTGTGCAAGTCACCGCACACACAGGCCAGAGCTCTGGGCAATCAGTGTCACACATAGGCTAGAGCTCTGCACTTTGCCATCTGTGCTCAGTAGTGCCTTGGAACCTGTCCCTGTGGGTACTCAGCCACGTTCATATCCTCTGATGCTCCACAGTCCATCAGACCCAAAGGGGAGAAGGGCCTGTGTCCTCCAACCTATCCAACACTATGCTTAATTCGAGCTGGACAGAGATCAAGGTGGGCTAGAGAGAACAAGGTTTACATAGAAGTGCAGAAGTTCTTTGTTGTTTTTGTTTGTTTGTTTACTAGTTTGTTTGTTTTTCAAGACAAAAATTTTCTGTGTAGTGCTCTGTAGTCCAGGCTGGCCTCATACTCACAGAGGTCTGCCTGACTCTGCTCCCACGTGCTAGGTTTAAAGGCACATGCTACCACTGCCCGAAGTTCTTTAAAAATTTTTTAAAACCTTTGTGTGTGTGTGTGTGTGTGTGTGTGTGTGTGTGTGTGTGTGTGTGTGTGTGTGTGTGTGGTTGGCCAACAAGCATAACCAGTTCCAGGTTCAGTGAAAGACCTTGTCTCAAGAAAATGAGGTAGAGGTAGAGATAGGACTGGAGAGATGGCTGAGTGAGTTAAGGGCGCTTGCTAGCACACATGATGACCTAAGTTCAATCCCCAGAATCCACACTGTAGGAAACGTTTCTGCAAGTGTCCT
Source organism: Mus musculus (assembly GCF_000001635.26). Classification (NCBI taxonomy): domain Eukaryota; kingdom Metazoa; phylum Chordata; class Mammalia; order Rodentia; family Muridae; genus Mus; species Mus musculus. The sequence continues at coordinate 83,982,411 of NC_000074.6, forward strand.
TTGACCCACAAGTGTGTCATGGCACAAGCATCCACTCTTCTGACCTCTACACACACACACACACACACACACACACAAAATATGTGAATTTAAAGAAAAAAACTTTAATGAGTTGGAGGGCTAAAGAGATATTAGTGGAGAAGTCACCTCTTATGCAAACATGAGGACCTGAGATCAGTCCCCAGAGCAGACAGATAGCCCAGCACAGTAGCAGTCACGTGTATCAGCACTCTTCCTGTGAGATAGGGCAGAGATAGGCGAGTCCCTGTGAGCTCAAGGGCAGCCAGCCTGTCATAGGCAGCAGCAGGAAAGATCCTACCCCTAAACAAGATGGAAGGCAAAGAACAACACCTGCGCTTGTCCTCTGATCCCCTCACATGCACCGGGGTGTACACAACCATACTCACACAAACACACTCACACACACAAACACACTCACACACACAAACACACTCACACATACAAACACACTCACACACACAAACACACTCACACACACAAACACACACAAACACACTCACACACACACACTCACACACACAAACACACTCACACACACAAACACACTCACACACACAAACACACTCACACACACACACTCACACACACAAACACTCACACACACAAACACACTCACACACACAAACACACTCACACACACAAACACACTCACACACACAAGCACAAACACACTCATACAAACACACTCACACACACAAACACACTCACACACACAAACACACTCACACACACAAACACACACACACAAACACACTCACACACACACACACTCACACACACACACACACTCACACACACAAACACACTCACACACACAAACACACTCACACACAAACACACTCACACACACAAACACACTCACACACACAAACACAAACACACTCACACAAACACACTCTCACAGACACAGAAGATTTTCTTTTTTCTTTTCCGAGATTGATTTATTTTATGTACATGAGTACACTGTCGCTGTCTCCAGACACACCAGAAGAGGGCACCAGATCCCATTACAGATGGTTGTGAGCCACCTTGTGGTTGCTGGGAATTGAACTCAGGATCTCTGGCAGAGCAGTCAGTGCTCTTAACCACTGAGCCATCTCTCCAGCCCTGAAGATTTTCTTAAAAAGAAAAAAAAAAAAATACTACAGGAGATGGCAAATGAATGAAGAAAATTCTCAATGTCTACTTCTGTCCTCTGCATGCGTGTGCACACACAGATGCGTGCCTACTTCTGTCCTCTGCATGCGTGTGCACGTGCACACAAATGAATATGCAGGTGCAGACACTCACAAATCGTGGTGGATGCTGGCCATGGCAACACACGCCTGTAATCCCAGTGCTCAGGAGGCAGAGGCAGGCTGATATCTGAGTTTGAGGCCAATCTGGTCTACAGACTGAATTCCAAGACAGCCAGGGCTTCATAGAGAAACTCTATCTTGAAAAAAAACCCAAACCAACCAAAAAACCAAAACCAAACAAACAAACAAAATAGCGTGGTGCAGCAGTCTAGCTCTGAGGAGGTGAGGCTGAGCAGGATGAAGCATGAAGATCGTGCCCATGGCAAGTTCACTGCCGTCCTGGGCTATGTGAGGGCTGATCACAAAAGAACAAAAAACGTTTGGAAGTGGGATCTCATTATGTAGCCCAGATGGGCTTCAAATCTGAGATCTTCCTGCCTCTGCTTCCTGAGTCTGGTGCTGATAGATGTGTGCCATATGTAGCTTTTCTTTCCCCCTTTTCTTTTCTTTCCTTTTCCTTTCTTTTCTTTTCTTTTCCTTTCTTTTCTTTCTCTCTCTCTCTCTCTCTCTCTCTCTCTCTCTCTCTCTCTCTCTCTCTCTCTCTCTCTCTCTTTCTTTCTTTCTTTCTTTCTTTCTTTCTCTCTATTTTGGTTTTTGAGACAGAGTTTCTCTGTGTAGCCCTGGCTGTCCTGGAACTCACTTTGTAGACCAGACTGGCCTCGAACTCAGAAATCCACCTGCCTCTGCCTCCCAAGACCTGGGATTAAGGGTGTGCATCACCACTGCCCGGCGTAGCTTTTCATAAAGACTGTCTGTGCATGAGTCTTTGTGTGTACATGTGCATACCAGAGATCTTTACTGGGTTTTTTTCTTCAGTCACTCCACATTATTATCATTTATTGTTATTATGATTACTATTGTTAGATTTTTGAGACAGGGTTTCTCTGTGTGGACCTAGAACTCAGTCTAAACCAGGCTCAAACTCAGGAGATCTGCCTTCCTCTGCCTTCTGTAAAGGCATGTGCTACTATGCCTGGGTCTCCTTTATTTCACTGAGCTTGGAGTGAGGCCGACTGGCCAGCAAACCCCGGGAATTCACCTGCCTCCCTATACCAGTGCCAGCATTGCAGATGCACCACCACACCTGGCTTTTACATGGGTGCTGGGCCTAAACTCAGATCCATTCCCTTTTGTGTGTAGTTACTTTGCCAAGTGAACTATCCCCAACCCCTCCATAAAGATTTTTCTCAAAATTATTTATGTGTGACTGTCTGTCTATATGTCTGTCTGTCTGTGCTTGTGGGTATGTTTATAGGTATCCGTGGTGGCCAGAGTCATTGGATCCCCCAGCAGCTAGAGTCATGGGCATTGTGAGGCACCTGACATGGGTTCTGGGAATCAGTCTTCTGCATGATGAGGTCACACACTTTTGTCATCTGTCCAGACCCATCAAGGTTTCTGACCCCTGTTTGATGCTGACAGTGCCACAGAGCAGCAGCACCAACAGACACCCAGCACAAGTCACAGAATTTCTTTCACCAGAATTTATTACTGGTTTTGTGTGGCACTGGCAATTAAATCTGGGCCTTTCACACTCTAGGTGCCTGCTCTACTACTGAGCTACCCCTATAACAAGAGGGATTTCCACATTTTCTAGTCATTCCATCAAAAAAATACAAAGAAACCGGTGAAATTCTTTTTTTTTTTTTCTCCAGTTGCTGGGTTTAGAACTCAAGACCTCACACATGTTAGGCAATGCTGCACTGTAGGGCTGCATCCCTGGCCCTGGAGTATATTTTAGCCATGTGTTCTAGTTAATCCCAGTCATTTCTTTTTTTTTTTTTTTAAAGATTTATTTATTATTTTATGTAAATACACTGTAGCTGTCTTCACACACTCCAGAAGAGGGAATCAGATCTCGTTACGGATGGTTGTGAGCCACCATGTGGTTGCTGGGATTTGAACTCTGGACCTTTGGAAGAGCAGTCGGGTGCTCTTACCCACTGAGCCATCTCACCAGCCCCATCCCAGTCATTTCTATGCTACCTACCAGTATATGTAAAGGTTGGGTGGTTTTGAGACAAAGTCTTATTGATCAAATCCCTAGTTTTAGATTCTGTGTAGCCAAGGATAGCCTTAAACTCTTCCTGATCCTCCTGCCTCCGAAATGCTAGGACTTATAGGCACGTATTTCCATGTCAAGCTTGGCTGCACAACCACATCAGGCTTGGTTGCTGCTGCTGCTGCTGCTGCTTGTTTTGGTCACATCTTTAATTGGGAGGTTACTGAGAGTCCAAAAGTGTAGAGACCAGAGGACAGCTTTTAGCAGTTGCTTTTCTCCTCCTTCAAACACACACATGTTGAAATAGGTCTCACGTAGCTTAGGCTAGCACCTTTGTACAGACAGACTTGTTCCTAAACTCCAGATCCCCCTGCCTCAATCTTTCAAGTATGCACCAAACCCAGATCATCTTATACTTACAAATCCATGGAAAGGCAGGAAACGGTATAGAAGCCGAAAAGATTCCCTGTCACGGCTGTTCCAAATGTGCCTCAGAGTTACTGGGATGGGGTGGGGCTGGCAACATGGCTCCACAGGTAAAGGTGCCACCAAGCCTGACAACCTGACTTTGACCTCCAGGATTCGCTTGGTGAAAGGGAGACAGACTTCCTCAGCACGCGTGTGCCTCCTCGTGCCCAAGCTGCCCCCGACAAATAGAAATAAATACAAGGGTTGAAAGGACCGGGAATGCCACTCTGTGATCGAGAGCTGGTCTAGCACATGAAAGGTCCTGGGTTTCATGCTCAGTGCCACACAAGACAAAAGACTTGCCTAGAAAAAGGGAAGCTGATTTCTAAGTCTCCATACCTTTGGGGGCCTCTCTCGTGTCAGATGAGTCTCCTTCTCTTGCAGGCAGCCTTCTCTACTTGCCAGATTTTGCCAGGTGCCTCATCTGGGCATCTGTAGCTCCCAGGCTCCTCCCCTACGTGCTGACCCTCTGGTCTAAGGGGCTTCTGTGCCTACATGGTCTGCTCTGATCTGTGTGGACCCTCGACTGTCAGCCCTCAGCCACACTGTGCTTATCTGCACCCTTCTGACTGAGGAAATCCCCAGTCTCACATCCCTGGCTCTGACCTCTCTCCCTCCCTCCTCTCCTCTCCCACAGGTGGTGAAGCTAAAGCAGATCGAGCACACTCTGAATGAGAAGCGCATCCTGCAGGCCGTCAACTTCCCGTTCCTGGTCAAACTTGAATTCTCCTTCAAGGTAAGGGCCACAGCCAGGGCTTGAGGATAGAAGGTGGATGGATCCCAGCGCACTGCTGGGCACAGCCTCCTCATCTCCGGGGCTGGGGCCACCTGCTTTCAAGGAAGGAGATCCTTGGAGGAGGAATGGCAGAAACGGGTGGACCGGGCCCTAGGCCCTGGGCCCTCTGCTTAAGCTCTTCAGTCAGCCAGCGGTTAGTTTGGTAACCTTAGGCACTTCACCCATCCTAAATGGCCTCCCTCAGAGTCACCACCCTGACTCATCCCAGGAACATAAACTGCCTGCAAAAGAGGCACCAACCACACTGGGCCTTGCTCTTCTTGTCTGCAAAATGGGACTCGGCACAGCCCTCATGCTGTGAGGTCATAAGTGTGTGGAGTTCTTACAGGTGCATAAGAACATGTGGAAACACCGTTCAAAACCAGCAGTTGTCAGAGCTGTCCCCAGAAATCCCTGTGTAGAAGCTTTACAGCAATTCTTAGTTCCTGTTTCTTTTTGTTTTGTTTCTTTCTTTGTTTGTTTTTTAAAAACTTTATTTTTTTAATATTTATTTATTTTATGTATTTGAGTACATTGTCGCTGTCTTCAGACACACCAGAAGAGGGCATCGGATCCCATTACAGCTGGTTGTGAGCCACCTTGTGGTTGCTGGGAATTGAACTCAGGACCTCTGGAAGAGTAGTCAGTACTCTTAACCACTGAGCCATCTCCCCAGCCCTGTTTGTTTGTTTTTTGAGACAGAGTCTCACTGTATACCCCCAGGCTGGCCTAGAATTCATGATCCTCCTGCCTCAGCTTCCTGAGTGCTGACGTCATAGGTGATTACCATCTTGCCCTATCAAGTTCTGTTTTGTTTCTTAACGGTGTTATGGATGGAACCCAGGGCTTTGTATGCCGTAGACAAGTGCTCTACAATTGAGCCACATCCCCAGCCCTGTAAAAATCTTTTTGTTCTTTTGGTTGTGAGCCTGTACGAGTTGAGCTATTCTCTCCAGCGACCTGTAATGCTTTCTGTTTTATTCTTAAATAACTCAGGCTGGTCTCTGAGTCTTTGCCTTTCTCAGTAGCCGAGACTCTAGTTGTGTGCTGTCACATCCCACACGATTTTGTTTTGGGTCTTGCAAGCTCTGTCCTCTGTCTTGCCTGTCTAGCAAATGATGACTGAGGCTTGGGACAGTAGCTCCTGCAGAACTGTCACTTTCTCTAGAAAATGCAGTGCTAGAAACATGGACAACTGGGAAGATAGTTGTCACTGAGGTTTCAATGCCTGCCCCTCCAAGCCACTGTGGTCTTCAGCTGGGGCCCAGCGTCTGGAGACAGGGCCTTGACTCCCTTTGCCTCCCACAGGACAACTCAAACCTGTACATGGTCATGGAGTATGTAGCTGGTGGCGAGATGTTCTCCCACCTACGGCGGATTGGAAGGTTCAGGTAAGCGGGCCCCATCCCTGCCACCCTAGGGGCCACCAAACCGTCCAGGGACATGTAGGAGTCCAGTGTGCTTGGAAATGGAAAGTGAGCTCTGGGTGCCAGTGGGATTTTGTGTATGTGTGCACATGTGCTTGCGTACCGTTTGTTGTAGCTGTGTAGCCAAAGCTGGTCTTAGGCTCACAATCCTCCTGGTCTTGCCTCCTGAATGCCGTCAACTCATTCAGCTCCTGTGGGGTTTGTTGCTGTTATGCTAAGCAATTTGTGATGTTTCAGTCAACCAAGTTGAAAGACCAGTCATGGTGACTTAGGGGTCAGAATTTGAATTGGCATGGCTGGAGGTGGAGCTCAGCACCATTTTACAAACTCTAGCACAGAAAGGAAAAAGGAAGTGAGGTAGCACTATGTAGTCCAGGTTAGCCTTCAGCTTCTAGTCTGAGTCCTCCCTCAGCTTCCTAGAGCCACAGGAGCCCACCACTACAGCTAACAAGATACTAGTATGTTACTTAACAAACATGTATCTCTATATATGAGATTGTTGTTGTTATTGTGTTTGTTCTTTTTTTCAGGGGGTGAGGTGGTTTGTTTTTTGAGACATGTTTTTGCTGTGTAACCTTAGCTGTCCTGGAACTCAGTCTTTAGATCAGGCTGGCCTCAAACTCACAGATCTGCCTGCTTCTGCTGGAATTGAAATTCACCAATACCCAGCTAAAGAAATATATCTTATGTATACGAAAGTCCAAATATCTTGTCAAGTGTGGTGGTGCACACCTCTAATCCCAGCTCTTAGGATGTTGGAGGAAGGACAATCAGGAGTTTGAGACTAGCCTAGACTGCTTTGAAAGCTGCTGTATCAAAACCAAGCAGCCATCTTCAAACAGAATCAGAACGGAGGTCTCTGCACCACAGTGAGGCTCTCCAGAGTCAGGGAGGGACGATCTTTTCTCTTCTGTCTCTGTCTTTCTGGTGCTGGCTGGACTGGGGTTCAGTTTTCCTGGTACTCTGTGCTTCCTTTTTCCCTAAAGCTCCCAGCCCTTCCATGTTACTGCCTGCTGCCTTGTGACTGCCCTCCAAGCTGGTAACAGCCCACATTTGACTTCCCCTTTCCCCTCAGTTGTCTCTGGGCAACTGCTGAGAGCCACAGCTCGACACTCCGTCCCCCCCCCTCGGTTTCTCTTTTAAACTCTGCTTCTCTTCTTAAGAACTTGAGCTTTACCTGACTTACAAGCACAAGCCTACAAGACCTGTAGTCCTTGATGCCAAACCCGTGACGTGTTCAGGGTTATTTGTGTTGTTTGTTTGTTTGTTTGTTTGTTTTATATAACTTTGGCTGGCCTGTAGTTTACCATGTAGACCAGGTTGGCCTAGAACTCATAGGCCTCTGGGGTGCTTGGGCTCTAGGTATACATACGTACTACGCCATTATGCCTGGCATGGTGGCTTTTGTTTTGACATTTGTATATGCCCTGGGACTATCTTCCAAAACTCTGATTATCAGACAGAATTCCCTTAAACCGCTTTCTTGAATAAGTTAACTCCTCAGCAAGGCACCTGTCCCTTCGAAGCCTTCCAGTCCAAGACTGTTATATCTGGATTTGGGATAGAATTACACAGTTCAGAATGGGGCAGGAAGTGTGGGGCTTGATTTTTGTTGTTGTTTGTTTGTTTGTTTCATTTTTGACACAGGGTCTCACTTTGTAGTCTGGGCTGGCTTGGAACTCATGATGTAGCCCAGGCTAGCCTCGGACATATGCTAGTGCTTCTGCCTCTGCTTCTCAGAGTGCTGTAGTGACAGATATGTCCTACTATGTCAGGCTCCCAAGTTTTTACAATAGTTTGGGTCTCTGTCAGGCTGCCCTTGGAATCTTGGACTCATGCAGTCCCCCTGCCTCAGCCTCAGCCACATAGCGGGGACCAGTGGTACATGGCATCCCCAGCCTTTAGTCTACATTTGATAAGCTAGACACGGGGTGTCTTGCTCTGTGGGTACACAGACCCACATGCTGGACCACTTGGGGATGTGGTCATATTCACCCACACATCCCCTCCCGGCTTGTCCCACCAGCGAGCCCCATGCCCGTTTCTACGCGGCGCAGATCGTCCTGACCTTTGAGTATCTGCACTCCCTGGACCTCATCTACCGGGACCTGAAGCCCGAGAATCTTCTCATCGACCAGCAGGGCTATATTCAGGTGCCCGAGGCCGGGGGAGGGCACTCGAGGGCACATTTGGAGCCTGCAGCCCTTCTCTCTACCAACTGCTCATTCTTGTGCCTACAGGTGACAGACTTCGGTTTTGCCAAGCGTGTGAAAGGCCGTACTTGGACCTTGTGTGGGACCCCTGAGTACTTGGCCCCCGAGATTATCCTGAGCAAAGTAGGCACCTCAACCAGCCTGCCCCACCCCTGAGGCCTACTCTACCTCACTAGCCCGCCCCACCCCTGAGGAATCACCTCCCTCTTCACCTTGCCTCATCGAGTGGCCCCCCCATCTTGCTCTAGGGCTACAACAAGGCTGTGGACTGGTGGGCTCTCGGAGTCCTCATCTACGAGATGGCTGCTGGTTACCCACCCTTCTTCGCTGACCAGCCTATCCAGATCTATGAGAAAATCGTCTCTGGGAAGGTGAGGCCAGGATACGGATTTCAGCTCTGGAAGGAATCAAAACAGCCTATCACATGTCCTCACAAGGCTGAGTATGCTGTCACAGGCCTGTTGTCTTAACACAGGAGCCTGAGGCAGAAGGATCTTAAGTTTGAAGCCAGCATGGGCTACATAGCGATTTCCAGGATAGCATGGGCTGAGAAAATAGTAAAACAGAAAAATCAAAGACAGGGGTTGATGGCTCAACTAAAGAGCACTTGCCCTGAATCTACCATGAAGGAGATAGGGGTGTGGCTCAGTGATAGAGCAGTAGTCTAGCATGTATACCCCAGCACCACACACACACACACACACACACACACCAATGCTTTGGAGAATCTATTTCACAACTGACAGGACTAAATTCCCAAGCATGTCAGGAAGCTGCGCCACATCAGAACTCTGGCTACACAAAGTGCTACCCTGACACCAGACCAGAAGAACAAAGCCATTTGGTTCCCAGGTGTTGACCCCAGCCATACCAGCATGCCTCCCCCTGCTGTGGGCAGGACCTGCAGCTGTGTATTCCTTCCAGATGTAGTCCCCTCAGTTAGCCTGGTATGGCAGTATAGACCTAAAATTTCTGCACTCTTCAGAAGTCCAAGGCAGAGGATTGCCATGAGTGCCAGACCAGCTTGGGCTACAGAGTAAAACCTTGTCTCATGACAAAGACAAAACCCAAGAGTGCCTTTCAGGAGGACTGTTCTTGCCCTCCCCATCCATCAGCCCTGGCTCACCTGGTCTAAGATTGCACCATGGAAAGCAAGTGGAAGCTTCAGTGGGGGTGGGGAGTGGAACTGAGGATCACAGCCCTGCCTTTAGCAGCCTTACCTAGCTAGCATGGGAGCCCGGCTGCCACCCCACCTGCTGTCTTCAGCATCTTCGACAACAGCCACCGGCTGACTCCAAGTCTCCATATATGGTTCAAGCAAGTGTGGGCACTGCCACTCCCCAAGTCCCAATCCTGTGACAAACTATTGGGTGAAACTGAGACAAAGTTGAGTAGACTCTGTGAGCCTCATTTTATCCATCTGCCTGTCTGGGAGGCTGGAAGGAGACAGTGCTCTGTGTTATGGTCCTTAGGGCTGGGCACACACTCACTATCACCTAGGAGTAGGTATGAGCACCTCCCATCAGACAGAAGAAAGACAGCCATGTGCTTTTCTGCTTTCATCTTTTTTTTTTCTCTCTCTCTCTCTTTTCTGTCTCATTTTTTGAGTCAGGTTCTCACTTTGTAGCCCTGGGTAGTCTAGATTTTACCATGTATACCAGGCAAATTCACAGAGATCTGCTGGAATTCAGTGAGCCTTAGTAAGTGCTTTTTCCCCTAGCATTCAGAAGACTGAGGCAGGAGGATTGTTGTTAGGTTAGATTTTGTGACCTGTTACAGAATATCACTCAGAAAAAAACAAAAAATGAAAACTTGAAATGTCCAAGATGGTGGCCAAGAGGGTACGAAAAACTCCATAAAAGATTCTGAGGAAGAAGGGAGGGCATTTTGTTGTACTGAAAACAAGAGTCCCAGGTTGGACTCCCAGTTCCATACATAATCAAATTTACCCTTGAACTCTGGGTCCTGCCACTGCCTCCCAAGTCCTGGGTGGACAGGCATGCGCCACCACACATGGCTGAGTATAATCTCCTTCTTTGTATCAATTTACAGTTTCCACAGGCCCTGACTGTTATCTTGTCACACAGAACCCTGGGATATCTGCCCCATGTCATTGAGGCCAGTACAGGCCTGGAGAGGTTAAGGGCCCTGGCCAAGGTCACACAGCACGGGGAAGGCTTAGCAGGGACCAGTTGGGTTTTTTGGTCTTTGTTTCTTTCCTTCCTTTGCTTTTCTTGCTAGCCTGTGTTCCCTTCTTCATTTCCTCCTTTCTCGTTCTCAAGGGAGTTGTTGTTCCCTTCAGTTTTTGTTTTTTGTTTTTTTTTTAATCTCTTCATTTTGTTTGTGGCAGTGAGGCAGTATTTGTGTGTCAAGGACTGGGGGGGGGGGGGCGGGGGTCAGGACTCTCCTCAGCCTGTGGGGCATGGGTGGCAAACTTAGATTAATAGGGCTCAGCAACAAGTACCTTTACCTGCTAAGCCGTTTCACTAACCCTTTTGTGCTTTTTGTTTGATTGATTGATTGATTGATTGATTAACTGATTGACTGATTGATTTATAATAGGGTCTCAATATGTAGCCCTGGCACTCAACCTTCCTGCATTAGCCTTTCAAGTGCAGGAGTGACAGGTTTTTGCCACCACCTCTGGTTCCTAGAAGCTAGTTCTTTTTTTTTTTTTTTTTTTGGTTTTTCAAGACAGGGTTTCTCTGTGTAGCCCTGGCTGTCCTGGAACTTACTTTGTAGACCAGGCTGGCCTCGAACTCAGAAATCCGCCTGCCTCTGCCTCCCGAGTGCTGGGATTAAAGGCGTGCGCCACCACCGCACGGCTAGAAGCTAGTTCTTATGGGTGTAAATCCAGAGGAAGCGTGCAGAATTGTATAAGAGCTTTTGGAGGTACATGACTGGGTGAACCATACAAGCTATTTTATCCAGGCTGAGGAACTACCCTTATTTTCGAAGCCCTCGGAGCCCTCAGAGGAGCTGCCTGAAGGATCCCAGCGAGGATACAAGTCTGCAGACCTAAGAATGGAACCTCCTACAGTTCTGTTCCCTGCGACCTTACCCAGAATTCCCGAGCCAGCAAACTAAGGAGGGCATTCAACATGTTTTTTTTTTTTGTTTGCATGGCCACTGGGCCTAAAGGCAGAGCCCTGTGTATGTTGGGCTCCGACCTGCCCCAGCGCTGTAGTGCTAGCTCCAACAAGCCATCTCTGTTTATATTTTATCTACTTTAATTTGTGTGTCTGTATGTGCATGTGTACACATGCATACAGTAACCTTGGAGGCCAAAGGCATTAGATCCCCTAAGAATGGAGTTACAGGTGGTTATAGGCCAATGGAGGTCCTGGGAACAAACCAGGACCTTTGCAAGAACAAAGCCATCTGTTAGTGCAGCAATGAGTTTTTGGGTTTTTTGAGACAGGTATTCTTATGTAGCCTTGGCTGGTCTTGCCGTATAGATCAAGCTGGCCTTAAACTCACATCACAGAGATCCACTTGCCTGACTGGATGCTGATGTTGAGATTATCTGTGAGTGCCACCGCACTCTAACAAGCCATTGTTTTGTTGTTTTTTGAGTGTTTCCCCCCCCCCCCTTGGTTTTTTTTTCTTCTTCTACTTCTTCCTCTTTTTTTTTTTTTTTTCTTTTCGGAGACAGGGTTTGTTTGTTTGGCCCTGGCTGTCCTGGAACTCCCTCTGTAAACTAGACTGGCCACAAACTCACAGAGATACACATGCCTTGGACTCCCAAGTGCTGGGATTAAAGGCATGGGCCACCACTGCCCAGCCCCACAAGCCTTCTTAACAGATTCTCCCTGTAGGCCTATTGGATAGAACAGGTCCTAGTCTGCCAGGTACAGTGGTACATACTCTACACTAGCACTCAGGAGGCTAGGAGACAGGATTGTGTGGTTAAGGCCAGTTTGAGCTACACATTAAGATCCTTTCTCACCCAGTACGGTGGTGTACACGTTTAATCCCAGTACTTGGAAGGATAGGTGGATCTCTGAGTTTGAAGGCAGCCTGGTCTACAGAGAGTTTCAGGACAGCCAGGGCTACACAGAGAAACCTTGTCTGCGGTATCAGAGGAGGGGGTGGGAATTGTGTCAAAAATGGAGAAGGTGGCATTCTGGACCCCCAAAGCCTATGAGCAGCGCCCCACTCGTATCTACACCCCTTCCAGGTGCGGTTCCCATCCCACTTCAGCTCTGACTTGAAGGACCTGCTGCGGAACCTTCTGCAGGTGGATCTCACCAAGCGCTTTGGGAACCTCAAGAACGGGGTCAATGACATCAAGAACCACAAGTGGTTTGCCACGACTGACTGGATTGCCATCTATCAGAGAAAGGTGGGCTTCTTTTTCCCATACCCAAAGTTGGACTTACGGCTAGGATAGCATAGACAGCCCATTAAGTTCCAGACTAAACAGAAGGCTTCCTCAAGCCAGTAAGGGACTATACATGGTGGATACTGGGTTTTTCTGGCCACTTTGTGGTCTTAGGCAGGAAATATCCTCTGGGAAGTGACTTCCATTTGATAAGTTGGGTTGCAGAGAAGACCTTAATGTTGAGCTCAGGCCTGGGTCACAGCAAGTGTTGTTTGAATATTAAGCCATTCACCTTTATTGTTGTGATGGTAAGGTCAGCTAATGTGATCTGGGTGGTTTTGATTCCTATCCAGGTGGAAGCTCCCTTCATACCAAAGTTTAAAGGCCCTGGGGACACGAGTAACTTTGACGACTATGAGGAGGAAGAGATCCGGGTCTCCATCAATGAGAAGTGTGGCAAGGAGTTTACTGAGTTTTAGGGGTGTGCTTGTGCCCCTTGGGTTCTCTTTCATTTTTTCTTTTTCTTTCTATTTTTTTTCCGGTTGGGGGTGGGAGGGTTGGATCGAACAGCCAGAGGGCCCTAGAGTTCCATGCATCTAATTTAACATCCACTCCACACCCCCAGGGTTAAGGAGAGCAGGAAAGCGCTCCAGATACTGGGGAAGGGGCAACATCAGCTGCTCCCCCTCTCCCTTCTTCTCCACCCTTCCCTGCCTGTTTTCAATGAATTTCTTAGCTCCAGCCATACCCAATCTTGCTGGTGTATCCAGGGGCAGGGTACGGAAAGAGGGCCCCAAATTCAGCCTCCTTCCCGACCCTAGCACTGGATACTAAGGATGAACGAACAGTAACGCCAACCTTCCCTTCCATGCAGCCCTACCTGGAAAGGGAGATTTTATGACCTGTACAGAGGGCTGCTTGCCAGTGGGGTTTTTTTTTTTTTTCATTTAAATTAAGTTCCACCAGTGCCTCCCACCCTCCAAACTGTCCCACCCTCCCCAAACACCCTCCTCACTCCCTAAATCCATTCTGATGAGACCCGGGTAGCCAACTGACCCTGTCAAGGAAGGAACTGGGCTTGGAATCTCGCCCTGAGCTGCTAGCCTCCCGGCCCCCCTTTCCAGTGGTCTCATGCCAATTGTCCTGTGCATCAGCCCCCTTAAGAAGCCTCCCCCATCCTGGGCGCCTCGCTTCTAGCTTAGCTGTCAGCTGTCCATCACCTCTTGCCGTGCGTCCCCACTCACTGCAACCCCAAGTCTGATTGTGCTTTTTCTCTCAATAGAAAGGTGGGGAGCTGCTGGGGAAATTACCCCATTTATCCCTGTGTTTATCCCTCTCGTAACTTCTCCCAAAAAGGAGGAGCTCTCAGGCCTGGGTGGGGGCCCCGGGTGGACGAGGGGGTCGTTCAACCTGTGTGCTTCGAAGGATGAGACTTCCTCTTGAACAGTGTGCTGTTGTAAACATATTTGAAAACTATTACCAATAAAGTTTTGTTTTAAAATAAAAGTGTCGCTGGTTTTCCCGACTTCGATCACACCCTTGGGGTGTTGGAAAGGGAATTTCGAACCTCAATGTCCAGGTTCTGGAGACCCCGGCCTCGGGACCTTGGAGAAACCAGGTTTGGCTGGAATTCCTGTACTTCCTCCGCCTGGCCAGAGAAAGGAGGGGTGGGGTGGGCAAACTGTCCTTTGACCCTGAGTTCGGGGCCCTCAAATCTGCTCCCACCCCTACTTCGGTCTAGTCCGGGACAGAGAGGGCACTGGAGAGGGCCACTCGGACCGGTTCGGCCAAACAGCAGCAGGATTAGCAGGGTAGGAGAAAAGGGGAGCCCCGCGCGCCCCCAAGCCCTCATGTAGGCGCGGCAGGGCCGCTGGTGAGGTCTCCGCGGCTTCCCAGGAGCGAGGCGCGTCCGGCCGCGGCGCGGCTAGTTCCCGGTAAGTGCGGTCCCGAGAGCGCTGAGCGCGGAGAGGCGTGGAGAGGGGGCTGGGCGCCGAGGACGTCTGGGTCCCGCGCCCAATGGCTGGAGGGCGGCCGAACGCCGCCCGCGCGCCCCGCCCGCCCCTGTCCCCTCCCCCCTGGGCTCCCCTCCCCCTCCCCCGCCCGCCGCGCTCCCCGCCCCCGCTCCGGCGCCAACTCCGCGGCGCCTCCTTAAAAAGCGCGCGGGAGTTGTAAGGGGGGGCCGGAGCGAGCCGGAGTGAGCTAGAGCGACGGGTACACGGGGCGGGCGGGGGCCCGGGCTCCACCTTAAAAGCGGGCGCGTGGGGGTGGGAGGGAGCGAGGAAGGCGGGCAGCGGGGGAGGGCGAGCAGGAAGGGGGGCCGGAGTGTCCCGGGCGCAGGGCGCGCGTGCGGCGGCGGCGGGGAGGGGCCGGCCGCGCCGCGCTCCCCTCCTCCCTCCTCGCATCCCCGGCCCCGCGCGCGCCCAGCAGAAGCGGGGCTGTTGTGTGCGTGCGTGCGAGTGAGTGAGTGTGTGCATATTTTTTTCCTCTTTTCTTTCTCTCTCACTATTTTTTTTTCTGTCTCTCTCGCGCGCTCTCCTCTCTCTCGCTTTTTTTTTTTTTTTTTTTTTTTTTTTTTTGCGAAGAAACAGCAGCGCCGCCGCCGCTCCGCCGAGGCGCTGCGCCCCCCGGGGGGAGGCGGAGGAGGCGGGCAGCGGCGGAGGGAGGGGAGCGGGGAGGGGGCGCCGCGCTGGGAGGGAGGCAGCGCGCACCGTGCAGCCGGGCCGGGCGGGAGGCATGGCGGGGCCCCCGGCCCTACCCCCGCCGGAGACGGCGGCGGCCGCCACCACGGCGGCCGCCGCCTCGTCGTCCGCCGCTTCCCCGCACTACCAAGAGTGGATTCTGGACACCATCGACTCGCTGCGCTCGCGCAAGGCGCGGCCGGACCTGGAGCGCATCTGCCGGATGGTGCGGCGGCGGCACGGCCCGGAGCCGGAGCGCACGCGCGCGGAGCTCGAGAAACTGATCCAGCAGCGCGCCGTGCTCCGGGTCAGCTACAAGGGGAGCATCTCGTACCGCAACGCGGCGCGCGTCCAGCCGCCCCGCCGCGGAGCCACCCCACCCGCCCCGCCGCGCGTCCCCCGCGGGGGCCCCGCCGCGCCGCCGCCCACGCCCGCCCCGCCGCCCGCGCCCGTCGCCGCCCCGACCCGGGCGCCCCGCGCGGCCGCCGCCACAGCGCCCCCTTCTCCCGGCCCCGCGCAGCCGGGTCCCCGGGCGCAGCGGGCCGCGCCCCTGGCCGCGCCGCCACCAGCGCCCGCCGCGCCCCCGGCCGCGGCGCCCCCAGCCGGCCCGCGCCGTGCACCGCCGCCCGCCGTCGCCGCCCGGGAGCCGCCGGCGCCGCCACAGCAGCAGCAGCCGCCACCGCCGCAGCCACAGCCGCCGCCGGAGGGGGGCGCGGCGCGGGCGGGCGGCCCGGCGCGGCCCGTGAGCCTGCGGGAAGTCGTGCGCTACCTCGGGGGCAGTGGCGGCGCCAGCGGCCGCCTCACTCGCGGCCGCGTGCAGGGGCTGCTGGAAGAGGAAGCGGCGCGAGGCCGTCTGGAGCGCACCCGCCTGGGAGCGCTCGCGCTACCCCGCGGAGACAGGCCGGGACGGGCGCCGCCGGCCGCTAGCGCACGCGCGGCGCGGAGCAAGGTGAGCGCACCGGGCAGGTGCGGGCGAAGTTGGCGGGGACCAGAGTCCCGGGAGGGAGCGGGACGTCAGGTGGCCGGGATTCGCCCACGGTCCCCGTGGACTCCGAACGCGGTGGTCTTGGTCAGTGATCTGATCTGCGGGAGCCTCAGTTTCCTCGGCTGTAAACGTGGATTGCTGACAGTAGCGACCCCTGGGGGTAGTTGAACGAGTTTAGTAAGACTTGGCTATTGAGGGCTTTATTAACCCAGAACCTGGCACGGAAACGACAGCACAGCGTAAAAGTTACTCCGTGTTGTTGTCAAAGGTGGCGTCGGACACTGGATTTCATCTGGGACTAGAAGAGCTCTAACTCTGCCTGCTTCTTTCTCTGGCCCCAGAGAGGTGGAGAAGAACGGGTGTTTGAGAAAGAAGAGGAAGATGAGGATGAAGACGAGGAGGAGGAGGAGGAGGACAATGTATCTGAGGGCTCAGAAGTGCCCGAGAGTGACCGCCCCGCAGGTGCTCAGCACCATCAGATTAATGGAGAGCGGGGCCCTCAGAGTGCTAAGGAGAGGGTCAAGGAGTGGTCGCCCTGTGGACCCTACCAGGGCCAGGATGAAGGACGGGGACCAGCACCTGGCAGCTGCACACGGCAGGTGTTCCCGATGACAGCTGTGAATAAAGAAGGGGGATCAGGTAAGGCCCCCTCTGGATTGGGGCAGTGCTGAGCAGGGAGCTGTGATCCCTAGCCTGACTGCCCTCTGCTTTTCCTTTCCCAGCTTGTGTTGGAGCAGCTCCAGATTCTCCATCTCCGGTGCCTTTGCCTCCAGGAAAACCAGCTCTACCTGGGGCTGATGGGACACCTTTTGGCTGTCCGTAAGTTGAGGCATTGGGAGCGTTGGGGGTTAGCACCTGGGTGTTAGGCAATCAGAGCTGTGTCAAGGTCACTGTTGCTCTCCATTCTGATGCAGTCCCGGGCGCAAGGAGAAGCCGACAGACCCAGTGGAGTGGACAGTCATGGATGTGGTGGAATACTTCACTGAGGCGGGCTTCCCAGAGCAGGCCACTGCTTTTCAAGAGCAGGTGAGTTCCCAGCCTGGGCCTACAGGTGTGTGTACGCACAGAGGGCCTCACGGGTGTTCACTGACCCTGCCCGTTTCTGTCCTGCCCAGGAAATTGATGGCAAGTCTTTGTTGCTCATGCAACGGACAGATGTGCTCACTGGCCTATCCATTCGCCTGGGCCCAGCCCTGAAGATCTACGAGCACCACATCAAGGTGCTTCAGCAAGGCCACTTTGAGGATGATGATCCTGATGGCCTTCTAGGCTGAGCACCCAGCCATGTCCCCACCCCAACCAGTCCAGACTGCACCCAGGGCGGCTCCATAGTCCAGGAGCTGGGCATGGGTACACTCAACCTTCCTAACAGACTCCAGGGAGGGGGTGCCCTTCTCCATTCTCCCCCTTTTCTCACACCCCTGACCTTAGTTCACCCCTCTCCACAGCAGTGGAGTATGGGGTTGGAGGACTTGGTTGGCTCATTTACCTGGGGTCACCCTTTCTCCCCAGACCAGGACATTTTTGAAAAACAAAAAAACGGGAGCTTCCTGTGGCCCCAAACCCCTCTTCAGTTCAGCCAGATGTATCTTATATGTGTTTTGTTCTGCCTATTCATCCTGGTGGTGGTTTTTTCCTCGTCCCACCACCCCCGTGTCCTCCCCCTTGACCCCCAGCCTCTGGGGAACAGGTGAGGTAAGGGACCTTGGGTCCTCTTGTCCTTCCCTTTCTGTCTGTCTACTATTGTACCACCTGGCTGTATTGCTTTTTAATATTGCACCGAAGGTTTTTTAAATAAAACTTTAAAAAAAAAAGTTCATTTTCTGTATGGAGGAAGAAGGTGCTAAAAGCCTCCTTGAAGAGTTTAACATTAAGACAGTAATGTGGTGAGGCAGAATAGCTACGGCTTCCCTCAGCCCACTACTCAATGGGCTCACCAAGTATACAGATAGAACGTCTCGGTTCTATCTCCACCACCACAAAAAGAGACGGTTTTTGTGGCTGGGCTTGGTGGCACACCTGTTATCTTCACACTTCAGAGAGGGAAGTCGGATCAGGAGTTCGAGACTAGACTTACCTACATAGTTAAAAGGCAGCTTGGGCTACAGGCACTCAGTCCTGTCTCAACAATGACAAAATCAGTCTAGGACTGGAATAGTTCCTTTGTCTTCTGCCATCTCATTCCAGAACCACCTGCTCAAGTGTTTGTTGAGTGACTAACAGTTAACTGCACACTTGCTGAGCGTTTTGTTGTCACCTCTGTAGTTTGGTGAAGCAGACGTCATAAAACTCATTTTATAGACAGGGCAGCTGGCTTGACAAAGTCAAATTGAGGGTCACACAGGACAGTGTGACACCTGTTGCTGCGTACTTCCAGCCTTGTAATATATTTGGCTTCCTAGCCTGTACTTAAATACCAGTCAGTCTTTGCACGTAGCAAGGAATCCAACCTACAAGTGTTCTGGGACCAGTGCGGGCATACTGGAACTAAAAAGACGATGGGATAAGATCACCCATCTGAGGATTTTTATTGTATAAGTAACCGCTGTATCACTAGGCCTTAGGAAGGTCAAAAGCAGATCCCAGCTCCATCAGTTAAGAGATCTTGGGGTCACCTGCTGGGGTGTAGCCTAGGCCTCTGGGTAACCGTCACAACCCCCATCCAGTCCAGTCAATTGCCTGGGAAGAGAAAAGGCGCCTAGCTGCGCACCGCAAACACGAGGCAGGTCTGGGGCTCCGCCCTTGGCAGCACCCCGCGCGCCAGGTGCCCGCCGAGCTCCGTGCGCAGTGCAGGCCCAGGCTGCGCGCCCTCCGCGTGCTGAAATTCAAAAGAGGCGAAAGCCCCGCGGGGCGGCGCCGGCAGAGACGTCGAGGCCGGGCTGAGTGCGGCTGCGCTCACTGCCCAAGCCGGTCGGCCCCAGGTGTGTGCGCTCCCGGGACGCCGCAGGAGCTGGAGGAGCCTACTGTGGACGCGGATGGCTGCCGAACCCTGGTTCACGGGGTCGCTGGCCCTAGGCCCCGGAGAAGCACCGCCTTCGGAGGAACTGGGACCCGGGCCGCCGCCCTATGGAGACCCTTCGTGGTCGCCCGCCGGGAGACCCGAGACTTCAGCGGAGCAGGAGCCCCAGCGGGCACAGCCCATGATGGAAGCTCCAGCCTCCACGTCCTCCCGGGAGCCACTGGCAGCGGAGCTCGGGCCGGCCCCTGCTCGCCTCCCGCTGGACTCTATGTTCAGCCCCATCACTGACCAGCTCCGTTACCTGCTCAGGAAGGCGGATGACTTTCAAAGCTACTTGCTCTACAGGTGACCCTGCACAAAGGCCGAGGTCCCAGGAACAGGAGGACAGGCTGTGCAGCCCACAAAGGCCAAAAACTGAACTCAGGGCCCAGAGATACAGTATACGAGTCTAGCTAATTAGGAATACATTTTACTAGTGCACCAAGGGCTGTGAAGAATTGAGAGGCAGAAGCAGGCAATGTATAGGCCTTTAGGGTAGCAAAATATTTTTTCTTTTTTTCTCTAGAACTTTGATTTTGGTTGGTTGGTTGGTTGATTGGGCCCATATTTTTCTTCTTGAGAGAAGGTCTCATTCCGTTCTGGTTGGTGAGCCTCCTTCCTCATCTTCCCTACCAAATTTGAAACGCTCTCTTAGCTTTTTAAAACCCTGTTTAATTCAGGTAACCAGGTTCCATCTGCATCAACTCTAGTCAGAGAACTTCTGGTATGAGAGGCCACCCTCCACTCCCAAGGAAAAATGCAGTGTCCTGACAAGTGGAAAGGGCTGGGATGTCTTCGGGAGGCTTTCTGAGCGAGCTTCGCTCTACAGTTTTGAGAGAACTTGGTTGTATATACCCCCAAACACACTGGGGGTGGAACTCAGGCAAGCATTCTGTCTGCCACAGAGTTGTGCTCCCTGCCCAGGTGCCCACACTTTAACAAATGTTTCAAAGGACAGATGCAGGTGGTTCTGAAAGACAACGGAGAAAGACTTGGCATTTGGGGGGGGGGTCTTTCTCTTGGGGAAGCTTTTCCTATGCTGAGCTCCAGCCTCTCACACCTACTTCAGCTCCCAGCCCCCCTTTTTAAAAAATGTTTAATTTGGGGGTATTGGAACCCAGGACTCTGGCGCATGCTATGCACATGCTCACAGCACTGAGAAAATTTCATCAGGGTTCAGCCCGGGATACAGGTGGAGGAGGGGCACCTAGAGATGAAAGGGGAGAGATGCCACATGAAGGCCCCTTTCTCCCTTCAGCAGGGACCGAGTACAGAAGGAACAGCTAGCCAAGGCCATGCCCACCTTCTTAACAATGTGTGAACCATACTTCTTATACCTTGAGGCTGCAGCAAGGAGTGTCCCTCCCATCTATGGAGCCCTGCAGGAGTTGGTCCGGAAGGGGGTGTGTATAGTAGCTCTCTTTCCAGGCCCCTTTCACCTTTAGACTCTGCCTAGGGGTAAGAGGGTTGCTTCTGGCTGACTGCCTGAGGTCATGAAGTCCCACCTTCCATGCAGTTGCTGGAGATCTCCCAGCAGCTAACACTGCGCTTGGAACAGTTAGTTCTCATGTATGCCTCCTTTGGGTTCGTGGACCTGGAGGAAACCAACCCTTTGAGGTAAGTGGGCAGGAAACGGGGCTGTGGGGGGATGGGGTCCAGGGCCCAGCTTGCTGTCCATCCTCCTATCTCCCGCTAGCATCTCCTGCTTTTTCTGCGGGAGGTTCTCCATCAGCCCCTCCCACGACGTGTCCATCTTCCGATACTGCACACCAGCTGCCTATACTGCCAGTCACTTCCCAAGATACCTCTATAAGAAGATGCGCTGGAACCTGGAAACCACCACAGAGGCCAGCAGCCAAGGAGCAGACTCCCATGTGGATTAGTGAGTCCCCTTGTCAAAATCAAAGTCCTCTCCTTCCTATACCGATTGCCAACCTGAGCCTGCCTATACACCACCACCAAAGAGTGAAAAGCAAGACAAAACTGAACGCCTTCTGCAGTGCTAGGGTAAAACCCAGGGCCTTGTGTATGATTGATCAGCACTGAGCAACACTTTGAACCTTGGTTTTCTTAACTCCACCTTCCCGTTAAAATAAAAGTCCTCTTCTTAGCCAGGGCTATACAGAGAAACCCTGTCTCAAAAAAAAAAAAAGTCCTCCTCTTCAGATTAGGCCACTAGGGAGGAAAGTCCTGAGTACTGAGTCACATTCCTACCTGAGAACTTGAGGCAACTTCTGATTTGAACTTGAACCTCACCCCCAGAAGTAAAGCCTTCAGCAGAAAAAAACTAAAGTACTGCTTTTCCTTCTGATCTCTTCCTCTCAGCTACTTCTTGTGTTATCGAGATACATGGGAGGATGCAGGCCAGGGACCAGCCAATTCCTGCCCCCAGATCCAGAAACTCTGGTCCATTGGCCGATGGATGCCCCTAGGACCAGCAGAGGATGATCTTGACTCGTGGTAGGATCCCAGTCATGGTGATGCGGGCTTAAGTTCGAGGGAGGGCAAGACACCCTCACCAAAGGTTGGAACTCAAGTGACAAAGTTTCCACTGTTAATAGGGAACACATTTTACTGTGCTCTGAAGGGTGCTTTATGCAGACTAAACAACAATCCAAAGAGATGTGGATTTTCACAAAGAAAGCATGTTTTCAGAGCAGATAAGTCATTCTCTCAGGGAGACAACAGCCAGAAAAGTGTTTAGTAGCCTCAAGTCCAGTGCTTCAACTCCAGAGTTTGTCAACAGAGGAAATTCTTTCCCTTAGGGTATCCCCCACCCCTAGTTGAAACAAAGACCCTCCCAGCTGAGGGGCAGAGGGGCTCAGGTCCAGAGTTGTTTCTATGCCCCCAGGATTTTGTGCCCACAGCCACCCGGGGACTACCAGCAGCTACTAACCATCGGCTTCGAGGAGCCGTCGCATGTGCTGGCCACCGACCTGCTGGTGCAGATCCTCCTGGGCCAGGCAGGCCCCGCCCGGCCCCCCAGCGCTGCCGGGCCCGCGGCTTGGGCAGCCCCGGCATCCTGAGTCCCAGGAGAAGGCGCCAGCTCGAGCCTGACAACCCCAAACTCCAGGCAGGAAGAGGTGCGGCTGCATAGAGTACGGCCCGGCATGGGCCACCGAATACCAAGTGCGGGTAGACTTTTCTGTTAATAAAATAGCAAGGTCAGAGGTTCTGTGTCTTGTGAGCACCGCATCCCTCCCCTGGGGGTGGGTGGGCCCCGCCCACCGCGAGGCCTTGTGGGAAGTGTGGTCCGCAGACCTCGCAGAGTGTGGTGCACATGCGCAAATGCACATGAGTCGAAGAGGGAAGTAGCGGCTCTCGTCAGCAACCGGAACCCAGAAAACAAGTTTCTGGTAGCAGGAAAATTCTAGGCCCACTAGAGGAAGACTTAGACCCACGCCCGTCTTTTGGTTTTTGGTTTTTTAAAATTTTTTAACCCGGAAGTGATTCCTATCCCTCCCCCACCCTTTTTTTTTTAAACACAACTACATTTCCCGATGTACCCTAGGAAACTGCAGGGTATCAGTTTGCAGAGTGGAATCAGACTTTCCCTTCCAGCTTTTGGGGTGTCCGAGTCAAGCTGGTGATTGTCTTGTCTCTTGAAGAGTGTCTGGAGAGTCCTAGGGGGCTCTCTCAGCCCCACATCAATCTTGGGCTGGTGAAGGATACTCTAGCTGAGAGAAATGAGCCCTCCTGCTTCCTGAGACACCAAGCCTAGACTGGAACATGGGCCTTCTGAGCAAAACTGGCCCTGGACAGGAATGGGGTCCTTCCTCCTTTCCTGTGTCACTCTGAGATTCCACAATCTCTACAGTGAGAGGTCGATATTTGGATCCTAAAATTTTTACACTCAGAGTCAGAATGTGAGACTTAAAAATAGAGACTCAGAGATAATAATTTTTTGTTTGTTTGGTTTTTTTGTTTTGTTTTGTTTTGTTTTGCTTTTTCGAGACAGGGTTTCTCTGTATAGCCCTGGCTGTCCTGGAACTCACTTTGTAGACCAGGCTGGCCTCGAACTCAGAAATCCACCTACCTCTGCCTCATGAGTGCTGGGATTAAAGGCGTGCACCACCACGCCCGGCGAGATACTAATTTTTATACACCGGGCATGGTAGTGTACACCTTTGATCATAGCACTCAGAGAAACTGAGGCAGGTGGGCCTCTGTGAGTGGAGCCCAGTTCATCTACATAGTAAGTTCCAGGACAACTGGGGGTGGCTATGTATAGAGGTCATATCTCTTTTAAATATATATATTTACTTATTATTTTATTTCTCTGCTTGCTCAGGAGGCCAAAGAGGGCATCAGAGATACCCTGGGTCTAGAATTATAGATATTTTGTCAGCATCCATTTGGGTGCAGGAAACTGAACTAGGGTCCTCTCAGAGAGCAACCAGTGCTCTCATTAGCAATCTCTCCCAACATTTTTTATCTTTCCTGTATTTGTTTTTTTAAGATGGAGTTTCTCTCTTGTTATTCTGGAACTTTCTACATAGACCAGGCTGGTGTCAAATTCAAAGATCCACCTCTTCCACCCGAGTGCTGGGATTAAAGGTGTGTGACACCACTGCCTGGATACCTAGCCTAGACTGGCCTTAACCTCCAGCCTGAGCCTCCAGAGTGTGCCACCATGCCTTCTGCTTCTGTAATTCAGTTGATACCGCCTGGTACATACTAAAAATATCTGAAAACTGAGCTAACTCAGGGTTACAAACCAAACCCTTGCTCTTTAGAGAGACTTCTGCTAAGCATTGCTCTAACCATTGTTGAGTGATTAATGTTTTATCCATAGCTTGGATCAAATTAATTCTAATCAAAGAAGAAAGGAGGACTGGACAGATGGCTCAGCAGTTAAGAACAGTGTTGCTCTCCCAAAAGATCAGGGTTTAGTTCCCAGCACCCACACTGTGGTTGACAACTATCTATTATTCCACTTCTATAGCATCCGATACCCTCCCTAGGCACCAGACCCGCACACGGTACACAGACAGACATGCAGGCAAAACATTATGTTTTTTTTTAATTTAAAAATAAAGTGGGCAGCTTCTCCTGAGTGAAACACCACATGGACTCTTTCCTTTCTGTTATCTGTTGGTATTTCATTAGACACTTGGTACTAACTAAGGCCAACCATGCTAGCATCTAATTGTTTGTATGTCAGTGTGTATGTTGCTGTGTACATGCCGTGGCATATATGGGAAGGTTGGGAGAGAACTCTGAGTGTCAGCTCTGGTCGTCCACATTTTTATAAAGTGGTGCCTTGTGCTGTGTCTGCAGACCAACTTGCAGTGATTCTCCTGCCTCCCGTTTCCAATCAGAGAATCTTCAGGGCCATGCATAAACCACAGCTTTTCCAATGGTTCTTAGGAATCTGAATTCTGGCTGTTGGACTGGCGAGACAAGCACTTCACCCACTGAGACATCTCCTCAGACCCTTTATTTATTTATTTATTTATTTATTTATTTATTTATTTATTTATAAGATTTATCTATTTTCTTTAATATGAGTACACTGCAGCTGTCTTCAGCCACACCAGAAGAGAGCATCAGATCCCATTACAGATGGTTGTGAGCCACCATGTGGTTGCTGGGACTTGAACTCAGGATCTCTGGCAGAGCAGTCAGTGCTCTTAACTGCTAAGCCATCTCTCCAGCCCTATTTATTTATTTTTGAGACAGGGTGTCATATAGCTAGGCTGGCCTCAAGCTCTCTATGTAGCTGAGGCTGACCTTGAATTTCTTATCCTACTGCCCCTGCCTCTACAGTTAGATGTATCCTCCACTGTTTAGGTGTAGCTAGGGATTAAACCCCGGCCTGGCTTTCCTTTTCGCCAGGCAAATACATTACCAATGAGCTACATTCCTATCCCTAGACAATAAATCTAAAATGTTTTGGGAGTCCCACTTTTTCTGATTCTTGTCACTTCTAAGAAGCTGTAGAAGTGTCCTGGCATTCTGTGAGAAACACAGTTTTCCAGACAGTTTAGTGTTTTTAGCAGGAATGAAGCATTGCTTGCAGTGTGTCCGTGACTGGCCACTGCCACCCCCCTCCACCCCCCACCCCCCCCACACACACACACCACACCACAGATCTTACTATGTAGAACAGTCTGGCCTTGAACTTAAGAAATCTGCCTGTCTCCACCTCCTAAGTGCTGAGTTGACAGGTAAATATGTGGCCATGCCTAGTCCCACTTGAATCATTTTTAAAGTTTTTTTTTTTTTTTTTCTAAACCTGGCCTGCAGTTCCAACACACAGGAAGCAAAAGCAGGAAGTTTCAGGTTCAAAGCCATCCTGATCCACACAGCTAGCCATGGCAACCCAGTGAGTCTCTGTCTCAAAAGATGTTAGAAGGGGAAAGAGCTTGCTAAATAGTAAAGGTTGGTAGTTTGGTTTTGGCTCAAACGCAGAGCCTTGCACTTGCCAGGGAAGTGCTCACATTTTTGTTTGTTTAATTAAAGGATTTTTTATTTTTAAAAATTATGTGGGGGCTGGTGAGATGGCTCAGTGGTTAAGAGCACTGACTGCTCTTCCGAAGGTCCTGAGTTCAAATCCCAGCAACCACATGGTGGCTCACAACCATCTGTAATGAAATCTGATGCCCTCTTCTGGAGTATCTGAGGACAGCTACAGTGTACTTACATATAATAAATAAATAAATCTTTAAAAAAAATTATGTATGTGGCTAGGCCATGGTGGTACATGCCTTTAGTCTCAGTACTCGGGAGGCAGAGGCAGGTGGGCCTTGAAGTCAGCCTGGTCTACACGTAGAGCAAATTCCAGAACAGTCAGGGCTACACAAAGAAACCCTGTCTTCAAAACAAAACAAAGAAATCCCAGCACTCAGGAGATAGAGGCAAGAGGATCTCTGTGAGTTCAAGGTCAGGCTGGTTCCAGGACAGTCTGGGTATTCAGGTATTCGCCTGTGTATTCCAGGGTGCCAGAGACGTCCAGCAGCTATCTGACCTCTAGGAGCTGGCGCTATGGGAGGTATGCGCCACCCAGCGTTATGTGCTGGGAACTAAAGCTGGATCTGGGTGGGCAGCATCTGTTTTCCAAGAGTTTCTCAGTTTCCTGGCTGTACTGGAACCGGCTCAGTAGACCAGGCTGGCCTTGAACTCAAATCCACCTGTTTCTCTGCCTCCTTAGTGCTGGGATTAAAGCGTGTGCTATCTTCATAGCATGGCAGACACTCTTAACTTCCGAGTCAGTTCTTCAGTCCTGAACTGTCTGTTTCAGTAACAGCTCCAGGGGCTGGAGAGATGGCTCAGTGGTTAAGAGCCATTGCAGAGGACCTGGGTCCAGTTCCCAACACCATCTCTGGTAGTTCACAGCTGTCTGTAGCTCCAGCTCTAGGGGGATCTAACAGTCTCTCTGGACTCTGAGGGCATCTGTATATCTGCACTCTCATGTACATACCCCAACAAACACACACCTATAATTAAAAATAAAGAGAGGTTGCTTGGCAGCTAAGAGTACTTTAGGAGGATCATGGTTCAGTTCTCAGCACTCACATGGAACTCTAGTTCCAAGGGATCTGACTCTCTTCTCACCTCTGCAGGCCCACACATACACATAGGCACACACATATACACACAGGCACACACACATACACACAGGCACACACACACATACAAGCCAACAAAACACTTATACATACAGCATGAATACAAAAAATAAATCTTTTAAAACTTTCTAGGTCACCCTCGACCACAAAGGGAATTTCAGGCCAATATGGGATATACGAAGCCACGGTTTTATCTTTTTTTTTTTTTTTTTTTGGTTTTTCGAGACAGGGTTTCTCTTTATAGCCCTGGCTGTTCTGGAACTCACTTTGTAGACCAGGCTGGCCTCGAACTCAGAAATCCACCTGCCTCTGCCTCCCGAGTGCTGGGATTAAAGGCGTGCGCCACCACGCCCGGCCTTTTTTCTATCTTTTTTTTTTTTTTTTTAAGCCACGGTTTTAAAAGAAACAAGCAAAGATGGTCACCAGAACACTTGCCAGGTCCTTGATCCTTCAACACCACCATTGGTATTTCTTTTTTTAAAATTATCCTTATTTCAATTTATGTGAATATGTGTGCATTTTGTGCGAATGGGTGCCATGTATGTTGAGATTTTCCTGGAGGAGAGAAGTGGACAATGGCTCTCCTGGACATAAGCAGTTGTGAGCCTCCCATGTAGATGCCCGGAACTGAACTCGGGTCATTTGCAAGAATAGCAAGCACTCCTTACCCTAAACCATCCCTCCAGCCACCCCTAGTATGTTTACACTATTGTTTATATCCCTAGAGCAGGAAATACAACTTCATAGCACCTCGGTCTAGCAGCTCCCTGAACACAGAATGGTTTTGGTGCCTATAAAAACTGACATCTGGATACCAGAGTGGAGTCTGTGGGCCGGTGAGCAACATTTTGCGTTCTCACCACCAGGGGGCAGTAGGGCCCTGGCCTCCAAGCCCGGGTCCGCAGTCAGTCCAGAACAAGGAGACCAGAGCGCGTTTTGAATTCCAACATTCCGGCGGGATCCTTGGGTGGCTTTTCCAAACGTTCTTCACCTGCCAGCCTCCGCCCACCCAGACTAAGGAGGACCCAGTAGAAAATAGCTTGCACTGAAGCCCAGGTAAAGGGAGGAGGAGTTTATTTTATGTTTCACTCATAGGTTTTGCAGGGTTTCCAAGGAAGACTAGAGAATTTTATGGAGAAAGGTGGTTAATTCCATAGTCAGTATCAAAGATGGGCTGGATTTCAAGTTGCCATTAAAGAAAGCTAGCCCTTCCCTCTCTAGGCCTTCTGCTGATCTGGAGAGTAACCCTACCCTGGTTCTCCAAAGGGTATGTTACTTCTGTCCGCAGGTCCCAACCTTCATAGACCTCAGGGTCTGCGCTCCTAGAAGGAAAAGGGGAAGAGAAAGAACACCCTCAGGGAGAAGTTTGGCCTCTAGGCCTCCACCTCCTCTTCACTCTCTGGATCGCGTCTAGGACTTTTGAGTTTGGGTTAGAGTGGCGCTCCAGGGGACCAAGAGGCACCTTCTCCCTCCACCCCAGTGCCCAGGTGCTGCAGGGAGGGCTGGGAGACCGACAAGCATCGGAAAGGGAGTCTCCCACCTTCTCAGAGGCCCGTCTCCGCGGAGGCCAGATCACCGACAATTTTCCATCTCCCCTGCTCGCTGTGGGGGAAGGAACACTCAGCCGCGACTGCCCCTCCTCTTGCCAGCTGGAGGATGGCCGCACCCCTTATATACATACAGGTGTGCACCCCTCTTCCCCATGAAGGCCTCCACCCAGTTCTGAGGACCCAGGAACAGGAATGAGGCAAACTCAATGTAGAGAGGCACCCGAGTACTACAGAGGACCCGAGAACGCCAGAAGTCAAGGTTCCAAGGTCTGATGGATGTGGGGATCCTCACTCCAGGAGTGGGAGTGAAGAAAAGAAGGTGAACCCCCAGGAGAATAGTTAAGGGTCTGCAAGCCTACAGATGAATGATCACTGGAGGTGGAGACAGCTGGAGCTCTAGGGCCCAGGGGGACCGCTTACGGGTGAGGCTCGGCGCTGGCTCCTGGACCTCGGCGTCGCCGTAGATGCTGCGCCGCTGCAACTGCAGCTCCCGCTCGCGCTCGCGCACTCGTCGCACCTCCTGCTCCAGCAGTGACGGGGCAACGAGCGGTGGCAACTGCCCCAGTACCGGACAGCCGTCCTGAACGGCGGGGTGCAGCCGGCCTCCGGTCTCTGGCTGCCTCTGCAAGCCAGCGCCGTCCTCCGCCGCAGCCTCAAAGAAGCGCTTGAGTTCGTCCAGCGGCTGCGGCCGCCGCCGGGCGCTAGGCTCCGGAACCGCGGGGCTCGCCAGCGCCGCCTGCCTGTGAGCCTCGCGTTCGATGTCCCGTTGCATCTTCGCGCCCGCCCGAGCGCGCTCCAGGGCGCGCGGCAGCGGAGTACCGGAGCCGGGCCGACTGAGCACCGGCCGCACGCGCAACTCAATGAGTTCCTCGCCCGCGCGACCGGGACTCAGACCCCGGCTCCGGCGCAGGCTTTCCTCCCGCTCGCAGCTGCGGCGGATTTCGCGCTGGATGGGCGTCTCCATCTGCAATTCCGCCGGCGCCGGTTTGGATGCCGCGGGCTTCGGTAGAAAACACACCTGGAGGCCTCTGAGCCGAGACAGGGGCACAACTGCCCCAGTACCTCCGTTATACTAGTGCCAGGCGGCCCAGCTGTGGACCGCCCGGGCGCTCGGTCCGGTGCTCAACTGGCACCTGCGGGACCTGGCTCTCTGGCTCCAGAGTCTGCAAGTGCTCCTCTCCAGAGGTTTCCAGGACCTCACTGCCTCCCCCAGCAGCCCTCGGTGCCCTGGCTCTGCGGCTCCCGGAACACGTAGCCTTCAGGCGACCCCAGGACTCCACTCTCGGACACCCGAGGACATGGATGTTTGGAGTTAGGCGCCCTTTGAAAATTTTAGTTCTCAGAGCCGAATTGAGATGCCCAAATAGGTAGGACACGGTGCCCTGTGCAGTACCTGTAGTTACAGCCGCCGCCCGAGGTTCATAGGCGTCGCCAGCACTCTTCTTTGACCCGCCTCTGGCCTCCAGGAACATCCCCTGGGGGCAGGACTGGGCACCGCCCCCGTCACCTGCCAGCTGGATTCGAGTGGCCCTGGACCCGCCCTATGGGCCAGGGCGCCTCCACTGCTCTCCGGATTCCCGCCACCTGAACACACGGGTTGACTGAAGGGGTGGCTTCTTCGGAAAGGGCTTCCCTGAACTCACTACCCAGGGGGTATGTGTCGCCCTTTCCCTCTGGTACCACGCTGGCATTCTGGGGTCTTTTTTTTTTTTTTTTTTTTTTTTCATCACTTTCCGGAGACCTGACCTCTAGCGGAGCGCCGCGCTGATCGCTGAACCACGGCCTCCTTACAGAGTGTTTCCCCGGTCGTCTTTCGCTGACCTCACTAGTCTAGGTCAGCAAGTGCCAGCCTGCGGCCAGCGACACCACTCTCCTTCCCCCCGCCCCCTATCCCGTGATCTCCGGGCCTTCTCTGCACACTGATCGCTGAGGCAACACAGCTCGAGTCCAGCCCGAGGGTCGCCCGGGGCCGCCGCACTGGGTGCTGCTGCTACCCGGGGCTGCTCAGCTCTGTCTGGTTTGCAGCGGCGCTGCCGCCACTCAAAACCCTGGGGCAGATTCCCCACCCCCACCTTCCAGAAAAGCCCGCAAGGCATTGGCAGCCAAGTGTCCAGCTAGAATGAGCGGTGTTTGAGGGCACAGACATTACAGGACTTCCGGGCCTCAGCCGAGCAATTGTGGCTGGAAGGCGGTCAGCTTGGACCAGTTTGCCCAGGAGGCCCAAGATGGGGCAGAGGAGCCACCGGGTTAGCGGGAGGCAGTAGCGACCTTTGTCTGGTGCCCGATCTGTGTTTCGGGACAGGGTCGATGACCCAGAGTGAGGGCTAACCACTCGTAGAGACATTTCCACTCGCCCTTGTGGAACCCGGCTTTCACAAAAACCGGCCCACCCTGTGTTCTATAGTAACCTAGAAGAAAGAATTGCCTAAAGAAAATGGAAAGATTAAATGGGATTAAGAGAGTGGTGGCACACTCCTTTAATCCCAGCACTCAGGAGGCAGAGGTAGAGGTGTCTCAGGCCAGCCCCTATTCTCCGTAATGAGTTCCAGGACACCTGCATTTCCAGATCTTGCTTCACCAAAAAAGTAAATGGAAATAGAGGGCTACACAATCCCAACTACTTGGTCACCCTTTTCAGTCTGTCCTCTCTTACAACCAGCCTCAAACGGTGCCTCCTCTTGGGTTGGAAAGATGGCTCATCAGTTAAGAGCACGGGCTGCTCTTCCAGATGACCAGGATGGTTCACACTATCTGTAACTCTAACCTTATGGGACCTGACCTCCTCCCAAACCCAGGCACTGTCCCAACATGGTGCACAGATACATGTGCAGGCACATGGCTGATACACATAAAATAAAAACAAATAAATCTTTAAACAAGAGTAAGTTTAAGGCCTGGGATGATGGCTTGGTTTTAAAGTGCCCATGTACAGGACTGGGGACAGACAGGAGGACAGGAGGATCCATGGAACCCCCTGGCACCTGGTCTGGCCTCATAGATGAGCTCCAGGCTCAGCCAAGTCTCAAAAACTAAGGTGGAAGCCGGGCAGTGGTGACATATACCTTTAATCTCAGCACTTGGGAGGCAGAAGCCAGTGGATCTCTGAGTTTTGGGTTTTTTTTTTTTTTAAGATTTATTTATTTATTTATTATATGTAAGTACACTGTAACTGTCTTCAGACAGACCAGAAGAGGGCGTCAGATCTCATTATGGATGGTTGTGAGCCACCATGTGGTTGTCGGGATTTGAACTCAGGACCTTCAGAAAAGCAATCAGTGCTCTTAACGGCTGAGCCATCTCTCCAGCCCGATCTCTGAGTTTGAGGCCAGCCTGATCTACAGAGTGGATTCCAGGACAGCCAGGGCTACACAGAGAAACCCCATAAAACCAAAAAATAAACAAAAGACCTGAGGTGGAAAGTGATAAAGGAAGACTCTTGACATTGACCTTTGTCTTTACCTAGTCAGGGACACACACACATACACATACATAAACACTCATACACATACATACACACTCATACATATACATACACACTTTTACACACATACATACATACACACTTATACACATACATGCACACGTACACATACATACACATACATAAACACTTATACACATATATACACATACATACACACTCATACACATACATACACACTCATACACATACATATACACTCATACACACATACATACATACACACATACACATAATACACACACATACATACACAAATACAAACACACTTATACACATATATACACATACACATACATACATACTCATACACATACATACACACACATACACATACATACACATGTACACATACATGCACACATACACACGTACACATACATACACACACATACACATACACACTCATACACATACACATACATACACACATACACATACATACACACACATACACATACACACACACACTCATATACATACACACTCATACACATACATACACATGTACACATACATACACACATACACACATACACACACATACACATACATACACACTCATACACATACATACACACACTCATACACACTCATACACATACATACACACTCATACACATACATACACACTTATACACATACATACACACACACACACATACACATACATGCTAAGGACCAGCCTTGGAGAGGAACCCCCTTGGAGAGGGGTTCTGAGGAAGGGGTGTTTGGGAGCGGCAAACACACACACGTGCGAGCACACACACACACGCACACGCACACGCACTGAGGACGTGACTCAGCAGAGGGCTTCTCTAGCATGCGCAAAGCCCAGGGGTCTGTCCCAGCACTGCTATGGTGGTGCATCCATGCCTGTGATCCCAACACTTGGGGTAGAAGCAGGAGAGCCAGAAACTTATCTTTGACTATGCAGTAAGTTTGAGGCCAGCCTGGGAAGCTGCTTTAACAAATACTTTGTGTCTATGAGGCATGGTGTACTTTATCACTTCACCTCATGGCTGTGGTCTCTCAGTCCAGGCCCTTGATGCCCAAGCAAATGACCCTGCTCCATCAGTACCTATGACTCTCCCTCTCTCCCTCCCTCCCTCCCTCCCTCCCTCCCTCCCTCCCTCGGGCAGACTTGGTCCTCCCTGCCCTTTCCCATCTGGCTTCATCTGACTTGGGCACTGTTCCCTTCTCACACTCTGGTTCATTCACTGATGGCTTCTACCAAGGTCATCATGGAAGAGATGGCAAACAGGGCATTTCTCCTGTGATTCTCCCTCAAACCCACTGGCCACCTTCAACCACACACCAAGCAATCTCTAGGGATGGGACAACAACTGCGTACTGCTAATCTAGGACACTGTATTATGTGAAAGGTGGGGGTTCCTTCATTTAGCTCTGTGGTTACTCTTTCTATACTTTAGTTTTAGTTTTGGAGATTTTTATGAATATGCGTGTGCACACGGATTTATTTGGATGACTGCTGATGCCTTTGGGTCTTCTGGAGCCCAAGTTACCGTCATGAGCCACCTTGAATGGGTACTGGCACCAAACCAGGAATTTTTTTTTCGAGACAGGGTTTCTCTGTGTAGCCCTGGCTGTCCTGGAACTCACTTTGTAGACCAGGCTGGCCTCAAACTCAGAAATCCGCCTGCCTCTGCCTCCCGAGTGCTGGATTAAAGGCATGTGCCACCACTGCCCAGCTTAAACCAGGATCTTCTTAAGAGGAGTTTCTTTTTTTTAAATGTGTTTTATTTTCATTTATGTGTAGGTGCCTGTTGGAGGCCAGAAGAGGGCAGCAGATCCCCTGGAGCTAGAGTTACAGGTGGTTGTGTGTTGCCTGACAAGGGTGCAGAGAATCGATCGCTGGTTCTTTGTGAGAGCAGTGAGCACTCTTACCACTAAGCCATCTCACCAGATGTTATTTTTGTTTTGAGACAGGCCTCACTGTGTAGCCCTTATAGGCCTGGTGCTCAACACGCATACCAGGCTGGCCTTGAACTCACAGAGGTCAGCAGAAGCCTTCAGAGTGCCGGGAGTAAAGGTCTATGCTACCATCCCCAGCTGTTGTTTGGTTTTGTGGTGTGACACTGTTCTTGAGGAGACATGAACAAACATTTACTCACCCCAAGTATGGAACCAATGACAGGCCAAAGTAAGGAGACCACTAAAGTCCATTGTGGTGAAAACAATACGTTTTATTTGGGTTACTTAGAAGAATATGGATGAAGAGTTAGTTACAGGAGCAGAAATGACGCGAAGACAGCTGCATTACTGAAAAGCCTAACACAGCAATGGTGACAGCTCAGTTTCAGAGGGTTAAAGTCCATGACCATTATGGCAAGGATCATGGTGGCAGGCAGACAGTGAGAAAGAGGGAGGGGCCGGGCGTGGTGGCGCACGCCTTTAATCCCAGCACTTGGGAGGCAGAGGCAGGTGGATTTCTGAGTTCGAGGCCAGCCTGATCTACAGAGTGAGTTCCAGGACAGCCAGAGCTACACAGAGAAACCCTGTCTCGAAAAATCAAAAAAAAAAAAAAAAAAAAAAAAGAGAAAGAGGGAGGGAAGGAGGGAGGGAGGGAGGGAGGGAGGGAGGGAGGGAGGGAGGGAGGGAGGGAGGGAGGGAGGGAGGGAGGGAGGGAGGGAGAGAACTAACCGGGAATACTATGGACTTTTAAAACCTCACACATCCCAGCCACAGTGACATACCTCCTCCAACAATGCCACACCGTCTAATCCTTCCCAAGCAGTTCTGCCAACTGGGGACCAATATTCAAATATATAAGCCCATGGGGGGTGCATTCTTATTCAAATGGTCACACTCACTGTTACTAAAATTACTTACCTTGGGGGAGATATAAACATAACCTACACCCTTCCTTCTTTGTCCCAAGACAAACCAAAGTGGGATCCTACCAAAATTCATGTTGGGGAGCCAATGAATTTCTAATACTTAGAGCAGTGAGTGAGGAGTTAGGCCTGCATCCTGGATGCAGGCTTCCCAGTGACTGAGTAGATGGGGTTCTCTTCTTTTATCCTTCCCCAGCCCCTCCCAGAGACCCAGAGGACGCATGCAATCTGAGCAGAGTTCACAGTCATCAAAGCCATCTGCCCCAGATGGACACTTGGAGGTGTCCAAGTTTGGGCTAAGAGGACAGTCCTGAATAACACGCACACAGAGGCTGCCCATGGCAATGCATAGCCACACCACCAGCGTGGCGAGGTGGGAGGGGCCTGAGGCCAGCTAGTCTGGAGCATGCGTAGCAGACACAAGCGATCCTGTCTCAAACAAGAGAGCAACCAAAGACCCACACAGGAGATTGGTCTTGTAACTTGACAGGTGCAGCATGGCACTCACATGTGCGCGCGTGCGCGCGCGCACACACACACACACACACTTGGATTTTGTTGGTGGTGGTGGTGGTGGTAGTGGTGGTGGTTGGTTGGTTGGTTTTTTTTGAGACAGGGTTTCTCTGTGTAGCCCTGGCTGTCCTGGAACTCACTTTGTAGACCAGGCTGGCCTTGAACTCAGAAATCCACCTGCCTCTGCCTCCCAAATGCTTTAAAGGTGTGTGCCACCACTGCCCGGCCACACTCGGATTTTTAAAAAGCAACTTAAGAGTCAAGGCAGATGTGCTCTCACACACTTGTCACTTCAACTTAGGAGGCTGAGGCAGGAGGATTGAGAATCCCAGGTCAACCTGGGCTACACTGCCTAAAACCAAACCAAAACCCCAGGATTTGCTGTCTGTCCCCCCCCCACCCCCAGCTCCTTCTGGATGATCGCTGAAGCCCACTAGTTCTGCCTGGAAGCAAATTCTCACTGTAAATGCTTCTTACCACGCCTGTCCCATCCACCTGTCATCCTGAAGGTGTTCCTCAAACTTGACATAAAAATCCAAATTCCAGACCCCTGACCTCACAGCTCTGCACACTCTCAGGTGTCATGTTTTGACCACAATCCATCCCAGCTTCCTGCTTCTCCCAACACTACCACCACCAGATACCTTGCACCACGGTGCCTCTGCGTTGCTTCCCTCTGCTTCAAACAACTCCCCCTGTGTCTGCTTCCTGCTACTCAGGACTCAGTAGAAATGCCATTTTTCAGAGAACTCCTTGCAGATCACTTCACATGCCATAGAAATTCTTCCTGATCCTGTTCAGTAACCCAACCTCAGGGCTTTGGGAGATGGCAATAGCAGAGCTCCTGCCAAGACTCCCAGTGATGTGCTGAGGATCTGCCTCGGTGGCAGAGTACCTATCCAAAAGCTCTGAGTTCTTTTCCCAGCACCACAAGAACAAGCCAACAGTGGTGCAGTTACCCCAGGCCCCCTCGCTGTTACTTGTCTCCCCCTGTCATAATCAAGGTTTATGGTTCTGTTCCTGCCTCTCTTTCCATTTCTCTACACACACCCCCACCCTGCCTAGACCAGCTCCTGGCCCATGAAAACAATATTATTTCTATGTATGCCGTGTATATCTTTAATCCTAGCACTCAGGACAGAGTTTGGTGGGTCTCGTGAGTTCAAGACCAGCCTCATTTATACACCGAGTTCTTTTCTTTTTTTTCTTTTTGGTTTTTTGAGACAGGTTTTCTCTGTGTAGCCCTGGCTGTCCTGGAACTCACTCTGTAGACCAGGCTGGCCTCGAATGCAGAAATCTGCCTGCCTCTGCCTCCCGAGTGCTGGAACTAAAGGCATGCGCCACCACTGCCTGTACGAACCGAGTTCTATCCAGGTCAGCCAGTGTACAGAGTAATTAATTAACTAATTAATTAATTAAAAAGTAAATAAGAAAAAAAGTAGACCAACCCACACAGTAGAATATTATTTACCCATAAAAAGAAACAAAAGCACTGATGGTTGCCATAGTGTGACCAAGCTGAGGACAGGATGGTAGCCACCTACAGGGCAGTCTTACAAGTCCAGTGCTCAGGAGATGGAGGAGGTCACACTTTCAAGCCTCCACTACATAGTGACTTTGAGACCATTTTGGGCTACATGAGACCTTCCCCCCCCCTCACCCGCCCCAAAGCCAATAAATAAATAAATGGAAAAAAAGAAAACATGATGCTGAGTGAGAGAGGTCTAATGCAAATGACTACATTGTGTCAATCCCCTGCCTGCATGGAGTCCCCCCCCATGTGCATTCCTGCCTCTTGTGTGTGTGTGTGTGTGTGTGTGTGTGTGTGTGTGTGTGTGTGTGTGTGAGAGAGAGAGAGAGAGAGAGAGAGAGAGAGAGAGAGAGAGAGAGAGAGAGAGAGAGAGAGAAGGAGAGGGCAAACCCTACACACAGCTACAGGAGGGTGTTTGCCAGGGGCGTGACTGCCATGGGACCCCAGCTTCCTTCTGGAGTGTTGAATATGCTCTTGATCTAGATAGGAGCAAGGGCTGCCTGTCACTGTGCATATGCTAATTGCCACAAATGGAAAATGCTGTTAAAAAAAAAAAGCATGCAAAGCCTCTGGAACGATACCTCAGTCCAGAGTTCCTGCTATATAAGCATGAGGGCCTGGGTTTGGCTCTCAGCACCTACGGAAAAAAAGTCCGTGGGAGCTCCTGTCCCTCAGCCCAGCACTGTGAAGACAGAGGCAGGTGTGTTCCCAAGCCTTAGTGGCCAGTGAGCTAGCCAAGTGAGGAAGCCTCTGATTCAATGAGAGGCCCTATCTCAGCAAATACGGTGGTGACTGACACCAGCAATTGCGTCCGTGTGCACAGGACTAGGACACGTGGGTATAGACATTAAACAGGGCAGGGGTGTGGCTCAGTGCTGAGGACCTGCCTACCAGGTTCAACTCCAGCACACATACAAATATGTATTCATATATGCACACATATATGTCCTCTTGTCGTAGAAATATGTTTTCAGAATAATCTAGAAGCTTAAATTCAACTTCCCCCGCCCCCGTTCTAGGGATTGAATCTAGGGCCTTATGTATGCCAAGCAAGCTCTCTACCACAAAACCACATGTCCAACACCCCATTCCCCACCCACTTAGTTCTAGACAATTTATTACTAAGTTTCCTAGACTGGTTTTTAACTCACTTTGTAACCCAAGGGAGGCTTAACCTTGCCATTCTCCTACCTGAACCTTCCTGGAAGTGGGATTCCAAGTCAGGTGACCTACTTGATTCAGGTTCAATCAAACCTTCATATATATATGTATATATATTTGGCTCTGTTTTTGTTGAGACAGGGTTTTTCTGTATAGCCTTAACTGTCCTGGAACTCACTCTGTATTCCAGGCTGGCCTGGAACTCAGAAATCCACCTACCTCTGCCTCCTAAGTGCTGGGATCAAAGGCATGCGCCACCACCGCCAGGCAAATCTTTAGATTCTTAAGAGTCTGTACTAGACTGTGGAACATAGGCCATTCCAGCCCTTGAGGACAGCCCCAATCCAGTATGGTGGAGCCTGTGCTTCCAGGAGAGACACTCAACTTTACGTGCCAAAAGTGGCCCATGGAGCCCTGAAGCGGTCAGGAGAGGAGAGGCCTAGATGTGGGTAAGTTTACCACTCGGTGTGGTGGGGGAAGGGGTCCTTGCTCAGAGCAAGGTCCTCTGAAGCACCTAGCTGAGACAGACAAGGGCTGATCTCTTTCAAGACAAAGATCAAACCTGGTCTGGTTGTGGAGGTCTGTAATGACAGAGTTCAAAGGAAAGACATCCTCGGTAGTGAATTGGAGGCCATTTCCCTATCGTTTATTTCTACCCCCACCCTTAAACATTAAATAGCACAACAGGGTCTTCTGACCTGCAGGCCAATTGAAGTTATTCTCCCATTTCCCAGCGGGGCAAACTGAAGCCTTGAAACCTGAGGCAAATTGTCCACAGTGACCCACATCCTGGGCTTCTTGGTTGCCATGGTCTCCGAAAGCCGGGTCAGAGAGCTCTCCCTACAGCATGCTCCAAGGTCCTAGAAGGGAGAGCCAATGACTCTGGGCTTTTAGTAAAACTTTCCTGTGTGAGTGCCCAACGCAGGCGCGTGTTCCCCAGCGGCCGCGGGTCAGTGCTTGGCTGCTGTCCCCCACCTGCTGGAGCACCGGCGTGGCTGCGTGTATATGAACTGGGAGGCAGCCTAGCGCAGCGTGGAGGCCGGAGGCTGGTAAATAATTCATCCTGAGAAGTTGATAGCGCTCCCCAGCACTGCCCCAGCCCCAACCGGGCCGCGCCTCCCGCCCAAACCAGCTGGACCTGCTCTCCTGCTCCGCCCCACAGCCCCCTCCCATCAACCAAGGCCCAGTCTGGGGCCTTTGGCTCACACCTCTGCTGGGCAGTGATGGCTCTGCAGACCCCGGTGTTGTCTCCGGCCACACCCACGTAAGTGTCTGGGGTGGGGGCGGGAGGGCGGGGTGGAAAGGCTGGGGTAGGGGGCACCGGCCTGGCCTAAGAGCCCCAGTTGGCCTTTCTAAGGAGCCGAGGGGAGCACGAGGGGACGTGGTGGCCAAACCTGGGACCCATTCAGAGCCAAGCCTCTAGAGAGCTAGGCCTACTGCAGAGTTAGGGGACAAAGGGTGTCAGGATCCAAGAATGTGCATCCAAGTGTAATCCTGGTCACCAACCCTCTCAAGAATGCAGCGAGGAAATGCTAGAGATTCCAGGGAGAAAGGCGCGCCCCAACCTCCAAAGATTGGCAAAGTCTTAGGCAACAATGGCCACCCCTCCGCTCCTTGTCAGCAGCAACTCGATTATGGCTGAGGCACGACCTTGGAGTTAAGAGATGAGCGACGTGTGGGGAGTTCACCTTAGCTGAGGCTCTTTCAAAGTGAGAGAGGTTTGGTTCAGTCGCCAGCTTTTGCCTAGTATGGGATTATCCACCCTTAGTTAGGGAATGATGGGTAGAGGGGTTCCAAGAGATTATAGAAACTTCTAGAAAGAGGGCTTCCCTCCAGTATGGACCCCAATTCTGTCCTTTACTCTCTGTGCCCTCCATTGCATTATTCACCAAGTACAAACCTGGTTGCTTAGCAATGGGAACCCGATCCTCCCCCCCCCCAAGGAAGAGTTAGGGAGATAGCATCTTAGGAGTGGGACAGCTGAGGGGGACTTCAGCCCTCCCCCAAGGACAGAGTGATGAACAGGAGTCTAGACTTCCCTAGGGACATCTGTCAGGCAACCTTCAGCCCTTGCCCTAGTCGAAATCCCCTCCTCTAGGAGGGTCTCTGGCCTCCTATGTGTATCCAAATGAAGGTCCTTAGAGCCCCTGAACCCTGCACTGTGTGTTGCCAACACTGAGGGAGAAGTCCTTCGTGTCCTCATTCACCCTCCTGACTTCAGACAATCTCATGCTGTGTGTGTGTGTGTGTGTGTGTGTGTGTGTGAATGCATTTGTGTGTGTGTGAGTGAATGTGTAGAAGAGTGATAACTGTGAGTGTGAATGTGTGTGGGTAGATGTGTGTGTTCTGTGGATGTAACTGTGTGTATATAAGAGTGTGTGGTTGCATGTTTGTATGTCTTCTGTGAATGTGTGTGTGTACATATGAGAGGTGTGGGTGCATGCATGTGTATGTGTATGAGTGTATGTGTGTGTGTATGAAAGTGTGTGAGTACATGTGTTGTGTGTGTCCTCTGTGAGTGTGTGTGTCATCTGAGAGTGTTTGCAAAGGTGTGAAGGTATAAGTATGTGTGCACATGTTTGTGTGTGTGTGGATGTATGAGTGTTAAGAGTGTATGTGCATGCTAGAGTGTGTGCAAGGGTGTGAGAGTACAAGTGTGTGTGTATGTGTTAGTGTGGACAGAGGACAACCCTGTGTGGTTTCTGACTCTCAACTTGTTTGAGACAGGCTCTTGTTTGCTGCTGCAGAGCTGGGAGGATAGAGCCATCTTTCAGTTTGTTCTGGGCATCTGCTCATGGAGCCACCTCTCCAGTCCCTCAGACGAGTCTATTTGCTATTCCTCAGAACCTCAGTTTCCCCTCAGGAAAACAGGAACATTAGTACTGTTTGCCTTCTAGGATCACAAGGAAGATAAAATGTTTCTACAGATAGGGCATGTCTAAGCCTGACCGGCACGTGCCTTGTGGCTACTTTGGCCAGGTCTGTTCTGAGCAGGAATGTCAGATGCAAGAGTGGACTGCAGCCAGCAAATGGTGAGGGGTGGGGCCTGAGCAGAGGTGGCTTGTGGCCCAGCGGAAGCCTTGCAGGGCACTTAAAGCCCTATAAATAGCACTGTTATGCCTTCAGGGTGTGTCGGGAGGATCTGAAAGGAGACAGCTGGAACTTGGACAATGTTACTGGGATTCTTTCCCCCATGTTAGGATTTAAATTAATAAACACTTAAAGATCTCAGTGCCCACCATGTCTGGCGTGGAGAATGACAGGCAGGTAGATATCCCTTTAGAACCATTGGCAGATATGGGGTTTGCACAGCCCCACAACTGTTGCTCAGTGCTCATCATGTTATTTTGATAATACCTGTCCCCTAACTGAAGATCCAGAGTCCCCCGTTCCCCCTCCCTGGAAGCTGGGAAGCAGGGATGCTGACAGAATTCAGTTAAGACAATGGTGGAGAAATATCAGGTTAAACCTTAAACCTCAAATCACCCTTCTTGAAGCTCTAAGTCCACAACTAGGCAGGATGCCCCACTGACCTTTGTCCCCAGCAGGAAGGGGGTAGACAAGTAAAAAAGAGACAGCCCTGGAGTTACCATGGTGATGGCTTAATGGTTACTTCTCTCCCCCACATTCCTTCATACCCCACACCCTAGGGCTAAGGGCTACAGAGTAGAAGATAAGGTTCAGAGAGAATATGGACTACCCATACACCATATTTGGAGCCTGGCAGGATTTGTGAATGTTTGTGGGAGTCTGTAGAGATAGTTCTTGTAATTAAGTATAAGGTGTACTAAGTGCAGGAATTACTCAAATTGTTCTCTTGCACAATTGGGGTCAAGCTATCCCTGCCCATTTCACAGATGAGACCGAGGCTAAGAAAGACGTAAGATGGAGCTTTAGCGTCATGGACTCTCCTTTTTCTCTCTCCAGACTCTAGGTTCTTCCCTGATGGAGAGGGGAAAACAGG
This sequence comes from Mus musculus, assembly GCF_000001635.26. Lineage (NCBI taxonomy): Eukaryota > Metazoa > Chordata > Mammalia > Rodentia > Muridae > Mus > Mus musculus. Next base: position 84,024,229 of record NC_000074.6, read on the forward strand.
CAAAGCACTCGGTTCTCTCTTGGCAGCCCAGTGTTCTGAGTTAGAAAAGAGACACTTAGGAGCCTGCCTGCTGAGGGATGGGGTCCCGGGAAAACACTCTGAGCCCATGTGCTCTCCTTCCAGGGTCATGGCGGAGAGCGCCCTCTATCGGCAGCGGCTGGAGGTCATCGCTGTAAGTGTTACACTCCCAGAGCCCTGAGAATCCTCAGATGTTCTTCAGGCTTCTTTGTGGCCTGCCCCATCTGGGTAGAGAATGTTTTTACCCCATAGGACGTGAGTGTGGCTCTGTGAAGAACCGAGTTCCATCTTGTCCAGGGCACCCCTCAGGCAGCTCCCGTGTTGGTCTCTGTCACTGGCTGAACAGAAGGTGTCATTTGGCACACCCAGAAACACTGGTGGGAGACCAGTGCAACCCAAGCTCCCTACTTCTCAGATCTCTGTTTCTTTTTTTTTCTTTCTTTTTTCTTTCTTTCTTTCTTTCTTTCTTTCTTTCTTTCTTTCTTTCTTTCTTCCTTCCTTTCTTTCTTTGTTGTTGTTGTTGTTGTTGTTGTTGTTGTTGTTGTTTCGAGACAGGGTTTCTCTGTATAGCCCTGGCTGTCCTGGAGCTCACTTTGTAGACCAGGCTGGCCTCGAACTCAGAAATCCGCCTGCCTCTGCCTCCCGAGTGAGTGCTGGGATTAAAGGCGTGCGCCACCACGCCCAGCTCAGATCTCTGTTTCTTGTACCCCACCCTTGGAGTCCTCCCTGAGGGAACCCTTGTGAGACTGTCCTTCTGGCCCCCTCTCTCCTCCATTACTCTTGTTTACCTGTGTGCCTCTTACCTCTGCTCCCGTTTCTCTGACTGCCCTCTCTGCACCCCTTTCCTCACTAGCCTACTTCCGGAAGACCTCAGCTCTTGGCACCTTCATCTTTGAACTCCATATTTCTGACTACCACTAATGCATCTCTATTCTCCAAACATGCTTTGCATTCTATATTTCTACACCCCCACACTCCAGAACCCTTTCTAGAACCCATTTCTAGACCTCACCTCTGAACCCTGACTCCACCACTCTGCACCTGCCCCTCTTATTCTCCCCCGCCTTTGTGCTCCGTTTCTCTGGCTTCCATGGTCTGTACCTCCTCTTTTGGCACTCTTAGCAACCCACCTTTCTGTAGCCACTTCTGTACCTCGACCCTGAATTGCCCCTGTTCCCTAAGTCTCGGATCACCTGTTGTAACCTCCTTTTTCTAACCCTTTCTTTTGTAGCCCACCTTTCTAACTTCTCCACCTCCCCATTCCCATTTTTTCTGGTCTCTCTTCAGCACCTCAACGTTAAGCAGTGCTCTTGGGTACCCTGCACAATCACCTTGGAAGGTCATGTCTTTCAACACAACCTGCGCCCTGATTTACTGCATATCTTTGTACCCTATCTCTGCGTTACCTCTATATATGCCTGAATCTCTCTGGATGTCTACCTCTGCACCCCCATTTTGGACTCCATCTCGCTAGCACCTTCTCTTTATCTAGATCAACACATCCCTGACCCCCCCCCCCCTTTTTAACGATTTTTTTTTTCCCAGCAGGGTTTCTGTAGCCCAAAGTAGCCTCTAATTGGCTACTCCCTTTCTAGTCCAAGCTGGCCTGGAACTCATGGAGATCGTCCTACTGAGTCTTGGGGTTACCAAGCGCGTTCGCCTCGCCTGGCCATTCTCCTTCCTATCTTAGAAGTGCAAAACCCTAGTCCCCATCTCTAGGCCCCGCCTCCACGCCCCCATTTGCGGACCACCATTGGGCGTGGGCCTGGCTTCCGCAGCATGAGGGCGCGGCCGCCTGGTCCTGCCCCGCCCCGCCCCTCTCGCTGCTGAGTCAGCGCTCTGCAGCCCCCGCCCGCGGGAGGACGCCCCGGGAGTCCCGGGAGCCCCGAGGAGGCGGGCGGAGGGCGGCCCTGGACTAGCCCGCAGCTCTGGGTCGTGTGTGCGCAGGAGAAGCGGCGGCTGCAGGAGGAGATCGGCGCCGCGCGTCGCGAGCTGGAGGAGGAGAAACTCCGCGTGGAGCGGCTCAAGGTTGGGGGCTCCTATCCAGTCCGGGGAAGTGAAGTGGGGTGTCTGTGTGAGTCCGGCTGAAAGACAATAGGAACCTCTGACTAATTTGGGAAGGGGGAGATGGAGAGGAGGCAGGCGAAAGGTAGCCATGGAGACAGCTGTCCCACTCTGGAAGAGTATGGGGGGCGGGGGTGGAGGATGGTGGTGAGCTTCATCCCAGTTTGGTGGTGATGAGAGGAACCTGAGGCCAACGTTGGGGTGGAGAGGGGCACATTGAGAGGTCTTTCCGAGCCTAGCAGAGCCAGTCGACTGGGCAGGCTGGAAGGATAATGGTTGCATGCCTCTGCTTGGGAAGGCTGTATGCTGGCATGGTGTTGGGGTACGAGATATGGACATGTCTCCCATCCTGATGGATGCGCCCTCTGGGTGGTTGCAAGCAATGGGTGGGGAGGTAGGCTTCCTGTGGCTAGTCCCGGACTCTCGTTCCATACCCAGAGGAAATCTCTCCGAGAACGTTGGCTCATGGACGGGGCAGCTGAAGGGCCAGAACGGCCGGAGGAACCCGCCTCCAAGGACCCACAGTCGCCTGAGGGACAGGCCCAGGCTCGAATTCGCAACCTGGAAGACAGTTTGTTTTCGTGAGTTGAGAATCCCTGATTTTGAGCCATGCCCCAGCCTTTAGCAGCTCTAAGAAATGGAGCAGGTTTGGTCCATTCCGGCTTCCAGCAGCCTCCTTTCTCCCTCAGACTCCAGTCACAGCTACAGCTGTTGCAAAGTGCGTCCACAGGTGCTCAACACAGACCTGCTGGTAGGCCCGCCTGGCGCAGAGAGGTGAGCAGGGCCTGAAAGAGGTGGAGAGGAGGGGGCTGTGGTCAGCAGGGTTAGAACAGGACACAGCGGAAATGTGCTCTCTCAAAACGCAGCCTCTGCCTTGGTAGAGAATGGTAGGCAAACCCACTCACTGTTACTTTGTTCTGTGTTCTGTGCAAGTTGGTTGTCTTGGCTAGATCTTAGTTTGCTCATCCCTAAAGTAGGAATACCAACTCAGAAGTGCCTTTGGAAGGGCCAGTGAGATTATAATTGAAAGCAATTAGCCCAATCTCGAAGCCCGCGACCTTGAACTCGTGATCTCCCTGCTTCAGCTTTCCTTGTGGTAGGATTACCGGTTCCTACCACCAAGCCTTGATCACAAAGGGACTTAGTGTGCATGCAGGTGTGTGAATACAGGTGTGTGCAGCTGCCCCATCGTCTTTCTTCACATCTTTCCTTCACTCCACGCTGGCCACATTGTCTCTCTTCTATTATTCCCTTTAACGTCTGGCTCACCCGGGCAGTACTGTAGCCTTAGCCTCGAACAATGGTCTCCAACTCAGCACTCTGGACAGGGCACACCCTTCTCGGCAAGCCTCTTGAAGCCACGCCCAGCTCAGTCTCTAGGGGAAACCTCCTCACCCTAGACCTCTCTTCCTTTTCACCGCTTTGTTCTCTCCCCTTAACTATTTGCAAACGCGGCTTATTTATTTGTTGTTATGTCTATTACTTACCTCCTCCCATTGGAACTTAAAGTCTGATTGCATCAGGTCTTTACAGGTTGAGGATGTGGTTCAACAGCAATATTGCAATAACCTAGTGTGGCCCAGGGCTTGGGTTCCATCCCAAGTATTCCTTCCCCCAAATACTTTATACTCACCTCAGAAGCTGTCCACGCAAGCACTAACATGATATACTGTTAACATGATATACTTTATAGTCACCTCAGAAGCTGTCCATGCAAGCACTAACATGATATACTGTTTAAGCGGGTGGGGCACAAACATACCTGGGAAGTACAACCTGGGACCAATTTTGACCTTGTCTCTATTCTCCTTGCAGGGTCCCCGTCCTCTCTCTCAGTCTGCCATGGAAGCAGCTCCTACCGGTAAGCATTGGAGTCCCCAAGACCTGGGGTACCGTCACCACCAGATCATGTGACTCAAAAGAATCTGGGGTAAGGGTCCTGTTATTCCCCCATCATCCTGACCTCCCTGTCCCGTCCTCCCTTGATTCCCCCAGCCCCGACTGATGTGGACAAGCGAACTTCCCTGCCAGATGCTCCAGTGGGCATGTCCCCTGAGTCTCCTTCTGATCCCAGGGAGGAGTCGATTGCGGTTCTACCAGCCTCGAGGCCATCCACTGAAGCTATAGGGACATCTTCAGAAGCCAATGGCCCCTGCCCTGGGCACAGCCCTCTCCCAGAGCAGCTGAGTCTAGGGGTGTCGAGTGTCACTAAGGCCAAAGGAGATGGTGCAGTGGAGGTGGTTTGGGCTGGGCTTAGAGCCACTGAGAACAGTGCCACAGGCCCCACAGATGTGGAGCTGGAGGCTAAGGTGGAAGAAGTGGTTCTGGAGGCCATTGGGGCCAGGCAGGGCACCAGCAGCCCTGAGCTCCCCACTTGGGTGAAGGAGGGCAGGGGTGTAGTGGAAGTGGTCTGGGAGGGGCTGGGAGGCAGGGATCTTGATGTCACAGGGGAGTCAGGCAGGGATGCAGAGGCCACACACACCAGTTCCAGGAGACTCCAGGAGCAATTTGAGGCTGAAACTTGCAGAAAAGAAGAAGGTGCTTCCAGAGATAGTCTTGAGGGTGTTGGGCAGGGAGGTCCTGGAGTAGAGGAGGGATCCTTCATTTGGGTGGAGAGAGTGGCCCTCAGCGAAGACTGGGAGGAGATTTTGATGGAGGGTTTGGAAGCACCGCAGGGGGCAGGGTCTGCAGGAGAACCTGAGGCTTTGATTGGAGCACAGCCCAGAGGAGGTGAAGCGTCCTGGGAGGTAGAGAAGAGAGAAGTAGAGAAAGTTGAGGGCATAGAAGAGAAGGGAAGGGCAGAAAAGCTCGGGGCAGAGAGGGAGGATGGTGTAGCTGTGCTGCCAGATGAGACCCAGGGAAGAGAGGAAAACGAGGCAGAAAAGGTAGAGAGAAAAGACAGTGAGGGCCCCTTTCCAGCAGAGATAGCAACAGATGAGGAAAAGTGGGAGGTGAAAACGACGGAAGGTGAAGAGTCGTTGGAAGTAGAAAAGGGAGGTGAGGCAGAGCCGGTCACCACTGAGAAGCCATTGGTGACAGAAAAAAAGCCAGAGGGCTCACTGGAGACAGAGAGAAAAGGAAGTGAGATGCCATTGGACCAGGAGAAAGATGGTGAGGGCTCATTGGACAGAGAATCAAAAACAACTGAGATACTATTGGATGGAGAGATAGGAGATAAGAGCTCATTGGATGAAACTAAAGGAAGCAAGAAACTATTAGATGAGAAGACAGGAGGTGAGGGCTCATTGGATGAAGAAGCTGAAGGAAGTAAGAAACTATTGGACAGGGAGGCAGATGGCATCGAGCCATTCTCTGAGGTGGACAAGACCTCAGGCGCCAAGGATGATGTGAGTCCAGAAGAGCAAGGCAAAGCCAACGAAGGAGCAGAGTTCCAGGCGGAGGATGCCAGCCCACCAGGAGCCACTGTTTGTGTCCAGGACGAGCCCAGGTCAGAGGAGCAAGGACAGCAAGAACCAGAGAAGCAAGAAGGCCTGGTAGAAGGGGCAGCCAGTAAGCCTGAGCCCTGTACTGAGCGAGAGGGTCCCCCAGGGGATGCTACCCTGCTCCTAGCTGAGACCCCAGCCCCGGAGCAGCCTGTGGAAAGCCAGCCACTGCTCCATCAGGAAGCGTCCAGCACTAACCCTGGTGACCACCCTGCACCTACGTATGCCCCTGCCCAGCAGCTTGAGCTGGCTGAGGCCAAAGAAGCTAGTGGTCCCAAGCAGAAGACGTGCCAGTGTTGTGTGGTCATGTGAGCCTACGCCTGCCGCCAGCACCCCACTCCTCCTCTCACAGCTACCTCGCTGCCTGGCACCCAGCAGAAGGTCCCAGGCATAGACAGGGTACCACAGGACTGGTAGTGGCACCCAGGAGCCGGAGGGCCCTGTGCTTTTAGATTCCCTGCCCACTGCCTGTGGCCCTGACTCCCTTCTGCAATGAAGCCTTTATACTTGAAAATTAAATGTTAAGGCACTCTGGCTTTAAGAAAAAAAAGATTTATTTATTAATTTATTTTTATTTATTTATTTATTTTTATTTTATGCGTGTGTTTTTCGGTGCATAAGTAACCATGTGTGTGCAGGGCTCACAGAAGCCAGAAGAGGGCATTGGATTCCTTGGACCTGGAGTTACAGGTGATTCTGAGCTGCCCTGTGGGTGCTGGAAACTGAACGTGTGTCCTTTGCAAGGGCAGGGAACCAAACTTTGGTCTACTGCAAGAAAACACAGGCTCTTAACCACTTCAGGCCCTTGAATGTGTCTTTCGAGTCACCACCTCATAGCCTGCCTGGTAGTTATTCTTACTAGAATCAAAAGTTATGACTCGATGAAGTGACGCACACCTGTAATCCCAGCTCTGGGGATGCTGCAGCAGGGAGGATCACAAGTTCGAGGCCAGCCTTGGCTACCTAGCAAGCCTGTGACACAAGGAGGAAATAACAACGATGGGGTTGAGGCTGTGAGCTCACTGATTCTTCTGCAGTAACAAACAGATGCCCAAGACCCAGAGGCAAGGAAAGCAAAAGCTGGTTGGGCGGGAGGCGGCACACTCATTTCTTCTCAGTCCTTGGAAGGCAAAACCAGGTGAGTCTTGGTGAGTTCCAGGCCAGCCTGGTTGTTATATCAAGTTCCAGGCCAGCCATAGTGAGATCCTGTCTCAAAAATCTAAAAATACAAAAACGTCTAGCCCAAGATAGGGGTACAGCCCCTAGCCGTAAGCAGATCAGACTAGAAGGCCCAGCTCCTCTGGTGTGGGCAGGAAGTGTTTCTCATACCCAGAGTAAATTGGGGCAGAGGCTTTAGGGGACTCCACAACAGGCTGTAGCTCCACTTCCTCCACCTCCAGGATGGGTCCGTCCTTGGGCGGTTGGGGCAGGCTCACCTCCTGGGGAGATGGAAGCTTGAAACTCAGTGCTCCTCCCCTCCCACTTGCCCCAGCATCCTCCAGTTGGAGAGTGGTGCTCCCAGTTAGAGAGTGGTGCTCCCAGGGGTGCCGTTTTCTCACCTTGATGTAAGGTTGCCCAGAATTGCTGTTGGCAGGATCAGGAACCCTCTCCCAGATCCACTGGGGAAGCAACTTGTGCCGCCAGTGTAAGCACCTGGCCTGTAGGCACCTGGTGGCAAACATATTGCTAGAATCCATGAACTTTCTGAGCCCTGAGGCCACCCAGCCAAGGCCTAGCTGCCAAAGCCCATGTCTGGAAGCCTTACCTGGTACTGGCCAGGCTCAGGCCACAGCCCATCAGAAGCAAACCCCACAGGGACAGAAACCAGGGCAGAGCTTTCCACCTGATCCTATTATCTGTGGGTAAGGAGAATAGTTGGCACTAAGTAGACAGCCATCTTGAACAAGGGGTCTGTGAATGGGAGAGGCTTTTGAGTGGATGGGGTTGAAGATATGGCTATCCTCAAGAAAGACTGGGCTTTTCAGTGGGTGGGGCAGAGGGTCCAACCATCATGAAGAAGGGGTGAGACTTAGGGCACAGGAGTGTGCTGACAGGCAAAGCCAAGGTTGGGAGTGCAGCTGTTTTAGACATACAGTGTTGGATACTGCAATGGCATTTAGCAGAAGCAGACCTGGGGTGTGGTCCTGCGTTCCATCCTAATCCTCTCCATCAGGAGCTTATTCACCACTGAAGCCCATGATAAAAGACTTCAAGGCACCCCTAGCAGGAAATGGGCAGGCATCTCCCCTTCTCCAGCTCATACCTGGTAGGTGAAGTGAAAGGTTGGGACCAGGTGGGCCCTGTCCTGCAACGGTGGACACCGTCACCCACAGCTTGAAGGAACCCAAGTGAAGGTTGGGCAGAGTGGCAGTCTGGGTTTGACTGCTCACTGAAAGATAAAACCAAAGAAGTTGGGGCAAGCAGTGAAATCATGCCCCAGGGCCTTTGCACATGCTCTTTCCTCTCTGCAACTTTCCACACAGTTCTGTCCTGGTCATCTTTATTTACTTATGTGGCATTTAATGTTTTTCAGGGGGCTGCCTCATAGGCATGCCATGACACACGCCGAGGTCAGAGGGCACCCGTTCTCACCACTCATTCCACCATAGGGGTCTTGTGCTTTGTGGGAGGGGCTTCACTTGGTGAGCCATTCCATACCCCTCCCACCCCATCTACTGTAAATGTTATTCAGTTGTCACTTCCTTAATAAATCTTCTGAACCCCCACCCTCAATTTAAATGGAACCCCATATTGTACACAGCTCTAATTACCACTCAGCATTCTGATTGGACGTTATCTCATTTGTCTATGTCTCTGAACCTTGGAAAGTCTGCCTCTGAGCTGCCTTGAGTGCTTGCCTCCAGTGCACAAGGCCCTGAGTTTGACCCCCAGCCCTGAAGAGGGCGGATAGAAAGCACGGGAAGAAAGCAGGCAAGGGCATAGAAGCCTGTGCCTATCCTTCTGGCTCCTCAGAATGCAATTTCCAGGTCAGGTTGAGACCCTGTCTCAACAAACAAACAAAACAGTAAAGTGTAGCAAACCCGCTGTGTGAGCAGAATTTGGTAAGCTGCAAGGGGAGATGCTGAAGTTGCTGGAATGTCCCCAGGGTGAGCCAGTTTTCCTTACTTTGTTACTCTATGTGTGATGATGGCATTGTGTGGAGGTCCGAGGACAGCTTGTGGTAGTTGGTTCTCTCCTCCACCATGTGGGGTTCAGGGACTGAACTCAGGCCCTCTGACTCAACATCAGGAGTATTAATCTGGTGAGTCATTTCACAGGCTGTGAGTCGAATTTTGTAACAAGGTCAGAGAACTTTTATGGTTGGGAGGACAAGAAATAATGATTTTGTTTCTTCACTGATGGAGATGGAACCCAAAACCTTGTACACAATGAACACTTGCTCTACTGGGGAGCCACACGGCAACCCTGCCATGCCCTAGCCCCACGCCAGGGGACTCTAGACAGGAACTCAATGCTGAGGTACCATCCAATAACAGTACTTAAAGACAAACAAACAAACCAACCACATTCTTTTAGATTGTTTCTTATGTGTGTGGGTGTTTTGCCTGAATGTCTGCCTGTGTACCACATGCATTCAGTGCCTATGGAGGACAGAAGACATTCTCAGTTACTGGGACTGGAGATACAGATGGCCGTGAGCTGCTATGTGGATGCTGGAAACCAAACCCCAGTAAGAGCAGTCAGTGCTCTTAACTGCTGAGCCTCTCCCTAGCTCCGGGAATCTGTCTCAAGGGGTTCAGAAGGAAAATCACATGCAATCCTATAACCCCTGTTGACAGTCAGGGAACATTCTTTGTATATTTGAGCCTTGGCTTTGCTCGAAACTGAACTGCCTCTCTCCCTCCTTCTTTCCCTCTCTCTCTCCCTCCCTCCTTCCCTCCCTCACTTTCTCCCTTCCTTTCTTTTTTATCAAAAAACAAAGCCATCTAAGCATCTGTAATCCTCTTTGTCTTTCAGTGGTGTGAAATATGACAGGTGTCCATCACTGTCGATGAGTACAGACTGGAGCCTTCATCTTTACTGTATCTGTAAGCCCATTTCAGTGGTTGTCAAGATTGTTACTGTCCTCTGGGAACTCAGTGACATAGAGTTCCCAGAAGCTGGGAATGTAGGGGCAGGGTGGATGAGAGGTGGCTCTTCGGGGACAGAGGGAGGAGGAGGAGGCGTGTAGCTCACCGTTCCTGCAGACAGTGGAGAGGCCTCTGCTCTGTATGCAGAAGGTGTAGTGAGTAGCCTGGCCTCTGAGCTGGTGTCTTGGTACTTCTCCCCAGGCTACAACAGGTGTCCCTGGGGGGTCATCTGGAAGTCGCCAAACTGCTGGCCCAGCAAGGGGTACTGTGAAGAAATCCAGAGTGTCAGTATCTATTTCAGCTCCATGAGCCCCCCCACACACCCCCATCCTCCTGCACCATCTTACCTAACTCCTCTCTGAATCCCCAAACTGAGGGTGCAGCAGCTAATCCTCCAGAATATACTGCAGTCACTGTAATTCGATAGGGGACCCCTCCTTTGAACTCCCCTGGGAGGAATAGGACGAAGAGGACACTTACAGCTGGTTCTCCCCACCACCCACCCCTGGGCAGTGCCTACTTGTCATTTGGGCCCCTGAGGGAGGCTACTCCACAAAGAGTCAGTGAGAATGGATGGACAGATAAGCAGCTGTAAACAGCACCGGAAAAGACAACTCCCGTTGTATGCAGTGATTTGTGCCTATAGAGGCGAGGCTGAGGCTGGGCTACACAGAGGCCCTGCCTCCAAGAACTAAACACCAGGCCCGAGGTTGTGGCTCAGCTGGTAGAGTTCCAGACTAGCATGCAGGAAGCCCTAGTTGGGTCCTCAGGAAAAGCAATATGTTCTCTGATCACTGAGCCATCTTTCTAGACCTTTATTTTATTTTTGATACAAGATCATACTATATGGTCCTGGCTGGCCTTGAACTCACAGAGATATGTCTACCTCAGCCACCTGAGTGTTAATTAAAAGCGCATAGTGGTACAATCTTGGAATCCAATCACTTGAAGGATGGAGGCAGGAGAATCAGAACTTCAAGGCTAGCCTTGGTTAGTGAATTCAAGGCCAGCCTGGGATACATGATATCCCTTCCATCTGGAAGGGAAAAGGATAGAATAATAAAATAACAGGAAATAAAATAATGCCAGGGCTCTGTGGGTGTAGTACTGCACACATTTAATCCAGCCAGGTAAGCTGTACTTTTTCAAAATGTAAAAGGATTAAGGAGCTGGAGAGATGGCTCTGAGGTTAAGAGCATTGGCTGCTCTTCCAGGACACAGATTCAGTTCCCAGCACCCACACAGCATTTTAAAACTGTGTGTAGTTCCAGTCCAGGGGATCTAGAGCCCTCTTTGGGTTCTACATGCTACATGCTATCCCATGTAGATGAGATTCCAGGTGTCCCTGGTAACAAGGTAATGTACACAGTTAGTACACACATTCAGGCAAAATTCGCAAGCATGCGCACACACACACACATACACACGAATAAGAAGTATGTCTTTAACCCTGTCTCGAAAAACCAAAAAAAAAAAAAAAAAAAGTATGTCTTTAATACCAGCCCTCAAGAAGCAGAAGCAGAATCTATTAATTCAAGGCCAGCCTAGTTTATAGGGTGAGTTCTAGGACAGACAAAAATACATAGTGAGACCCTGTCTCAAAAATAACATAGAGCCAGGCAGTGGTGGCACACCCCTTTAATCCCAGCACTTGGGAGGCAGAGGCAGGTGGATTTCTGAGTTCGAGGCCAGCCTGGTCTACAGAGTGAGTTCCGGGACAGCCAGGGCTACACAGAAAAACCCTGTCTTGAAAAAGAGAGAGAGAGAGAGAGAGAGAGAGAGAGAGAGAGAGAGGAGGGAGAGAGGGAGGGAGGGAGGGAGGGAGGGAGGAAGGAAGGAAGGAAGGAAGGAAGGAAGGAAGGAAGGAAGAAAGAAAGAAAGAAAGAAAGAAAGAAAGAAAGAAAGAAAGAAAGAAAGAAAGAAAGAAAGAAAGAAAGAAAGAAAGAAAGAAAGAAAGAAAGAAAGAGAATAAGGAGTCAGGTATGGTGGCACACACCTTGAATCCCAAGATTTGGGATTTGAGCCTTATCTGGCTTCCTGTGTCAGCAGGTGATCTCCTCTGGCACAGATTCACACTTCAACACCATAGACAGAAAGTGACCACCAAAGTCAGCAGATGCAACACCTTGTGTTCTTGGTCCTCTAAAACTATAAGCTACACAAATCTCTTTATAGGTGTCCAGCCCGGGTATTTTGTTATAGCAACAGCACATGGGATCCCAGGTGTCTCAGGGTCTAACCTGGTAACAATGTGCTGAGGTTTCCAGGGGGGAGACGGGTCCAGTTGAGCTTGTCCAGGCTGTCACCATCTTGAGCCCAGTCCACCACATACTCCAACGGTTTCCTGGTCCCTTGTTTCCAGGTCACCTTTATCCCTGGGCTCCCATCAGCACTGCTCACTCCCACGTCACAGGGGGCAGATTCTGGAGCTGGAAGTGGGAGGAAATACCTTGTATGTTCATTCAGAGAAGCTCCTGTCCCCCAAGATATTGGACAGAAGAACTCCATGTGGCTTTACCCAAGCACACCAGAGACAGGTTGGTGGGAGGCACCCAGCTGGTGCTGTTGCCAGGAGAGACCACAGCCCACTCCATCCATGCAGGGACAGGGGACTTGCAGCACGGGACCTCTTCTTGAGTTGTAGTAATATCTCCAGCCCCAAACCAGACTGTGTAAGTCACCTGCACACAAGGTCTTGGGTCCTGAAGGGGAGGAGAAGTTGTGGTTAGTGAACCCCCATTTTGTGGATTGCCTACTATTAATGATGGCAAGACACCTGTTAAGTCAGGCAGCCCGGCAGCATGCTATGGATGTAGACACTGAGTCTTGGAGAAGTTTACCGGGCTTTATAAAGTAGGGCTGGGAAGGGAAAGGAGGTGGCCCAGTGGGTGTGAAGTTTAAGGAGAAGCCTGGTGTGCTAGCCCATATCTATAATCTCAGTATCCAGCAGGCAGAGGCAGGATAAGTTGACACAAATTTGAAACTAGCCTGGGCTACGTGTAACCCTGTCTTAAGGAACAAAAGTAGATCTATAGCAAGCAAGATACCAACTTTACATAAAAGGCAGCTTTGATCCTGCACCTATTGGCCGTGTCTTGTTTTGCCCTGTTCCTGGCTTGAGTGGTAGTCAGACCAGATTTAAATAACAACCAAACCAAACCAAACCAAACAACCTGGTCTTGGCACTTGAGTTTGCAGGCTTGATTCTAGAGCTGGGGAGGTGGCTCGATTGGAAATGTTTGCTGTGTAAGCAAGCCTAAGGACCTGCGTTCAATCCACGGCACACGTGTTAAATGCCAGACACGATGGCATACTTGGAACCTCAGTGCAGTAGAAGTGGAGATAGGTGGATCTCTGTGACTCACTGGCCAGCAAGCCTACCTTGGTAGGAAAGCTCCAGGGAAAGTGAGAAAGCATGTCTCAAGAAACATGTGGTCAGGGCCTCTGGCTTCCTCATGTACACACACCTAAACATATGTGAATACACACATGCACATACACAAACATTGATCTTTTTCAAGATTTTACGTGTGTGTGTGTGTGTGTGTGTGTGTGTGTGTGTGTGCGTGCACGTGTGTGTGCCTGAGAACATGACTTCATTTTCCAAGAAGCCAGAGGATTCCCTGGAAGTAGAGTTACAAGCAGTAGGAAGCTGATGTGGATGCTTGGATTAAACTCACATTCTCTTAATGTACTCTCTCCTAATCACAGAGCCATCTTTCCAGCCCCACATACATTTATCTTAGTGTGTGTGTGTGTGTGTGTGTGTGTGTGTGTGTGTGTGTGTGTGTGTGAGTACACCACAACACCCAGATGATGATGATGATGACGACGACTTCAAGATTCATTAGCCAGGCATGGTGACACACACCTTTAATCCCAGCAGGTGAATTCAAGTTCAAGGCCACTTTGGTCTACAGATTGAGTTCCAAGACAGCCAGAGCTATACAGAGAAACCCTGTCTCAAAACAAACAACCCAGTCTCAAAAAAAAAAAAAAAATTCCTCAGAGACCAAAAGAAGGCATTGGATCCCTGGAACTGGAGCTACAGACAGCTGTGGAGCTGAGATGTGGGTTCTGGAAACAGAGTCTGGGTCATCTTCAAGAGCAGCCAGTGCTGAGCCATCTCTCCAGATCCACATCCAGCTTTTTACGTGGTTCCTGAGACTGAATTCTTTCATTCAAGCTTGCTTCACCCCCTTGTCCCTTGTCCTCTGACCTCCACGAGTGCACACGCATGCACACATCTCACATACAGAAGGCTGGTCTCAAATTTTATATCTAAGCAAGGATGGCCTTGAACCGTCCCTGGCCCCCTTGGTTCCCATTGGGATTCCAGCTGCACCCCATCACATCTGGCTCATGCAGTGCTGTGGCTAGAGTCCATGACCTCGGACACTCCAGGGAAGCTCTATTTCTGGGCTGCACTCCAGCAGGACCTAAGAGCTTTGGAACATTGATTAAGGGCTCCTGCCCTGCTGCACACCTCCGGCTCCCTCCCCTGTGGCTTTGTAACTTCCTCCCCAGTGGAAATGTACAAGGATGAGAATGTGTAATAATTTAAGTGATTCCAGAAAACTCTAGCAGGGCACAATATTTAACACCTTCAATACTACCACTTAAGAGACAGAGGCAGGTGGATCTCTGTGAGTTAGAAAGTATAAATGGTATACACACATGCATTTACACCATATACAAACATATATGCCTTTGCACGCATGTGTGAATACACTTACCTACATGTGTGCATGCATATGTGTATACATACATTCACGTGCAGGCACCCACACACATCTGCATGTTCACATGCACAATAAACACATGTCGAACTAAATGGATGACATTTAGCTGTGTGGCTCAAGAGTCATGGTATGTTTTATTCCTTGTAGAGTTCAGCCATGCCCAGCAGATATTAGATGTTCAACAGAATTTTTTCAGTGCTGAGTGGGGAGCCTGGAATCTCATACACTCTTGCTAAGTATTCTGTCACTGAGTCCCCCTTTAAAACTTTTTGTTCAGACTAAGTTGCCCTGAACTCACTCTGGCTGGTCTTGAACATGCTTTCTTCCTGCCTCAATCTCTTGAGCAGGTGGGATCATAGGTGTGGGCCACCTTGAATCAGGAGACTAGGATAGGCTCTTCTACCTGTTGACAGCAGCGCAGGGGCAGCCCGGCAGCGTGCTATGGACATAGACACTGAGTCTAGTACATGTGTTACATCTTGCCAAGCTGCACTGATATCATGTCCTGAATCCAGACCTTCATATCTTCTTTCTCCTGCCTGTCCCAACCAACACACCTCAGAACCCCTACAGGCAGACCCCACCAACTCCTGCTCGCACAACTAGCGCTTCAAGAGAGCTCTGCAATCCTAGAAAAAACCTCCAGGGGGCAGCAGAGGAAGCCATTGCTGCTGATAAGTTCCCAAGCCCCTTTGGTCATGAGGCTCACCTTCCAGACAAGCAGGGCTGCCCGTTTGCCAGAAGTTTCACAGACGGTCCCCGATACCCACACATCTTCAGGATCTGATGAGGATGAGAAAAGACAGGTGAAGTTAGATGAACAAGACTGCCTGGCCTGTGGTGGTGGTGGGCTGAGGCCCAAAAGTGCAAGACAAGTGGAGCTGTCCTCACCTAAGAATGGCGTCTGGAAGGACAGGGGCGAACTCCACTCGCCCCATGGATATCCGTTCTCCACCTGGCAGCGGCCAGACACCTGGTAGCAGGTGCCAGGTTCCAGGTTCTGCATCTCAACAGGAGTCAGCCCATCTGTCTTCAGCTGGGGCTCCAGCTGGGGAAACAGATGGGGCCACCCTCTGTTGAGAAGACTTTTTTCTTCTTTTTCCAATGCTATGGTCCTGGCTCTGACACAAGGCTAGGCAGGACCTCTATCATTGAGTTACATGAAACCTTTGGGGTGTGTGTGTGTGTGTGTGTACAGATGTATGTGTGTACAGATGTTGATGTTGTGTCTTCTGTTGCTCAACATCTTATTATTTTTAAACTTTATTTACTATTGTGTATTATTGTGTATATTGTATACGTGGGGAGGGGGTCAGAGGACAAGTATAGAGTAAGTTCTCTCCAGCTACCTTTGTGTGGGTCCCTGAAATCTAATTGAGGTCATAAAGTATTCATGACCACTGCCTTTCCCCACTGAGTCATCTCCCTCTTCCTCCACTTCATTTTCTCAGCCAAATGTCTCCCGGACTCTGGAGTTCACTCATTTGTTAGACTGGAAGGTGGGTCAGTCCTGAGGTCTGCCTGACTGCCTCTGCTGAGGTTACATGGTGCCACCGTGCCCGCCTCTTTCACTGGCTGCGGGGCCACACGCTTGTGTGTCAGGTACTGTTTACCGAGCCATCTCCCAGCCCCCGCCTGCGCGTTGGTCCTTTTATTTATTTCCTTTTTTTGAGACAAAATTTTAACTGATTAGGAAACCCATGCAGGCCAGGTGTGGTGCTGCACACCTTTAATCCCAACATGGGAGGCAGAGTCAGGTGGATCTCTGTGAGTTTCAGGCTAGCCGGGATCATACAGTACCCATCCCCCAAAGCTACTTGGGCAGAATTTAGGGATGGCAGCGAAACCCCGTCATCCTGGCGCTCAGGAAGACAAAGCTGGAGGACCATGGCTTTGGGCCAGCCTGGCTACATAGCCAGACTCTATCTCAAAAAATAAGCAACAAATGAACCAAGTTGCCTGTGAGGCCATCTATGAAGGACTTGGGGTGACTCCGTGATAGGCACCAAATGAGACTGTGCTCTGTAGGATTCGGGATGCTGTCCCATCCTCTGCAGAGAGAGTAGGAAGGAAGCCCAGACACTCACCCGGGTCCATGTTTCAGCCTGGCATTCCTTGTACCGGAACTGACAGATGAGAACTTTCTGCGGTGGCCACACGGGCGGCGCCCACTGCACAGTGGCCTCCAGGGTTGCTTCCTCAGAAATATCCACTTGAGAGAAGATCTGGGGTGTGTCTGGCTTCACTGCAAATGGGAGGCCAGAGTGCACTGAGCTCAGGCCTTCAGCCACCCTCCCACGCTCCCTGCACTATGCCCCCCCCCACCCCCGCCCACGCTTCATTACTTTGGGTCTCCAGGTTCACAGAGACAGAGGACCACAGAGGCCGTCCCTTTTGTGTCCCCCAGATGAGGAGTTTGTCAGCCATGGTGAACTGTTCCCGGGGAATGGTCACCCAACTCTGTTTGGAAGGCACCTTCACCTCCCAGACTCTATTGGGATGGCTGTGAGGAGAGATTGGGAAGAGATGCTCGTTGGCACAGCCTAAGCCCCAGGCTAAGCTTCCAGCCCTGCACCAACTTCATGCCTCACCCTGCTCTGCTTGGGGTCTGAATCCCTTGCTCTTAAGTCAACACCGTGACCTGAGGAGAGTGACTTAACCTCTCTGTTCTTCTTTAAAATGTATGCAGTACACCTACTTTCTGAAAGAACTCAACAGTGGGCCGGGTGACTGACAGTTTACACCCGACAGTTCACAGCTGTCATCCCAGCACACAGGAGACGAAAGCAGGATTGTTAGAGGCCAGCTTCACAGGGTAAGACCCTGTCTCAGAAAACATGCTGTTCCCCGGGGCTCCTCCCAAGGTGCTTTTTCTTTGTCCTTTACTTAGCGCAATTGAAATGAAGTTTCCAGATACACTCTCCCCTGGACCCTGAACCCCAAACCATACCAGAACCAGCTATTGTTGTTGTGATTACAAGCGCTACACTGACTTTTTTTTTTTTTTGAGACAGTTTCTTACAGCCCACGCTGATCTCAAACTTGTTGTGAAGCTGAGGTCGCTCTTGAACTCCTGATTTTCTTGCCTCCATCTTCCAAGAGCTGTGTTTGCAGGTGTGTGTCACCATGCTGCTTAGAGTGAACTCAGAAATTCAAGTTACCTGCCCGATGTCGTACAACAACGATATTAACCTGCTTTCTAGTGCTCAGCAGTTTTTCTTTGCCATGTGCCTACCGTGCTGATGGGCAGAATCAATCATGGCAGGCCTGTGCCGTCATTACTGTGGGGGTGGGGGTGGGGGTTGAGAGAGGGAAAGTGGTCAGACCTGAGTTATGCCATAAGGGAATGAGTGGGCTAGCCTGAGGGTTGTGAGAGTGTGGACCGAATTCTCAGTAGCCGGACTGAGGGGCGGGCGGTGATCCTCTTAACAAAATTCGCTTGAAATCTGAGTGACCACTTTCCGTCCTCAGTTTCCCCTAGACCACTCCAGGGTACTCACTATTTCTGACTCTGGTGATACAGCACAGGTGGAGTCTCCAGGTCGCCCAAAGGTTCCCAGGAGCAGTTCAGGATTCCCAGGGGACCGACGCTGTAGCACTGCAGTGGACCTGGACTGCCTGCAGGGGCGCAGAGAGCCGAGAGGACCGTGGTCAAGTTCCCCGGGGCCTGAACTTGCTGGACTGTGGATGCGTCCATCCTCTGGTACAGTGGTAGTGCAGTACCGGAGCGCAGGGCCTGGCACGTGCTGGGATGGCGCAGAGGGAGTCCCGGGCCCCTTTCCGACCTGCTACATCCTGTTGTCGCCCAGTTCCCGATGCCCTACAACTGTGACCCCGAGCCAGCCACTCACGAAGCTGCTCACCGTGGGGCCGCGTCCCGAGCAGCAGCGACATCAGCGACAGCAGAAGCTCCAACGGCGTGAGGCGTGCAACCCGGAGCCGGTTCATGGCTCCCAGGGACAAGTGACACCACCAGGCTTGGGGCTTACAGCCTGCGGGAAGGAAGCCACCCCGCCCCTGGCGGGAAGTCCCCAAATCCGCCCACCCCCAGCAATGATACGCACGCGTGCAAATGCTCAGAACTGAACCTTTATTTTATGTGGTGAGGAAGTCTGAGTACTGAGGACCAGGGGCTCTGTTTTGGGGTGGGGGGGAGGTTAGCCAGGGACAGTGGCGACAATTAGGGCCGGACTGAGGGTGGAGGTGGGGCAGACTCTAGTGTAGCCAGTTTAAGAAGATGGGCATCTGGTTGCTGCTGGGCTGCTGGGGGTGAGGTTGTGGCACGGAAGAACTCAGCCATGAAAAACAAGTTTCTGTTTGGCTGGATAGAGGAGGGGCCGGCAGCAAGGTGGGGAAAGGTTGGCAAGTAGTGTATGCATCTTGGCAGAGGGTCTGTAAGGAGACAGTGGACCCCTTGGTGCCTCGCCTGTAGGAATGCTCTTGAACATCGCACAGCTGACAGCAGCTTGCAGGCACGGCCCGCTTCTCCATTGCTCAACCCTGATCCTAGCACAAGCTGCTAATTTGGCTCTTGCTACAGCCCCACTCGCAGCAACTGCTGGAAAGGCCAGCCAACACATCTCTGCTGCCCCGAACCACTCCAGGTGACCCTTGCCAGCTGGCTCGACCACCGTAGAAAGCCTGGGGGGATTTGGTTAGGGCCAGCCACTCGCTGGAGCCCACCGCTTCATCCAGCTCGCTGGCCAGGTGGTCTGTATTGGCTTCTCCATCAGCGAAGAAGTCCCCTGCAAAAGCAAAGAGGAAGAATCAGGGCTTAGCCCACTTACATCTCCAGTCTGGAGGATCAAGGTTGCGGTTCTGAGTTTGATTTCATCCCCTCGAGGGTTCAAATGCTGGCTCTGTTGTCAGTTTCAGTGCTAAGCTGGACTTTCCTGTCACTGAGTTCATGCGATTCTTTATTTAATGTGGACGGCGTAGATGAAAATATGCATTTGGGAGCTAGGCTCCCTAAATCAGAATAGTAAATGACATTACTTCCGTCTCCCTCCTAGGCTCAGTTTTCTTTTCCACAAAGCAGGGGAGGGGGAGGGGAGATAATAATAACTTCTACTTTTTTTTTTTTTGGCTTTGTCAGGAGTATCAGACTGGATGCCCGCAAAAGCACAATACTATGGGATACATGAGGAGCACTCAAGTGAACACTGATCATTTATTGACCGTCTTGTTTGCTTTACCGAATTCACTTCTTCCAGCCTCTCAGTGACAGCTACTGAGTTTGCTGCTGTTGCCACCTACTTACTATTCACTAATTGGGACCCTGGCTCCTCATCAGGCTTGTGTGAGGACACAGCCATTTAGCCATAGAGCTACTGTTTTGAGGCAGGCACACTCCTAACCTGCGCATGCATCCATCTGTCTGTCCATCATTCACCACCCACACATCTCTCTTTCATCATCATCTTCTTCCTCCTCCTCCACTCCGTTTTTTGGTTTTGCGATTTTTTTTTTTTTGAGACAGGGTCTTAGGCTGTCCTTGAGTTCATGACCATCCTGCCTCAGCTTCCCAGAGTGTTGGGATTCTAATCACAGTCTCCCAAGCCCACTGTGTCGCCTCTTTTGTCTCGCCTCTAAGGAGCTGCACTCTCCTGATTGGCCTCCTGCTGCTCCAGCCACACTAAACAGTCTGCCCCGTTAAAGAATTCTGCAAGGTCTCACCCACTGGGTCTACCATTTCACCAGGAATGGTCTCTGCAGGAGGTAGCAAGGGCTAGAGAGGCCAGAAGGTGGCGAAATCAAGCCCTGTGCCTAGCATCCCGCTCCCTCTCGGCAGACTGGGATAAAAAAACCTGATGTGCCCTCACCCAAAGGGAGGCACCTTAGGGGCAGCGGCACCTCTGTGTGGTGTCATGCTACACACAGCCAGGAAAAGGTAGCCTAATGGCTTTCTGATTTCCACACCCCTGCCTTTAACCCCAAGATGCCTGGCTTCCAGCTACCTCAATTGTACCATCCTGGTCCCGAGGAAGCTTAAAGGCAGGCAGAGGTGTTTCACTGCACATGGCTAGGCAGGGATTCTACCCTGTAGCCCAGGCTGCCTTTAAATGTGAGTTTTTTCTGTTACCACCTCCCAAGAGTTTGGAACTAACCATGCCTGGCCCATGCAGCCTGTTTGGCTTTGCGCTTACCAGGACACCTGTTCCAGGTTGATTGCCTAGCACTCACCCAGAGATTCGTGGGCCAAGATGTCCGCCCGGCGCCATCGTGAGCCTCCGCAAGTGAAGATGACCGCGCGGATGAACTCCCGACCGCAGAGCTTCACCCCGTAGGGCGCCGGCCTCGCCTCGGCCTGCAGCCCCAGAGCCCCGAGGAGAGCCCAGGAAGCCAGCAGCAGCAGCCCGAGCATTGCCATGATCAGCTGAGATGCCTGCGACCCAGGTGCTCTATCTGCACCACCTCCGATCCCCTATTTATACAGGCTGGCTCCCAGCGCCGCCCGCTGACCTGGGTTATCTTCTGAGCAGAGGGGAGGCAGTTGGCAACCTGACCTTTACCATCTCCTTGCTAAGAGATAACCTTTCACGCAGACAGGGTGACATGGCTCAGCTCTCTGTCATCTTCCACACCGAGCAAGTTTCCTGCTTCAGTCTACTACTAAGTTTTGGGATTATAGGAGAAAGCCACCACCTCTCCTTTCTTCTTAGACAGAATCTCCTAACCTGGCTATCCTCAAACTCTCCTCTGATCTGGAGAGATGGCACAGTAGATAAGGATTTCTGCTCTTCCAGATGGCCTGAGTTTGGTGCCCACTACCCAAAGCAGGCAACTCACAATTGCCTGTAACTCCAGCTCCAGGGGATTCTATGCCCCCATCAGGAGCCCGCATGCACATGCATATACATATGTGCACATATACAGACATAAATAACAATTTTAAAAAATTTTTTTAAATAAATAAATAAATGTATTTGTTTATTTTACATCCTAATCACAGTTCCCCCTCCCAGTGTTGAGGTTTCAGGTGTGAAACATCACATTTTGCTTTTAAAAATCTTATTCTTGCTAGGCATGATGGCATACACCCAGCACTCAGGAGCAGAGACAGGTGGATCTCTGAGTTTGCGGCCAGTCTAGTTTACATAGTGAGTTCCAGGCCAGCCAGGGTTACACTTACTTTCTTCCTTCCTTCCTTCCTTCCTTCCTTCCTTCCTTCCTTCCTTCCTTCCTTCCTTCCTTCCTTTCTTTCTTTCTTTCTTTCTTTCTTTCTTTCTTTCTTTCTCTCTCTCTCTCTCTCTCTCCCTTCCTTCCTTTCTTTCTTTCTTTCTTTCTTTCTTCCTTCCTTTCTTTTATTTATTTTTTTGTTGTTGTATTTTTGAGACAGGGTTTTTTTGTTGTTGTTTTGTTTTGTTTTGTTTTGTTGTTTTTTCGAGACAGGGTTTCTCTGTATAGCCCTGGCTGTCCTGGAATTCACTTTGTAGACCAGGCTGGTCTTGAACTCAGAAGTCCTCCTGCCTCTGCCTCCCAAGTGCTGGGCTTATAGGTGTGTGCCACCACCGCCCTGCAGAGACCCTGTCTTTAAAAGTCCAATTTTAGCCGGGCGGTGATGGCACACGCCTTTAATCCCAGCACTTGGGAGGCAGAGACAGGCGGATTTCTGAGTTCGAGGCCAGCCTGGTCTACAGAGTGAGTTCCAGGACAGTCAGGGCTACACAGAGAAACCCTGTCTTGAAAAAAAAAAAGTCCAATTTTGTTTATTGTTTTAGAATTATGTAAGTATATTTATTTATGTGTCTTTGTGTGTGCATGTGTATGTGTGTCTCTGTGTGAGTGTGTCTGTGTGCACCACATTTATGTGGGTTTTTGTAGAGGCCAAAAGTGGGCATCAAACTCTTGGAATTCGAATTACAGGCTGTGCTGCTGACATGGCTGCTGGGAACAGAACTTGGGTCCCCACACAAGAAGAAAATGCTCTTATCACTGTGCTGCCTCTCAGCCCCTCTGCAGTTCTGGGGTGGCCTGGAATGACCTTAGGGCTGGAGAGACAGAGATGGCTCAGAGTTTATGTGTACTGGATGCTCTTCCAGAAGACCTAGGTTTAGTTCCCAGCACCCACATGGCAGCTCACAACCATCAGTAGTAATTCTACGTCCAGGGAATCTGACGCCCTCTTCTGGCCTCTGCAGGTACCAGACATGCAAATGTTATACAGACAAGCATGCAGGCAAAACACCTATGCACATATCAAAATTATTTTAAAGTAAAAGCCCTGAACCTGTGGTGAATTCTCCCACCCCTACCACTTATTTTTCTTAGCTTTCTTTCTATGGCAGCAAGAGGGCAGAGATGGGAGAAGAGACGGGGAGAGAGAGAGAGAGAGAGAGAAAGAGAAAGAGAAAGAGAGAGAGAGAGAGAGAGAGAGAGAGAAGGGAGGGGGGTGTATTTTATATACACTGATTATTAGGCTCAAGGCCCTGCACCTGCTATGAAAGGGCTTACACAGCTGCATCCCAAGAACTTAAATTTCTTTTAAAAATTGAGACTTATAATTTCATTTTATCTACTATCAATCAATCAATCTATCTATCTATCTATCTATCCATCTGTCCATCCATCCATCTAATGAGGATGTGTGCCATGGTGTGCATGTAAAGGTTGGAGGACAACTTGTAGAGATCAGCTCTCTTTTGGTTTTTTGTTTTGTTTTGGTTTTTGTTCTTTTTTGGTTTTTGTTTTTTTGTTTTTTGGTTTTTTTTGTTTTGTGTGTGTGTGTGTGTGTGTGTGTGTGTGTGTGTGTGTGTGTGTGTGTGTGTGTGTGTGTGTGAGATAGGGTTTCTCTGTGTAGCCCTGGCTGTCCTGGAACTCACTTTGTAGACCAGGCTGGCCTCAAACTCAGAAATCTGCCTGCCTCTGCCTCCTGAGTGCTGGGATTAAAGGCGTGTGCCACCACGCCCGGCTTGAGATCAGCTTTCTTATTCCACCACATGAATCCTGGGACTTGAACCCAGGCTTGGTGGCAGGCACCTTTATCTACCCTGACATCTTGCCAGCCCTCCCTGCCACCGCTGTCTTACTCAAGACAGTGTCTCACTGAGTTGCCCGTTTGACCTTGAGCTTATTCTGTAGCCTAAGTTGGCCTTAATTTTGCTCTCCTCCTGCTTCAGCCTCCCTGGTAGTTGAAACTACGGTGCTTCCTCCAGCAGCCAGCTGGGAAGTTCAGCCAACAGCTTCCAGGTGCTGCTCTGAAGTGCTTGTCTGCAACAGCTGATTTCAAACTTTCTTGCTTGCTTGTTTGTTTTGTTTTTTCCAGACAGAGTTTCTCTGTATAGCCCTGGAATTCACTCTGTAAACCAGGCTGGTCATGAACTCAGAGTCCTACCTGCCTCCACTTCTCCAGTGCTAGGAATAAAGGAGTGTGCTGCTGCTGCTGCTGCTGCTGCCGCTGCCGCCGCCACCGCCACCGCCTGAGTTCAACCTTCCAATGAGATGTCAACTTGATATCCTCAAATTCTTTTTTTTAAAATTTCCTTCACTTAAAAAATTCTTTTAGATTTAGTTTATGTGCATGAGTCTGTCTGTGTTCCACCAAGTGCCTGGTATCTGAAGAGGTCAGAACTGGAGTTATAGGAATCGTGAGTCCCATGTGGGCACTGAGAACCCAAGTCCTCTGGAAGAGCAACACCTGCTCTCAACCGCTGAGCCACCTCTCCAGCCAGCCCCATCTTTGTATTTCATTTGATTTATGTGCATGAATGTCTGGTTAGCACACATATCTGTACATGCAGTGCTGTAGGGGGAGGAGGCAGAAAGAGTGTCAGGTCCCCTGAGACAGGAGTTGCAGACAGTTCTTAACCGTCATGTGGTTGCTGGAAATCAAACCCAAGTCCTCTGGAAGAACAAGCAGTGCTCTTAACTGCTGAGCCACCTCTCCAGCTGTCAGATTCCTGAAACATTAACTGTTTTCACATTGCACCGCAAGGCAACGTGGAAAAGGAAAGCCCATGGACACAAGTATGGTCATATAAAAAATGTGTCTGTGTTCATAAAGCATGTGTGTGCTGTGGGTGAGTGTGACACCTACGTAACGGATGCATGTGTGGTGTGGGGATCGGGGTAGCACGGGTGTGCACAGAGGTCAGAGGATATGGGCCATCCTGTGCTATAACGCTCTACCTTGTACTCTTGAGATGGGGGGGTCTCTCAGCAAACCTGGAGCTAGGCAGACGGCCCACAAGTGGCAAGCAAATTGGTCTGGTTGTTTTCAACTCCACAGCAGTGGGGTCACACCTGGCTTTTTAATGTGGGCTCTGGGATTTGAACTCAGGTCCTCCTATTTTTGCAGCAAACACTCTTACCCACTGACCTTATCCTCTGTGAGTAAAGCTTGTGTGTAAATAGGTTACCCAGTCACTGCTCCTCAGGCCGGACACAGGATGAGTGCCGGGGTTCTCGCCAAGTCCTTCTGGTCAACATTCTCCCCTCCTCCAGAGATGGCCGACCTCTTCACTTTCTCATCATGTCTGTTTTCCATGAATAGATTTCTAGTGTTTTGAAGCCCTGGAGATGAACCCAGGGCCCCAGGCACGTTGGAAAGGGCACAGAGCCACAGCACAGTCTGCAGACACGGGTTTGTGAACGGCTGGTCTTGTTCAGTGGATTGTGGTTTAATAGAGTGGTTTAAATTTTTTTTTAATGATCCATTTTTATTTTATGTGCATTGGTGTTTTGCCTGTATGTATGTCTGTATACGGTGTGGATCCCTCAGAATGGAGTTACAGACAGTTGTGAGCTGCCACGCTGCTGCTGAACTTGGGAAGAGCAGCCTGGGTTCTTTAACCTCTGAGCTACACTCCAGGCTTAACATTGTTTTTTGTTTTTTGTTTTTTTAAATGTGTTCTTGTGTTGGTCCTGTGGCATGAGTGTGAGGTCAGAGAACACCTGAGACTTAGGACTCAGTTCTCCCCTTCCATCATGGGGGTCTTAGGATCAAACTTGAGTCTTCAAGCTTGGCAGCAAACACCATTACCTGCCAGCATATATGTAGGCATATGTGTATATATGTTCATCTCAGGGTCTCATGTGTCCCTCAAATTCACTATGCAGCTGAGACTGACTGAACTCCTGATCATCATTCTTTCACCTAGGCATGCACCATCAAAACCTTTTGTGGTCATCGTCGTCATTATCACCACCATCATCACCACCACCACCACCATCATCACCACCATCACCATCATCATCACCACATTCATTTATTATGTTTGTGTACATATGGGGATCAGAGAACAACCTGCAGGATTCAATTCTCTCCTTTTATTACGTGGGTCAAACTCAGGGTTTCAGGCTTGCTAGCAAATACCCTTACCCACTAAGCTAGCTCCCTGGCCCTACCCTACATAAGTAGTGGAGAGGATCTAACTCATGCTTCCTACTGCCAGGTGACACTCTACTGATGAGCCATGCCCTGGTCCCTGAATGGAATTCTTTACACTGGTCAGTGTGGACTAAGAGTGTATGTAGCTCAGTGCTAATCACAACTGGTCAGGTGGAATCTAGGGCTACAGAGAAAGTTTTATGTCATTTTCTTCTTAATCTAAAAACTAAGAACAAAGTTGCTAGGAGGTGATTCAGTTGGTAAAGTGCTTGTGTGCAGGCACAAGGACCCGAGTTCCACCCTGGAAGCCACTTAAGAGCCAGGTTTAGTGGGATTGCCTGACCCCTAGCATTGGTGCTGTGGGGTGGGGGTGGGGGTGTGTGTGAGGGAGGAAGGAGCAGAATCCTGGAGCTCACAAGCCAGCTGAATGAATGCCATCCAGGTTCAGTGAGAGGTTCCATTCTCAAAAGGTAAGATGGAGGAAGCCATGCACACGTGTATGCATACACATCACTCGTGCACATACATGTGAACAAAAGGAAATGGCAATAAGATTAAAACTAAGTAAACACAGGCGCGCGCACACACACACACACACACACACACACACACACACACACACACACACACACACACGCAAGCAGTGTTCTCCACCTAATTCCAGTACTCAGGAAGCTGAGACAGGAGGATTGCCCCAAGTTGCAATCAGCCTAGGCTCTGTAGTAAGTTCCCAGCCAGCCTGGACTACATAGTGAGACTCTACATCAAAAAACAACCAAGACTTTGCTGATGGGTGGACCTGGATTTGCATCTCAGCTCTGCCTGCTTTCATGTTGTGTGAATGTAAGGGAGTCACTTGACCTCTGTGCCCAATTTCTCATCTCCATAACAGGGAGGCTTGGAAGAGCACATCATTGTCACCTGCCCTTTGGTCAGCTGTGCCCCTTTGTCCTTTCCTCAGCAAGGTCTCACGGCCCATGTCGCTCCCTCTCCCGTGGCTATCTCAGGAGTCACACTGTACTGTCTGGAAAGGACTGATGACTAATCTGCTAGCTGCCCCTTTGCCAGTGCAGCTCATGGGGTGCAACCTTTTGCCATTTTCCCCTCCACATCCTGATGTTTGGTCATCAGACATCAGGAGCCTGTTGACAGACAGGACCAGGTCCCTTGGGGTCTGACTGGCTGGCTGACCCATCCAGGCGTCTCTTTTGTGCTTTACAGAGAATTTGAAATCTGAGCCCACCCAGCTGAGATATAATCCTAGTTGTTGTATGCCTGGATTGCAGCTTCTCTGAAACAAAGATGTTGGCAATGTGTGTGTTTGCTTCGGGGCCAGTGGAGCTTGGGACGGGGTTGTGCTATGAAGTGCCTAGCATCCAGGAAGAGATATGCTCGGTCCCTGGGACTAGGGATGAGATCTTATTTGGAAATAGACACTTTGCAGATGTGGTAAGGATCTTGAAGAGAGATCATGCTATGTTGTCTTCCTAGAACCCCAGTCCAGTGACAGAGCCTTAATAAAAGACAGAGAGGGGAGTCAGGTCACAATGCCTGTAACCTCGACTCTTGGGATATGGCGCAAGATCAGGGGCCAAGGTCATCCTCAGATACACAGCGAATTTAAGGCCGGCCTGGGCTGCATGAGACTTTGTCTCAAAACTCCAAAAGAAAACCCAAAAGGGCTGTGAAGATGTTTGGTAAAGCCCTTGCCTTGCAAGCATGAAGCCCCAAGTCTCTCCCCACAGTCGGATAAAAACAGTGGTGCTCATCTGTGATCCCAGCACTAAGGAAGCAGAGACTCCAGAACCCACGGGGGCTCACAGGAAACCCAGTCTAGCCAATCCAGGGGCTACATACATGTCCAGCTAGAGTGTCTGGCCCCAAGGGCTGGAGCTAGTGGATAAAGAGGTTGTCATACAAGCATGAACATCTGAACTCAGGTCTTCAGGACCTCTGTAAAAGCTGGGAGCAGAGTGTGATTGTAACCCCAGCAATCTCACAGCGAGATGGAAGGTAGAGACAGGAAGAGTCCTGGAATCTTGAGAAGCTAGCCTGCAAATGGGGAGTAAGAAACCATCCCTCAACGAACAGGAAGAGGGAGAATCACACCCAAGCCTGGTTTCCAACAGCTATAGGTGCACAGAGACATGCAGTCACACAGACATATGGATACACACACACAGACATGCAGTCAGTCACACACACACAGACAGACACGTAGCCACATAGACATATGGTTATACATACACAGACACACCAAACACAGACACACAGAGAGACACATACAGGCTCACAGATACACACACACACAGATACCCATAGATGTCCTGACACAGACACATACAGATACAGACACAGACACACAGAAACAAATAGCCATACATACCCTGACATAGACACACACACACACACACACACAAACCACACACAGAGAGACACAAAAACATAGACACACACAGAGACACAAATTCACAGGCAGATACATACACAGACACAGAAACTTGCACACACACAGATGCACACACACAGATGCACACACATATACATAATTAAAGAATAAATCTTTTGCAAGAAAATTATTACAGTACAAATGGCCATGGTCACCATCAGGTGGCAGAGCAGCAGCCTGGTGTAATACAGTTCTGGCCTCTGTGCAGAACCAGGGGGTGTGCCTGGAGCGGTATGTGCCTCGGAACTTACTCCCTTTCTTTACTTGTTGTTGTTCAGGGCTGCAGAGTGTTTCCAGGTGCTTTGGTTAAGCCAGTCCCAGGGAGAGATGAGTCCACGCAATTTCTCTCATAAAATGTCACTGGAAGCACCATGCTACACCACCCAGAGCAACACCACTTCACACAAACACAAGCATGTCTAAGCGTGAGTTTCCCCAGGGTTCCTGGCATTCATAGTTGGGATGCTGTCAGATCTCCCCTTTCAGGGCTAAATCAACACACACTCACACAATGAATTAAAACTGTTTGCTTATAGCCTTATCAGCAGAGAGCATAGCAAGTGTTGGCTGTTGGCCAGCCTGACCTCCCATAGGCCCTGAGGAGAAAGCTTGTATGTCCTCCCTGTGCCACAGCTAGGCAGCACAGCTCCAGGGCTCAGCACGGTCACCGGTTCCTCCTCTGTAGCCACCACCCCTTCATTGATCTCTTATTCATATTAAGGTGGTTTATCAGTTGCTGAGGAAATGAATGATGGATATTTCCTTCTCAGTTTGTTGTTTCTCTAAACTTCCTATCATTTTTTGTTCTGCTATTGCAATGTACTCCAAAGTGCCCTAGAACTCACGATCCTCCTGCCTACCCTCCATTGTTCTGGGATTATACGTGCAAGCCGTGTGCACGCTATCTTTTTCATGATTTATTTTTCTATGCATGGGTGTATCTGCCTGTATGTATTTTTGGTTGTGAGTTATCTTTTTACAGCGGAGGCCATTTTTCTGGCCCTAGCCTGTATGTATGTGCATCATGTGTGTGCAGTACCTGAAAAGGCCGGAAGATGGCATCAGGTTCCCTGGAAATTACAGATAACCCTTAGTTACCATGTGGGTCTGAGAGCTAAACCCAAGTCCTCTGAAAAAGCAGCAAGTGCTCTTAATCACTGAGCCATTTCCTCAACTCCATAAGTATTTATTTTGAGATAAAGTCTCACTAGGTAACCCTGGCTGGTCCTTGAACTCACAGAGTTTTGCCTGACTCCCTCTCCTAGGTACTGGGATTAAAGGCATGCATCAGGACCTCTTAACTGCTGATCCATCTCTCCAGCCCCGAGACTTTTTTTTTTAAAAAGATTTTATTTTCAATTATGTGTACGTGTGTGTCTGCATGAGTTTGTACAAGTGAGTGCAGATGCCCTTGGAAACTGAAAGAGTGATAGATTCCCTGAAGCTGGAGTTCTGGGTGGTTGTGACTCACATGATGTGGGTGCTGAGAACTGAATTCTCAGCTCCTTTATTCATTTTGTGATAGATTCTCACCCAGCAACCCATAGTAGCCTTGAGGCATGCTGCCACAGAGTCCAACTGGCTTGACTTCCCTTTATTTCTCTTTGTTGTGTTGGGGTGGAATCTTAGAGCCAGCCCTGAGCCAGCCCGCTGCTCTTTCTTGCTTCTATCAGCCATGTACAGCCAACCCTACTAAACCACACAGCACAGCTTCAGAAATGCCTTTCCCTGGCACCCAAAGTCCTCTGTGGCCCAGGCTAGCCCAGAACCTGTTATGTAGCTGAGAATGAGCTGAAATTCCTGGTCCTTTGACTGATTCATGTGCTCTCTACTCCTCCCAGCTAGAATCTTCTTTTCTGACCCACAGACCCCCTCATCAATGCTGTCCCCATGCTTCAGGTCCTGCTTGGTCTCCAGGCTGTCCCAGCCTTTCTCCCCAGCACTAGGGTTAGAATCTAGAGCTTTGTTCTCAGTAGCAAATGCTCCACTCTACCCAGCACCAGTCCAGACGCACGGCTTTGTCTGTCCCTAAGTCTGTAGATGCAGTTGTAACTTGGGTCATGCGTTGTGTGATTAAATCCTGTCTGTACCCTTTTAGGTTTGTGCTATGCTGCCTCATTTTGTGTTTTAGAGCGAGCAGCACCAACTCACTTCCTTAGCTCCCTGCCAGCCAAGCTCGGCCTTTCTGCAGCCAAAGCAGACATAGCTGGCACATGCAGCCATGTCAGAACCTACGCATCTCCCAGAGTCCACACCTAGCTTTCCCTTTGTTTGTTTGGAGTTTTAATGGTTGCTTTATTATTTATTTTTTAGATTTTCAACAAAAAGTATCCCCGTATTAGCTCAGGCTAGCCTTAATTTTTTTTCTCTGCTCTCAAGTTTAATAGCTCTGTGAAAATAAAGAGCAACACATAGAACACCATAGACAAGTAGAAGTAATTATGATAGCAATTATAATAATCAATATACATGCACTATGATAATTTTATTGTTAGCATATTCTATAATTGTCATATATAATATGTAATATATAACCTGTTAACTGTACAAAAGGTTATATTAATATGCATACACAATGATAATTTTAATTAGCCTTAAATTTTTGATCCCTCTGCCTCAGCCTTCCAACTGCTAAAAGTTCAGGGCTAGCACACTCTAAGAGGTGAGAGGAAGATACCAGGTGCTCCTTACTCCTCTGAGATAGGATCTCTCACTGAACCTGGAGCTAGGCAGTGATCCTTTAGTGTCCCTAACTGTGGGAAGCCACATATGCCGTTGCAGGGTGGCGCTGGCCACCACGCATACATAGGCAGTAAAGTTTTTTTTGCCAAGATGAGGTTTTGAGAATTAACCAATCAGATGAGAGACAAGTTAACCAATCAGATGTAGGCATGCAAATGAGGTGGTAAGCATAACCCAAGCACAACCAATCCGGGTGTGAGACACGCCTCTCCTAGGCCTATATAAGCAGCACCCATTCTGGGCTTGGGGTCTCTTCGCCTCTGAAATCACGCTCTCCCAATAAACGTGTGCAGAAGGATCCTGTTGCAGCGTCGTTCTTGCTGGCGAGTCGGACGCGCACAAGACCTAACAGTGCAGGAGTTATGGAACTATACATATGTGTGCATTTCTACTACATGTGTGAAGTTTGTATGCGGTTTGTATGCACACGTGGAGGCATCATGCATGTGATAAACATGTGTGTGTGCATGCATTTAAGTCTCCAGGTTGACCTCAGGGGTCTTCCACAATTGTTCTTTACCTTACTTATTGACTTAGGATCTCTCATTGAATCCAGAGCTCACCAGTATTGCTGCTAGTCTTGTTAGGCAGCTTGCTCTGGTGACCTGGTCTCCAGTCCCTGAGTACTGGCATTCCAGATGGCTGCCATGCCTACTGGTGTTTCCATAGGTTCTGGGGACCAAGTCTCATGCTTGCATAGCAAGCCCTTTACCCATCAAAGCCCCTCCCTAGTCTTCTGTTGGGTTTTACTCTAACTAGTCCTTTTCTTCGTAAACCCTCCTCTAAGGTGCTGATAGCAGTGCAGTGCTTTCAGAAATTACCTACTCTGGAGACAGAGTCTCACTATACCGTCCATGCCTATTCCAAACTCCTCAGCTCCTCCCTCAGCTCCATGTAGTTGTGTGACAACTACAGTGACAGCCATACCAGCCCGAATCTCAGTCATTAAATTTTGCTTTTTTTTAAAGAAGTATTTTATTTATTTATTTATTTATATGAATACTCTGTCACTGTCTTTAGAAGAGGGCATCAGATCCCATTACAGATGGTTCTGAGCCACTATGTCGTTGCTGGGAATTGAACTCAGGACCTCTGGAAGAGCAGTCAGTGCTTTTAACAGCTGAGCCATCTCTCCAACCTAGTCATTAAGTTTTTATGGCCAGATCTTATCCCTGGAATATCTTATGTCTATATGCAGACACATTCACAGTGACTGGATGCAACCCAGGCTCTCATGAGTGCTATGCAGGGCTCTACCTCTTAGCCATGATCCCAGGAGCTCTACCAGTGAGCCAACTCATCCCCAGCCCCAATTATTGTTTGATCCTGAAGTCTGTGATGTTCGTTTTAGGAACCAGCCTGTATCTCAGTCTTGCGCCTCATTATATAATTAACAAAAATGCTCTGCCTTCTGTGATGAATTATCACCCAGAAAGACTGTCTGGTTTACATCCCCTACTTCGGCCTCACGTAGCCCAGGCTGGCCTCAGATTCATTATACAGCCAAAGATGGTCTTAAACTCCGAATCTTCCTTTCTCCACCTCGACAGTGCTGGAATTCAGGACTCTTCATTAGACCTGATTTTTGAGATGCTGGCACTAGAACATTTGGCGTCGTGTAAGACCAGCACCATACACCTTAGCCACACCTCTAGCCCAGTCTTTGTGAACCCCAGTGTACCAAGAGCCAGCCAACTTCCTGACTCATCTGCACATGGGGAGATGGGTTTTGATTTCCTTTCTAGACCAAGTGTAAAAGCACACATGTCTGTCACAGAGTAGTCTAGAAGCCTAAGGCAAAATTGTGAGTTCCAGCCTGGCCTAGGGCTGTATAACAGGGAACATCAATGTCAATCGGTTTCTTTGTCTCAATTTCAGTGGCGTCCAGCTGCCTCTTTATAAACCGCAGGGAACACAGTTGCATCTTGTTAAGGTCTACAGGCTTTTCCTGTCCAGGAGGCTCAGTCACATGCTACTTTGTAGCTTGCACCAGGAGCTCGGGATTCTGCCTAGTGGTCTTCATGTTTCCTCTTTAAAAACATTCACATGGGGCTGAGGAGTTGGCTCAGTGGGTGAGGGGGCTCTCTGCCAAGCCTGACTCCCTGAATTCAATTCCCTGGACCCATATGGTGGAAGAAGAAAACTGATTCCTACAAATTGATCTCTGATCTCCACACATGTGCTGAAGCATGTTTGAACCCACTCTCCAAGATAAAGGAATGTTTGTTACATTTATTATTTGTGTATGTGTATTTATGGGCACACACCTGCCACAGGGATTGAATTTAGGGTGACAAGCTTGGCAGCAACTTTAACCCATTGCTTCCGCTCCTGCTGCTGCCACCGCCTCCTCTTTCTCCTCCTCCTCCTCCTCCTCCTCCTCCTCCTCCTCCTCCTCTTCTTCTCCCTCTTCTTCTCCTGTTTTACTTTTTACTATTTGTGAATTTCACATCATATACCCCAAACCCACTCAACTCCCCACCCTTTCATAACTGCCCTCTTCTCTTGCAATTCCCCAGAAGAAAACAAAAATTACAAAAATAAATTTTAAGATATAAAACAAAACAAAAATCTTGTCATGGAAGCTGTAGTATCCCAGTGCGTCCCACAGTGTCCTCCTCTGTCCACACATTTTGAAAATGTTCATTGTGATGAGTCACTGGTCTGGATGTTTAGCCTGACTCTCTTGGGTGTTGTTGCTGCCCTGTGTCTTGGAGATCCTGCAGCTTTGGATCTTCAGGACTGGCCCTTTCACATGCTCTAGTAGTTCATGGATGAGGTAGATGTTGGGGTGGGCCAACTCAAAACCCTGGATCTGGGCCTGGGAGGTAGCTGAGTTGGTCAGCCCACCAGCTCTTCCACACCAATACCAATAGGATGAGCTCCTCAGCACTGTGCCTCACCCACTGTCTTAGCCAGCAAGGTGTGGGCTGGCTTTCTGGCTCTTGTGACCTCACCATGAGGGTCAGTTTTACTGTGCTGCCCAGGCACAGTGCAGGGCCAGCTCTCCTGAGTGCCCCGGCCAGTGAGAGGCAGAGCCAGCTCTGCACAACCCTTGGATATTAACAAAGTCCCATTTGGAAATCCAGATCAGGGATATCTGCATGGCCATTAGTGGTGACATAGGCCATTGACATCAGCACAGACTCCTACCACCACATAGCTATAGACCCAGACATGGCCTTCAGTGGCAGCCCAAGCCTAGACTTCACCATGGCCTCAAGTGGCAGTGCAGGCTACTCACATCAGGCTGTTCCTCTCCAGTTTTGCCCCTCTTCACAGTGCTTAAACCATTTTGCTCTTTCCCATCTCTCCACCACATATTTGCATATCACAGTGGCTCCCGCTTCAGGTGGTACACAAGGCAGTGGACAGGCTTCCATTGTATCATCCTGGTGGCTTCTCTCTCTCTTCCTCCTCCTCCTCCCCCTCCTCCTCCTCTTCCTCCTCTTCTTCTCTCTCTTTCTTTCTTTCTTTCTTTCTTTCTTTCTTTCTTTCTTCTTTCTTTCTTTCTTTCTTTCTTTCTTTCTTTCTTTCTTTCTTTCTTTCTTTCTTTCTGAAAGAGTCTATTTAGAACCAGTACATGCCTTTAGTCCTAGGAGGCAAAGGCAGCTGGATTTCTGAGTTCAAGGCCAGCCTGGTCTACAGAAATAGTTTTCCAGGACAGCCAAGGCTACAAATTCAGAGAGATCTGCCCGACTCATCCTCCTGAGTGTTAAGATTAACATGTGCCCCACAGCCAGCCTTTTGTTCTGTGTCTTTTTATTTATTGACCCAAGAACATCTTACTCTAAAAGTGAGCTCACTCTTTTTTTTTTTTTAAAGATTTATTTATTTATTTATTACATGTAAGTACACTGTAGCTGTCTTCAGACCCTCCAGAAGAGGGAGTCAGATCTCATTACGGATGGTTGTGAGCCACCATGTGGTTGCTGGGATTTGAACTTCGGACCTTCAGAAGAGCAGTCGGGTGCTCTTACCCACTGAGCCATCTCACCAGCCCAAAAGTGAGCTCACTCTTAAATGTTGTGTGTAGTGTTTATGTATGTGTGGGTGCGAGTGACTACCATGTGCATATAATAGAAGGCCTGAAGAGGGTGCTGGATCCTCTGGAGCTGGAGTCACAGGTCACCATGGGTCTTTTTGCTAGAGCAAGTAAGTGCTCTTAACTACTAAGCCATTTCTCTCCTACCCAATGATTATACTGCCAGCTGTCTGTGGGTTTTGTTGCTGTTTGTTTTTAAAGACTTACTTCTATTATTGTTAATCATGCATATGGTTGTGTGCTCATGAGTGCAGGTGCCCACAGAGTCCAGGAGAGGGCATCTGATCCCTAGAGCTGGCTTCACAGGTGGTGTGTGTAGGTCCTGGGAACTAAACCCTGGCCTTCCAGAGGAGCAAGACATGCTCTTTACCGATGAGCTATCTCTCTATTCCTGTTTGGATTATTTTCTTTCTGTGCTGAACCTAGGATGCTATATACGCTAGGTAAGTGCATACCACTCAGCTGTACTTCCAACCATTATTTCATCTTTCTAGTCTCTCAGGAATGGGTGACTAGAATGGGCGAACCTAAATTGTTCCCAGCCTCCTGCCTTATGAAACACCCTTTCTGATGACTGGAGAGATGGCTTAGCAGTTAAGAGCACTTAGTGGCTCACAGTTGTCTATAACTCCATTTCTAGGAGATCTGTTAGTCTCTCTTGGCCTCTACAGGCAGGAAGCATAAACATGATACGTAGACATACATACAAAAAACTCAATCTTGGTCTGGCAAGATGGCTCAGTGGTTAAGAGCACCGACTGCTCTTCTGAAGGTCCTGAGTTCAAATCCCAGCAACCACATGGTGGCTCACAACCATCCATAATGAGATCTGATGCCCTCTTCTGGAATATCTGGACAGCTACAGTGTACTTACATACAATAAATAAATAAATAAATAAATAAATAAATAAATAAATAAATAAATAAATAAATAAATAAATCTAAAAATATATATATAAAAACAAATCTTTTTTAAAAATTCAAAGCATCTTTAATTGGCACAAAACTTCGTGTGTGTAAACACTGGAGTAGGACTATCCTTGTCCTAATTCTCCCAAGAAGAAAGTTCTAGCTTACACAGTAAAAGCATAGAGTGAAGGTGCCCTGCACCAGGCTTTGGTTCTATCCCTAGCAAGCATGTGAATGCAGCACTTGAGAGGCTGAGGCTATTGGACTGAGAGTGTCACTTTAGCAAAGCTACAAAGAAAGCCAAGGCCAGAGGAGAGAGGAGCTTATCTGTCTTGGCCAGGGCACCCAAGCTCAACCTTCCAGTTGTTCTATCTTCTTTGGGCAGTGGCTTTACACTGGTTATAATCTTCCCATCTCAGGTATTGAGCAAAGATGTCTATGGGAATCTTTGCCTGTCACAACTGAGGTGGGCTGGAGGTAGGCAGGGCTCCACATATGTGTATCAGGATAGCACCCCGCCTTGAAAAAGGGTTTCCCATGAAACATCAGCAATGCTGTTAGCTGTTCGAGGAGTTCCCA
Source organism: Mus musculus (assembly GCF_000001635.26). Classification (NCBI taxonomy): domain Eukaryota; kingdom Metazoa; phylum Chordata; class Mammalia; order Rodentia; family Muridae; genus Mus; species Mus musculus. Next base: position 84,060,640 of record NC_000074.6, read on the forward strand.
CTTGAGTGAAGATTAAAATTTTGTCTACTATATCACCCAACACTCTGGGTTTATTTGTTGCTGCCGTTTCTCCTCTTTTCTTCTTTATGTTTCCATGTGTGAGTTCATGCATGTGTGTATTGTGTGACACCATTTCTTTGGGGATAACAAGAAATATATACTCCCTCCAGATAAGGAACAGGTGACAGACCAAAATAAGGATGCCACCAACATCCAACTTTGTAAATCGAGTTTTATTGGGGTTACTCAAAGGAGTAAGGTTACTCACAGAAGCAGAAATAACTCAAGAGACAGTTGCATCATGAAATGCCCACCCCAGCCGAGCAGTGGTGGCACACGCCTTTAATCTCAGTACTTGGGAGGCAGAGGCAGGCAGATTTCTGAGTTTGAGGCCAGCCTAGTCTACAGAGTGAGTTCCATGACAGCCAGGGCTACAGAGTAACCCTGTCTCAAAAAAAAAAAAAAAAAAAAAAGAAAAGAAAAGAAAAGAAAAGAAAAGAAAAGAAAAGAAAAGAAAAGAAAAGAAAAGAAAAGAAAAGAAAAGAAAAGAAAAGAAATGTCCACCCCAGCATGAATTACAGATCACAACACTGGGAACTTGAAGCATTCTGTAGTCTGTAGGAAGTGCAGCAGGTGGGAGAGCATCGTTTCCAGGCACCTGGGCTTCTCTCTGCTTCTTTCAGGTGGCTTAGTTTTTTTTTTGTTGTTGTTTGTTTTTCTTAAGACAGGGCTTCTCTGCAGGGCAGTGGTGGCGCACACCTTTAATCCCAGCACTTGGGAGGCAGAGGCAGACAGAATTCTGAGTTCAAGTCCAGCCTGGTCTACAGACTGAGTTCCAGGACATCCAGGGCTACACAGAGAAACCCTGTCTCCAAAAACCCAACCCTCCCCCCCCCCCCCCAAAAAAAAAAAAGACAGGGCTTCTCTATATAGCCCTGGCTGTCCTGGAGCTCACTATGTAGACTAGGCTGGCCTGGAACCCAGAGATCCTCTTGCCTCTGAATCCCAAGTGCAGGGATTAAAGGTATGCGTCACCATGCCTAGCTCATGGTCTTTAATTTCCTAGTTTTGTGTGTGCCTGGGTGCATGTATATGCACTGTGTGGGTTGCAGGAGCTCCTGGAATTCAGAAGAGGCCATGAGAAGCCCTGGAACTGGAGTTACAGGTGTTCGGTAAGCTGCCATGTAGGTGCTAGGTACCAAAACCATGTCTTTTGTAAGAGCAGAAAATGCTCTTAACTGCTGAGCATCTTCCTAGCCCCTCCTTTAGTCTGAGATTATCTCTTAGCTGTCCTTACTACTTATATAAGTTTGGGGAAGGAAGAACCTAGAGAATCTGATCAGTTTCAGGGACTTCCTGAAGCCCTTGAGTTGCTTACTTTCACAAAGATGAAATAAATGTTTTACTTTCTCTTAAAACAGTTTCTTTTCTTTCATTTAAAAAAACCTTTCATTGTTACACATTTTTAGAGTCAGCCTGATGGTTACTCTTGGTTGCCAACTTGGCTACATCTTTAATCGACTAAAACCCAAGTGACTGAGTACACCTGTGAGGAACTTTTTTTTTTCCTAATTAAATCACTTTAAGTGACTTCCCACTTTAAAAAACAAAAACAAAACAGACAAACAAACCCCAAGGTGTCTCTATTTGCTCTGGCTTTCCCAGAACTCTTTTTATAGACTAGGCCTATCTCTGGCTTCGAGTGCTCATTAAAGGTGTGCAGCATCACACCTGGCTGGGAAGATCACTTTTAATCCAATACTCTGAGGTATAAATATAAATCCAGATTTTTTGAGGTCAAAAGATCGACCTTTCATCTGGGCCACAGCTGTTGGGGTTTGGTTCTATTGCTTTGCTTTAGTTCTTATTTCGGCTCCCAAAAAGCTGAGCTTCCAGGCCTGAGGGTCTCTGCCCCCAGCTGGCTTCTAATGATAATAAAGAATTGTCATACAGCCAATGGCTGGGCAGAAAGATGGAGGCATGACTTTTAGAGGGGCCAGGAGAGAGAGCAGAGAATAGCAGAAAAGATAAAACTTAAAGGTTGACAGCATGTAAGAATCCAGGAAAGTGGCCCTAGAGGCCACTTCCCAGTTGGGTCTGGACTAGCAGAGATGAAATATAGACTTTAAAAGATATTAACTCAGGAATACTGGAGGGGGGTTGTTTTGTTAGCTATGGGGAGGATTAGAAATGCCCAGCCATTGGCCAGTCAAGGCATATATCAAAATTAGCCTGTGTGTCTATGACTTTCATTCTCTAATCCAGAGGGCCCTGACTGGTGGCTGGAAGAGCAACCCACTAGGAGCCAAAGTGGTTTAACTAATTCACCACTGCACACAGCTTCTGATGGCTGCTTATATAAAGGATGTAGAAGAAGGAAGCTCTCATTCTTCACCTGCTTGCTCTTGTTCACTGTCAAATCCATTCCTTCACTGGCATTAGAGCCTACTTCTTCAGGAATCTAATGTTTACTGAAGACCAACTGAGACCAACAACTACTGGATTCTTAGACCTTTTTTGTTTTGTTTTGTTTTGTCTTGTTTTTTGAGAGTGTTTCTCTGTATAGCCCTGGCTGTCCTGGAACTCACTTTGTAGACCAGGCTGTCCTCGAACTCAGAAATCTGCCTGCCTCTGCCTCCCGAGTGCTGGGATTAAAAAAGGTGTGTGCCACCATACCTGGCCTCTTAGACCTTTCATTGGCTGACAAACATTGTTGGTCTAGTTGGACCACAGCCTGTAAGGCATTCTAAGAAATCCCATTATATATATATATATTCTCTAGATAACCCAAATATAGACAGGGTCTCACTATCCTGGAACTCCTCATGTAGATCAGGCTGGCCTTGAATTGAAAATATAAGAGATCTGCCTGTCTCTCTGCTTCTTGAGTGCTGGGATTAAAGGTATGTACCACCATGTCAGGCTAGAACACTTTATTGATTAATCTCTCTTTTAACATCCATCCTGTGCTTTAAAAAAACTTTCTTCCAAGATGCAAGGTTGTAATCTGCTACCCAACAGCGTTCAGGCGCAGGAGTATGTGTGTGTTCAAATGGAGGGCAGAGGGCACCACTGGCTGTCAGTCCCCACGCATGCTTCTCAGTGGCATGGAGCTCAATGACTCGGTGAGCTGGCCATCAAGCCTTAAGAACCCTCCGCTCTTCACTTTTCCGGGACTGACATCACATTCAGATCCGCTTATTCACAAGGCAAGGGATTTATCCACTGAGACTTCCCTCACATCCCTTTTTTTCATGTTGGAGATAAATCCAGGCCTTGAGCATGCCAGGCAAGCTCTCTACCACCGAGTCAAGCTCCAGACCAATGCCTTCTTGTCACTCTCTAATTTGTGTCCCCACCCCCTCCACTTCCTGTGAACTGGTGCACCAGCTGTGTGGGCGAGAGGCTCGAACCAGGCCCATGTTCTGGCCGGGTGTGTCACCAGAAAACCACTATGAACTTCCTTTTTCAGTTGAAGAAATTCTTTCTGGCCTCGATTCTGCCTGTTTCAGAGTTCAGGGTCTTCTGGGAGCTGGGGAATGATGGGAAGTACAACCAAGTCTTCTAGGTCCCTTCGCACAAGCATTCTTCCTGTAATCTGGAAACTCAAGTCTTCACAGAAGTGGCAGTGGGGTACGAGTGAAGCTCCCCTGCCAGCTGAGGTGTGCTTCTGTGCCCTCTGGCCTGGATGTCTTTCAGTGCTTGTGGGTTCTTGGGACTGGGAACAGCTGTGTTTCCTTCTGCTGAAGCTCACACTTGTGACATGGGAAGCCTGACCAGGGACACAGCTGGGTGCTGCATCTCCAGGTGCAGGTGGGGCAACCCTATTCCTTGGAGCCACCATGTATGTGTTCACCTGTCACCAGGGAGAATGCTTTAGTTGCTTGGGATGTTGCATCTCTGTAGAATTGCCCGGTAACCAGGTGCATCCACCAGATGTGGGCATCCTCTTTTATTTTTGCAATTCCCTGTCTCATCTTGTTTTGTGGTATGGAGATGGAACTTCTGGTCTCAATTATGCCTTCTACATGTCCAACCCCTCAGTGGGGTATTCTGAGACTATCCTACAGCTGGGCCACAGATAGAGCCTGTATGGTAGACTTCAGGCAGGTGTTCTGTTGGTGAGCTACATATGTTCTCACTTTTTTTTTAAACTTTTAAAAGCATGTTAAGAACAATTACATTTTTTTTTACGTGTACTGGTATTTTGCCTGCATGTATATCTGTGCAACATGTCTGTGTCTGGTGTCCTCAGAAGCCAGAAGAGGGTGTCAGATTCCCTGAAACTGGAGTTACAGGTGGTTGTGAGCCCAAATTGCCTTGTAGATTCTGGAAACTAGTGATCTTAACTATTTGAGATTATTCTCGACCCCTTCCTCTTACTTTTATGTTAACAACAGCTCTCACATAGGCTGGCCTCAAATGTTCCATCTTCCTGCCTTGGACTGCAGAGTGGTCCAGGCCTTCCTTCTACTAGGTTTTGTGGTGCATGCCCCACGCCCCACATTTTGAGGGGCTCTCCTCAGAAAATAATGGTCACAGAAGCCTCTTTCTCCCTTCTCTCTTTTCCAGTTAGAGCAACTACAGGGCCTGTCTAAAGCATGACTCTGTTTATTGAGGTTCTGACATTATAGGTAAGACAAAGGTAGACACTTGTCTGTTTCTACATGTATAATTCTGGACTTTGCATATGAGAAGTATGGGGATTGGGCTCAGAAAGGTGGAGTCACTTTGTCCATATAACACAGCAGAGCTGGAATGAAGGCTCCAAGCTTTGAGCCTTTCTCCATCCCCAACTCTATAGGTTTTGGGGTGGCAAAACTTAAGGTGTGGTGGTACACCCCTGTAATCTCTAGTGCTAGGAGGTGGTCACCATCAACTTCAGAGGTGGTTTGGAGCCAGCCCTGCCTCTAAAACTTTGTCTCAAAAAAACCCAAAAAACAAAACCAAAAAAAAAAAAAACCCAAAAAACAAAAAACATCGTTTTGAGCTGGGACTTGCTCTATAGCTCAGTTCTAAGCAATCTATCTGCCTCAGCCTGCAAAGCAGCTGTGTCTACATGGCCACTCTACCCATCTTGGACATTTTTGTACATTTTTTAAGTAGACAATAGGCTATTAATCAATTGGTAAAGCGAAAGTGGTTACTATAAAGGAACTAATTAACATATTCATCATCTCTCTCACAGTTATTTATATTCCCTAGTGGAAAAAGCAGTTAGAATCTCATTTAGAAAAGAATCCTGACTCAATAAACAAAAATATTTGAACACAGAGCCACTTTCCCCTAACCTAGGTGCCAGCAGAATGACTGCATTTGTTTGACATTTGGTTCTCCGTGCGTCTTCTTTTTCCCATTAATTGATATTTTAAAAAACTGCTTTAGAATATTATCTTGATGATTAATTTCTGAGCTCGAAGCACTCACTCCCTTCGGAGCTATTTCTGTTTCACCTTCTCCGGCTGCAACTGACCTATCTCTTGGGGAAACTGAGGCCCGGAGCGGCGGGGAGCACTGGGGATAAACGCCGCTGACCTTTGCTTATCGTCTTCTCATTAAATGTCTGCTGGCCAGAGACCTTTTCACTGCCTGAGTGGCCGAGATAGCGGCGCGGCCAGGCTGTGACCTTTCCGGGGCTCCGACTAGAATCGTACCAGCCGATTTCTCTCAACCCTCTTGGACCAAGAGAACGCGCCTGTGAAGTCAACGAATTCCGAGTTCGGCCTCCGCCGCTGACGTCACAGAAGGGCAGCACAGAGTCGCTGCGTTCCTTGGGGGACATGAGCGCCAGAGGCAAGAGAGTGGCCCAGCAAGGAGGAAGTCTTGAGGTTTTCATCGGTACGTAGGACCGAACTACAACTCCCGACGCCCCGTGGACCTGTGCAAGAGAGCGCGACAAACTTTTGGACGAGATTGATCTCTCGTTAGTCCAACCAGAGAGCCGACTTTGGAGCGGCATCCCACCCCCTTGTAATTCTCAGGGCTGCTTCCTCGCGCGAGTGACGGGCTTCGCTTGCCTTTTAGGGTTTAGCTTTCTCTGACGGACGTCCGAACTGAGGAATCGGAGCTCGGTGAAGTCGAGAGGGTACTGAAAAGCGTGGATGGTAGCCAATAGCATGCTGGAAGCGCCCAGCGCCGTCCAATCGCTGCCCTGGAGGTCCGCCCTGGCGTGTGACGTAGTAGGGTGGGTAGCAACAGTTGCCCCGGTGAGGGAAACGGAGGCGCCATAGCCACGGTAGTCGTGGCGACCAAGCAACCCAGCAACGCCAGTCAACAACAACAACTGCGGCCGCCCCCCACCCCCACGCCCCCGGCCCGGCCTGGGGACCCCGGCGCGCTCGGTCCCCTCTGCACAGCGCCCACGCACCTCCTCAAAGCCTTCCGCGGACACAAGTGCGGAGAAGCCGAGGTAACCGGGGCAGCGCCCGGCAAGCTGGGCGCGCCGGGGCGGGCGGCCGGGCCCGCGCAGCGCCTGTCGCTTGAGTACAGTCCTGAGGGAAGGGGCGGGCGGTCAAAATGGCGGCGGCGAGTGTCGGGACTGTGGGGGAGGGGGCCGGGGTTCGGCCGGGGCGACACCACCCGCCCCCGGACCCGCAGCCCGGCCCCCGCGAGGGGCGGGTGCTCGCAGGCCGCGGGCGAGTGGAGGTCGGGCGGCTGGGGCGGGGGGCGCTTTTATGTGTCGGGAGGTGCGGGGAGGCGGGTCTGCGGAGGCTGGACCAATGACAGCGCGCGGAGGCGGGGCGAGACTGGGAGGTGGGCGGGGCCTGGCGTTTCTCCGCCCTCAGAGTCGGGTGCGGCCGCCGACACTGGGACTGTCCGGGTGTTCCGGATGAGGAGCAGCAGCTTGGGGTGCATACCTGCCTGAGAATTAGAACCCGGATGTGCAACTATTCCATCTCGGACCTTTGTTTTTCTTTCTATAAAATGGGAAGAATTGTGGCCATCTCCTTCTGTATAGTTAACTCTAAAATTCCTCCAAAGAATTTCCCTAGGGTTCACCCTTGAATCTTACACCACACCGGTCTACTGTTTATCAATGAGACTTGATAACTTGTTTGTGTTGATTGCAAAGTGACCCTCACTCTTAAACCCCAGAGGATGTGAAGAGATGGCCAAGTTTCAATAAGATTGGCTTTAATTTGGGGGATTTAGTTGTCAGAAGTTGAATCTCCTCCTGGAGAGATGTGATCTTTGGCCAGAGATGTAGAGGATCCCAAATTGTTCTCTGGTGTGCTGTCTCATCCCTAGGTTGGTGCCGGTATCGGGCACTTGTTTCTGGTGATTGGGGGTTTCTCCGTAGCTATTAAGGTGGTCACCTGTGGAAACAGCAAGCCAGTGGAGCTGTCTTAGATTCCTCAAGCCACATCTCTTGGCCAGTCAGTCAGTCAGGCCAGTATCAAGAGGGTCACATGTCATAAGGTGGTACAGGTCCCACGCGCCAGGAGCCGGTATAGCATCAGAGGCAAGGAGAGACATTTGTTAGTGCAGGACCTTCGTGTGTTGTGTGTGTGTGTGTGTGTGTGTGTGTGTGTGTGTGTGTGTGTAGGGGGTGTGTAGGGGGTGTCCCAGAACTCCATCAGCCATGGCAGTTCTTATTGGCTGCATGGGCAGCCAGGTCGTTGCACTTGGCACTGGCATACACTGCAGCCCTCTTAAGGGGGTCGACTTTTCCATTGGAAATTAAGCAAGGAAACAAGGACTCCCAGTTGTAGGGACTTTTCCTACACCCGTCAAAGGGTCTTCAAGTTCAAGGCTATGAGGATTAACTTTGAGGAAGATGCTGGCTGGAGTTAGCTAGGTTGCTTTTTAAAAAAAGCCTTCACCTCCTATCAGGGAAGGCCGACCTTGGAGCAGAAAGTGATGGCATTGATTCTGTGACTGCTTTGGCCTCGTCCTTTCCAGTAATTGTCACAGTTGAAGGGCTCAGAAGGGTCATTTGGCTGGGGAAGATTGGCACTGCCTGAGCTTTTTATAATTCTACCTGTGTGTTCTTGAGTGAATCCAGTCACTGGGGGAGGGGGGGTGTCCATATGCTCTCATCTAGAGACACAAATCGTTTTAACTTCACGTTACTGTGTGTATCTCCCAAAATATGTCACATACTAAACATCAAATACACAGTGGTGTTCAAGTGATGTCAGCTGCCGTTAAGATGACGGTCACTTCCTGTCCAGTCGTCGGAATTAGCTGTTGGTGTTGTTTTATCATTTTGTCAGAGAGAGACGCCTGTTGCTGTGAGCTGACAGGAGGAAGCTCTAGTAAGGAGTTCAGCTCTCTTGTTTTCCGGGAATTGAACCTAAGACGCCCCCAGACTAAGCACAGGCTCTGCTCTGAGCTATTCACCCAGCCCTCAGTATACCTTTTACATGTAAAGCATCTACATTTATTTCCTTATTTCATGTGTCTGTGTCTACATGAGCACACGTGGGTCGCACAGCATTCTTGTGGAGCGGGGGACAGCTAGTGGGGGTCGGCTCTGTCCTTCCAGCATTCAGTCCATGGGTCTGAACGTGTTTACTTAGTAGCAGGTACCTTTTCCATGCTAAGTTACCTTAGTGGCCCCTTTACTTTTTATTTTGAGACATGGCCCTGCTAAGTTGTCCAGGGAGGCCTTAAACTTGTGAGCTTCTTTGGATTCCTAAGTAGCTAGGATGACAGGTCTGTGTCACCAAGCCAGACATAGAGTTGTACTTTCTGTGGAGAAGTGTTGCCCGATCTGCTTGCCCCTGAGTGACCTTTGTTCCTGGGAGTAGCCAGAAAGAAAAGTGCTGTCTGGGAAGAGGTCTTGACTCAGCTGCCAGCTCTGTAGGTCTGAGGCAGAGCTATGGAGAAGGTGGGAAGGGGAATTCTGGAACCAGGACTCACCTTCTTCCTTGACAGCCCTGAACTAGAGAGGGTCTCTTATGTGTGGGTCCTGTTGTGCAGGGATGACAGTGCCCCAGGGTCAGCCAGCACCTGGCTGCAGCCTCCTCTGGAGTCTCAGTCGTCAGAGCATTCCCACTGGGCTTCCTTCCATAGTCGCTAGTACTGTCTTCATTCAGCTGCATACCTATGCCCAGTGCACAGAGAGAGCTGAGTGCCCGGGGGCTTGGGTTCAATGGAGAACACTTGTCTAGTGTGTGTAAGACCCAGCGTGCCATTCCTACCACTGCCAAAAAGGAAGGGGTGGTGGTGAACTTTCAGTGTATGCCCTTCATCCTAGGAGCCGTCATCCTAGGAGCTGGGAATAAAGGGTGCCTCTCTGGAGCTTGCCTTTCTAGTTCAGCAGGGAAGAGAAACTGTTAAGGAATAAAGGCAGGGCTACACAGTGGCAAGAACATTAAAGAGTGGCTTCAGAATGCATGGGGGAGGGGCACATGGTGACCAGGGGAAGTGGCCTGAATGTTAAGGAGCTAGGCTGGGCACAGGGTTAGAAGAAAATGCTAGGCAGTAGGGAAAAGAAGGTGCACAGGCCCCAAGACAGGAGGGAATAGAGTCTTATTAGACTGAGAGCCAGAGTGGCTAAAACATTGAGAGCCAGAGACCCATGGGGTCTGGAGGGACAGTCCTGAAGGCCCCACAGTCATGAGAAGGATTGTGAGTGTTGTATGTTCTCTGATGAGACGTGACACAGTCCAGGTGCTCAAGAGATCCTGCAGGCTCTGGACGTATCCCTGAGGACAGAGGCCATGGGAAGATGGAGAAGCAAGGATGCCTAAAGGAGAAGTAGCCAGCCCAGAATAGGCATGAGAACGACTGAGAAATGAGTCAGTAGAGGCCAAGGGCAGGGCGCACTAGTCCACTGGACTCCCCACTTCCCTTCAGACCCATTACCAAAACTGTCCTACAGATGCCCTGGGTACCTTTTCTCTCCCTCTCCTGTAACACCTGAATCTCACATCTGTGGCATGTCTGCCAGCTGCAGCCTGCTGCCTATGTCTTGTGATAGGATACAACCTCACCTGACTAGGCCGGGCTGGTCTGTACTGCCCTGCACTTCCAGCCATGCTGTCTGTGTATGAAAGGGAGCTAGGCATGACTTTGACAGTTGGGATGATTGGAAAAGATCAAAAGAACATTTTATAACATGAATATTTTATAAATGCCATGTCCTGTGAACAGTCATAGCATTGAAATCTGTATGGAGTTGGTTTTCTTGCCCCAAGTCTGCAACACCTGCTCAACTGTTGCTCTGTCACTGCGTTGGCAGAGTCAGCTGGGAGCCAACAGATACAGTCTGTCCACAGAAGCAAACATAGTTACACTCAGCTCTGGGAATAGGTTCAAGCATTCATGGGAAACTAGCAGTTGGCTTCACAGACCTTGGTGTGTTAGCGGTTGGTTCAGCAGCTCCTTGACAGAGCACCCAGGCAGGTTCCAATTTTCTTGTACTGCCTTCCATGAACCAAGGGTCTTATGCTCAAGTGCATGGAAGCATTCATGCCCCATCTACATGTATGATTCATCCCCCCACCCCCACCCCGAGAGCCTCAGCTTAACCTGGCTCGTGTAGGAGGGATGGCTGAGAAGGTACCCAGGAACCCTTTCCTGCCTGAGAGCCATCTAGCCCTGAGGTAGCCTGGGCTAGGTTAGGTAGTCTTGGACTTCTGGGAGGGTACTGTGAGGGACTAGCTAAAATATATTTGGGGACACTACAAATGCTGAGCTCTGTTAAGACATCTCCCCAGGGGCTGCCTATGCAGGGCATGTGTAGTTGTGAATGGATGGTAATAACACCTCTCAATGTCCAAGCTACTCACTGACTGCTACGGTGATCATAGTGGATTTTTACAGTGGCCCTGTTAGCCCAGGTCACAGATGGGTAAACTGAGGCACAGAAGTCAGTCAATGCATAATGTTTACACAAAGGTTCACGTGGGGCACATAGTGATGGCTACAAACCCTGAGCCACATTGGCTCGGATGCAACCCCTTAACATTGCCAGAAGCTGGGGTCAGTGGAAGATGTGCTGCCCTCTGTGAGGTGGCCTATGGCCTCTTCCTTCTCTGATGGGTAAACTTCCCTTGATGCTCAAGTTCTTGGCAGGGTTGGATGGGGTGGCATTGAGGCTGGCTGCTACTCTGTGTGCTACTTGGGCTCTGTAGTCTCAGTGTCTGTCTGTCTGTCTGTCTGTCTTACACACACACACACACACACACACACACACACACACACACTTACTTCCATGGGAGCACTTTTGTCTCTAGGGTCTATGTTACAGACATTCCTCAGTGCCCAGCCTTTCCTTCCTCTTTCTCTCCCTTCCTTTTTTGGGGGGGTGGGGGGAGTGGGAGTGCTGTTAAGGGAGTATCCCAGGCCTGGTGCATGCTGGGCCAGCAGCTCCACAGATCTGCATGGGAGGCTGCCATCAGCCATCCCACAGGGAGGGAGTGGAGGAGCTCCCCCAAAGCCACTCAGCTGGGCCGGTCAAGTTCAGGCTGTGCATTGGCCCTGTGCAGGGCTTGTTTCTCAATTGCCTCCCAAGTCTACCATCTAAGGGTGGAGCCTAGGTTCCTGGAGAGGCAGGCACTGGGAGGCAGGGGGTGTGTTGAGGCCTTGCTGTCAGCGAGTCCCTCTTGGGTTCTTGTGCCAACTCCCTGGCTCTGGTGGGAAGGGCAGGGAAGGTTCTGTCTACTGTGAGAAGCAATTAGGTCTAGGCCTCACTGGTGTGGTGAGAACTCAGGGTCAGCCACGAGTCTTGGGGCTGAGTAAAGTTAGTGATGGATAGGACACCAGGGTGAAGAGCTAAGTTCTCGGTGGGTACCGAGGCTGGGGTGCCAGGTGGGTGCCACAGTGTCTGCGGAGCAGTAGCCGTTGTTAGGTTCCCAGCCTTCCCCTACACTAGAGGTCAACCTGCTCACATGGGTGGCAGTGGTTCCAGTTGGCAGGCTCTTAGCCTGGGTGCCGTGTGGCCTAGGGTGACAGCCAGGACAAAGACACAAGCTTGAGGTGCTAGAAATGGGCACCCTTCAAAGCCATTGCTGTCTCATGCTACGATAGGCTGCGTACTAGGCAGACAAGCTTCTGCACCTCGGTAAGACCGGCCACTCTCACCCTCGGGAGCACTCCACACCCCAAGCTTGCAGACCCATTGCTGCCTCAGGGCCTGTGAATGGCACCCTGCTGTGAGGGCACTCAGATGACCCTTGGCATGGAATTCTGAGAGTACACCTTTCTCTGTGACTTGCCTTTCCACCTTCAGACTGCAAAGGGCTCAGAATGCCCAGGGTTAGACAGGCCTGTCACTTCCCTGCTTTGTGGCCTGGGACCAGCACCTCACCTTCTCTGAGCCTCACCTCCTCATCTGGAAAACTGTCTAGATCCACTGTGGTAGTTGTAAATTCTCAAATAGAGTAGTGTGTCATGGTTGGTCTTGGCTCTCAGCTTGGCTGGATATGGAACAGGTTTGTTCTGCAGCAAGAGGCCTAGGAGATGCCCACTTGAAGGCAGTATAGTGGCACATGCCATTCCAGAGACTGGGGCAGAAGGATTACAATTTCAATTAGCTTGGACTATTTAGGGAGATCCTATTGTGAAAGACCAAGTGCTACGGATGCAGCTTACTAGCAGGATCCTTGCCCAGTGTGTGCTAGGCCCTGAGTCCCACCCCCAGAACACCAAAAGAAAAGAGATCCCAGCACTCAGGAGGTAGAGGCAGGCAGATCTCTGAGTTCCAGTCTAGCCTGGTCTACACAGCAGTTCCATGCTAGCCAGGACTATATAGTGAGACTCTGTCTCAAAGCGGGGAGGTGTTCTCTGGGCTCATTGGTGAGCGGGATGACATAGGTGCTCTAGAGGCCACTGACAGTCTGGAGAGTTGACTCAGGCATAGCCTGAGGCACTGTGGGCATGTTCAGGTGCCAGGGGGTGGAGGGCAAGAGCAACAGGCTCAGGATGAGGGTGAGGAATCCTGCCTGTATCTATTCCCAGATACCCCACAGGGATGGCTCCATTGTATGCATATGTAGCCAGGGATTTAATCGAGTTAGTGATGAGCCCAAAGACATCTCCAGGGAGCTGGGAGCTGGCTGTTTTCTTCTGCTGGTAGATTAATTCTTTTTTTTCTTCTTCTTTGTTTTTCTGTTTCTCTCTCCCCCGCTTTTCTACTCAAGGAAGAGGAAAACCGCCTTATTTATTATCATTCACTGTTGGCATGGCAACACAGTCCTATGTTACTGAGCTACAGGCAGCCCCACAAGCATCCCAGCCGCCACAGGCCCCGCCCCAGGCCCTGCCCCAGCCACCACCCCCAGCAGCACCCCAGCCTCCTGCTGCAGCAACCCCCCAGCCCCAGTATGTCACCGAGCTGCAAAGCCCCCAGCCCCAGACGCAACCTCCGGGCAGCCAGAAGCAGTATGTGGCAGAGCTCCCTGCTGCCCCTGCACCCTCACAGCCTGCCACACCTGCCCCATCCCCTGTGGCTCAGCAGTATATCGTGGTCACCGTATCGGGTAAGTTCACATCTGTACTTGTGGCCAGAGTGCTTGGAACATCTCTGGGAGGAGCGTGGGGAGCTCAGCATCCAGGGATCCGCTCCAGGGCTACCTGTGCAAGCGAATCAAGGCATCTCTGGGTAAAGGGACTCGGGCCAAGCAGAGGAGCTTCTCATCCTACCGGAATGCTTCTGTGTTTATCTGTCCCCAAGTAAAATGTCCTCAGAAAAGAGGATGGGATGGTGAAATTCAGTTTGCACACACCTGCAAGTGTCAGGCTGCCCACTGACCCTGCGCCTCTCTGCCTAGGTCTTACCATTGCAGCTTCTCTAAATGAGGACATGTGAGACGTGCTTAGAGCAGGTCGACCCGGAAGAGGTCCTTGAGAGATGCTGTCTAGATGGCTGAGATGTATTCTCTCTACTCCCTGGAGGAGCAGGACCTGGTGGCCAAGCACACTCCTGAGCCCATGGCTAACAGTGTAGCATGGAAAAGGTCTGATTTAATAGAGCTGAGTCTAATGTCATAGCCTGAGGATGTGGACAAGGGAAGGTCAGCCACAGCTGAAGGTCCCTCTGGGGTGTCACCACAGGTCTCCAGCCTCTGCCCCTCTTCCTCTTCCCTTCCTGGGAAGCAGAGGAAGGGGGCAGAAGCTGCACTCACCGGAACAGCCAGTGTGACACCTGCACTCTCTCTCTGCCCCACCTGAGCCTCTCTGACCTTAGTGGGATCAGGTCCTGGCCAGACTGTGCCTACGACTCCTCAGAGGTGGAGTGATCCCACCTGCCCCAGCTCTTCTGCAGGGGCCTGCAACTCCTGCCCGGAATACTCTTCTTTGTTTTGTTTTTGTTTTTGTTTTTCTTTGTCATATGTCCATAGACTACTAGCTCTGTGATTACTGATCTCTCATGTCCACCCAGTTGGCAGCCACCTGTGACCTTGCTCCTGACAGCTCCCACCAGGGTTCCCATCCTTTCAGAATCATGGGTCATCCTGGGCCTTTGTTACTCTTGGCCTCGAGGCGGTGCCTGGCCGGCTTCCTCCTACCTCAGACCTGTCCTACACGCCTGCCCAGCTGCCATCACATCTGCCTTTTTTGTTGCCTCCACTGTCTTCTGCCTCTGATCCATAGCAGCAAAGGGCTCAGGCCCTGCCCTGCTCCAGTCACCGTCCTCCTGATGGCCTCCTGCAGTGTCATGGCTCTCACTCCTTCCTTTCTCCCAGTACTGGGGTTTGAACTCAGAGCCTCACGCACTCTAGCCCGCTGCTCTTCAGCGAGCTCCATCCCTAACTCTCTCTTTACTCTTATTTGAGACAGGGTCTCATCAGCTGCCCACTCTCACCGAGCTCACTCTGCGCAGCCTTGCCTCCTTCACCTTGTCAGCCTTTTCCTTCAGCCTCTTCAGAAGCTGGTGACACCAGACCTAACTGTCAAACTTGCCATGTGCCTGTTGGGGTCTCCACCCTAGCCTCTGCCCTGAGCCCCAGGATCTTGTGACCTCAGGATCTTGTGACTAGCCCACCCAGGTGTGGCTACTGAAGGTCATCTTACGCCCTCTCCCTACAGGCTCTATGAGATGTCCCCTTCCACCCAGGCCCAGCTTAGCCTCTGCTTCTGTCCTGCTTCTCCAGATGTTGCTATTTCGCCCCACTCCCTCCTTCCTAAACCTACCCAGACCCTCTACCTCTACCACGTCCATGCCATCTCTGGTTAGCTCCGATGCCTTATTCTCACAGTAGCCACAAGGAGCCTGTCCCTAGCTGCTACTTAGGCCTCTTCACATCCCGTCTGCCACGATTCCAGAGCAGGGCTCTAGGGCATAGGAGTTTGCAGTATTAGAATGCTGGCCCCTATCCCTCCCAGAAAAGCACCCCTTAACACCTGTAATCACACTGGGGGAGGGGGTTGTGGCTGGAGGAGTCGAATTCCAGGCTAATCTGAGCTATAAATCAAGATCCCATCTCAAAAAAAAATTTTTCTGTCATCATTTTCTGAATAAGCTCCAAGTGCCTGTGTTTTGCCCAGCAGCTCCTAGCCCTGTGCCTAACATGACTGAGCCTCCCCAGCCTCCTGCCATGCCAGCTCACCAGCTTAGCTACTTCTCCTTTTACCTTGGCACCTACCACCTCAAGCATACCCAGGCTAATCTTTCTGCTACCTTCATCTCCAGTCTCTCCTCAGAAGCCACTTCCCTGCCCTCTGATCCCACCATCCATCCTTTTCTTAGCATATGGTAGTGATGTTTTTAAAGACAGGGTTCTGTCTCTAGGTTCTGTGCAATGAGTGGTGGATATAGGCCTGGCCCAGCACAACTAGCTGAGGCCATCTAGCCTAGCATCCCATTGCACTTGAGTGACCCACCACAAGTTCCTCCTGCAAGCATTTGGTGTCCTCAGAGTAGAATCTGGAATAGGCACACTGTTCTAGGCCCTGCCTCAGCTTCTCCTAGCTCTTCATGACACACCAAGTGAAGACCTGGTATTCAAAGTCCCGGGCCAGAGTGGCATTTCAGTCAGTCAGGCCTAGGTCAGTCTCACTAGCTGTGGGGTGGAGATATGGCATGCTATCAGGGGACAAAGCACAGGTCTGGGTTGGCTGCAGCTCTTGTCTGCAGTGTCACTCTGCCAGGCTCACACCTCTGGTTGGGCAGTGGCTTGTTGCTTGCTTTTTACCATGGTTCTGGGAATGCCATCCCACTGAGTTCTGGCAGGAGTGAGCCCAGCCCTGCAGGTGTCACTGTTACCCCCATGAGTGCTAAGGAAGAGGAGGGAGGCTGCTACCCACCCAGCTTCCGTGTTGGTGTCTTCCTACTCCCTCTCCCAGGCTGCCCTTGTGAGCCAGTCCTCTGAGAAAGGGGAGGCTGACACTGGAGAGGATGAACAGGGAGGTACCTAGGCCAGCTCCAGAGCCAGGAACAATCTGAGCTCACCAAGAAGGCTGCAGGGGAAGGACTGCCCGTACCCCTAGAGGAGGCAGCAGGAGTAAACTGAGACCTCTAGCCTGGTCCGGCCACGCTCTGCCCTAAGGTGACTAGAGATGATGGCAGGGAGATCAGGTTTCCCTGGTCAGATGACACAGAGCCATAATCCTGAGCTCCCCTGAGGCCTCTAGAACCTACTCCATAGGCTGGGGAGGTGAAGCCAGACCTGCCAGAGGGACCAAGGAGCCTGCAGGAGACACTAGGGCCACCAAGGCTTCTCTGCTTTGCTTTAGCTTGTGGTCCCCCAAAGGACTTGTGCCTCTGCAGGAGCACTGTGCTCACAAGAGGAAAATGGGAGCTGCTGGTCAGCGTCTCCAGGGAAGAAGGGGAAGTAAGGTCCAAGAATCCATGAGTCCTGGGCTTAGTAGGGGCCCAGAATCCTTGTCCTGATGTCCATACCCAGGAGCAAAAAGAGGTCCTGGCTGGCGAGAATGCCTCCTGGAGAGCTGGCTTGCTCTCTTTAAGCTGAGGGGTGAACAGGTGGAGGTGGAGAAGCCAGGCACTTGAAGGAAGGGGTGGCCACATGGAGATAGGCTGTCTGATGCAAACAGGACATTAGCTCTGTTCCTAACTCCAGCTTTCGGGTCCCCCTGCTTATGCACACACCCAGAAGAGAATTGGCCAACAGATACAGCTGTCCCTAGACTCTACTTTCCCCTCCTTTCCTCCCAGGTCACCTTTCAAAACATAGCTAGCATTCCCTCTCCTACCTAGGGTTGGTGGGTAGGGAAGAGCCCAGCATTAAGGGCCACCCCAAGGCAGATGATAGCAGGATTGCTTCTAGGATAGATGCCTGATTAGAGCAGATGCCCAAGTGTCCAGCTGCCCGGGTCTGGCTCAAGGGCCAGCCCCTTGGACATTGCAGGTGGCCAGGGCCAATGTCTGTGTAGCTTCCCACCCGGAGCCATAGCAGTTCCCCGTGGGTCTCCTCAGTCCAGTGCCCATCCTCGAGCTGGGCCTGGCTCCCTGTATTCCAGGTAGCCCAGTTACTGGGGGGAAGGAGAGAGGATGAGACCTGTGACTCTAGGCCAGCTTGATTTTCCCTCAGAGGGGCTGAGGGAGAGGGCCTTCTCTGGGAACCTGAGAAGACTAAAGCAGTTTTGAGGGAAGATCCCAGCAAAACCTAATTGATTATCACTGCTTAGAATTGGTGTAGGACCAAGCAGGCCTGGGAAGGCCACAGGAAGTCAGTCTCTCTCCC
The DNA here is from genome assembly GCF_000001635.26 of Mus musculus. Lineage (NCBI taxonomy): Eukaryota > Metazoa > Chordata > Mammalia > Rodentia > Muridae > Mus > Mus musculus. The sequence continues at coordinate 84,078,234 of NC_000074.6, forward strand.
CTGACAGCTCTCCCATGCCTGGCCATTTCTGGGGCATATTCAGATCCTCTCAGGCGACTGAGCCAGCCTCCTGCCCTAGCCAGCCCCTTTTTCTGTGTCCCTCCTGGAAGCTGAGCCCTATTATGGAAACCTCAACGATATGTGTCTTTGAGCGCCCCAGTTCCCTGTGCCAGTCTGTTTGACTCTGCCTAATAAGATCAGCAACTTAGAGATGGTGTATGGCTGGGCATGATGGCATATGCCTTTAATCCCAGTACTTGGGAGGCAGAGGCAGGTGGATTTCTGAGTTTGAGGCCAGCCTGGTCTACAGAGTGAGTTCCAGGACAGCCAGGGCTACACAGAGAAACCCTGTCTCGAAAAACCAAAGGGGGGGGGGGAAGAAATGGTGTATGGAGTTGGGTGATGTGGGCATACAGGGAACCCCTGGACCCAGGCTAGCCCCCCCCCTCAGCTGGGTGATACGAGGGCTTTGTCACCTGAAAATGAATGAGAAAGGCAAGTACCAGCTCAAGGGGCCCAGGTCCCCCTAGAGTGTCACATGGCACACCAGAAACAGAATCAGTGTTCACTGCCGTCCCTTTGATTACCCTCGTTGCCATGTAGCCCTTTAGGAGATCAGGTGACCTCTCTGGACCTCTACCTTTACCCCCTGCCAGATCCCAGAAAGATGGGCCTGGGGCCTTGGTTCCTTTAGGCAGTACTGGAGAATGAGAACAGGCTCATGGCTACCCCTCCTGACCTTGGCCCCTGAGCTACTGAGGAACTAGTTAGGCTATATGTAGGGGTAGGCCAGATAACTTCCCAGCTTGAGCAAGAATCTCCTGGCCATTTGTCTTGGGGGCACTGTCCCTGCACACTTCTCTGCTGTCCCATGAATCACGTAGCAGTATGTGTATAAAAATGAGACCTGCCTCTGATGATAGCATCTCTGGGTATTAGCCGTCCTCTTGTCCTGGCCCCAGGCCCCTCAGCAGCCCGAATGAAGCAGATTGTTTATCTAAGAGGGCTTGAAGGAGTTCTGAGCCATGGTAGGGATTAGTTGTCCAAGGTGTTGGGTGTAAAGCCTCCTGTACACTCTGCTGTAGTGCTAGGCTGGCTCCTGCGATGGATTAGGAGCAGGCATGGGCACCATGTTCTAAGATTGTCTCTTGGCTGCCTGCCAGCATAAGTACCTGCACTTGGGGCTCTGAAGCCCTTGCTGCCTCCACTCTACTCGGGCATGGGAAGAAGGCTCGAGAGCACTTCTGACCACTGTGTTTCCTAAGGAGCCAGGAGAAGCTCAGCACTTGGTCCTTCTTGAGCTGCCAAGACTTGAGCAAGAAAGTGAGGATCCAGTCTACTGTCTGTCCATGTCCATGGTTCTGCTTTCGTGGGAAAGAGGCTCCTCAGACATATTTCAGAACAGAGAGATCAGGGGCTAATTCCATATGCCAAGGGTCCCAGGTCCTCTGCATGCTCACTCCATCTTGCCATGTACCTCCGACAGATGCTAGAGAAGGCCAGGCAGGACTTGGAGAAGCCAGGTCTCGAGGGTGGACTGTAGGCTGCATTGCCCTCTGCTGACGGGCTAACTCTTGGAATAGAGACAGAGACGGTAGGCAGAGCTGACCTGCCAACCTCTTCCCACAGAAGGTGCCATGCGGGCTAGTGAGACTGTGTCAGAAGCCAGCCCCAGTTCCACGGCAAGCCAGACCGGTGTTCCCACCCAAGTGGTCCAGCAGGTGCAGGGCACCCAGCAGGTAGGACATGGCCTTCACTGGGGGAAGAGGCTCTCCTCCACCTTACCATGAACATCTGTTTACCTGTCTTATCAAGATATGGCATCAGCCACCTCCACCCGCCCATCCTGGTAAGCAACCCTCATTCAACTCCTTTCTTCTTGCCTCCACAGCGGCTGCTGGTCCAGGCAAGTGTGCAGGCCAAGCCAGGCCATGTGTCCCCCCTGCAGCTTACCAACATTCAGGTGCCACAGCAGGTAAGGCTCCTGGCTCCAGCCTCCTGTGGGGCAGAGAACTACTTCCCCACTGCTTGCTTGTGTCTGTTCTTGCCAGAGTCCCAGGCAAGGGTATCATCCTCAGGCTGCCTCAGCTCCTGACTCTGGGCAGTGGCCTCTAGAGGCAAGATTAAATACCCTAGGGGCCAATGGCCAAGCAGCCTCAGGAGTCACTGTACTGAAGACTGGGGAGGATCAACAGCAGGAAGCCTGTGGGTCCAGACCCAGCATCTTATAGTGGAGTCCAAGAAGGCCAAGGTCTGGTGCTGGTGCCCTTGACTGCTCTAGTCTCTCAGCTCATATTTGGACTGTGCTAGAATGCTGGGACCCAGCAATGGGGCATAATTAACATGTGCTCTGTCACCAAGCTCCATTCCAGCCCAGTGCTAACAGACTGTAAGGATAAGAACGTTCCTCTCCTGTAACAGGGGATGTTTTGAGATAGGGTTTTCTATGGCCTGAAACTCCAGATATAATGGAGTATGGCCTTGAACTCCCGATCTGAGGAGTGCAAGCATGCACTGACAGTGGGCTCTAGCATACATTCCCTGCCTTCTGAGCCAGGAGCCAGCTCTGGCTTTGCTGCTTCTTGGCTTCAGGGCTCAACAAGCTCCACATCAGCTTTGAGCTTGTGTGTCGCCTGCTATGGAGTAGAGCCATAACTGTGCTGTGTTGGGTGCAGGGCAGTTCCTGGGCTGACAGGCATGGGTGAGCCTAGAATGTTCCTGGTGCATAGGTGCTTACTGAAATGCAGAAGACTGGAGGGGCTCGTTAGTGGGATGATATGTATTAGGGCCTGGTTCCATCCATAGCATGGAAAAACAAAACTCGGGACTTGGCTGTGGCTGGTGCTGCTACTGACCATGCTCCTTTTTCTTTTGACCCCAGGCTATCCCCACACAGCACCTGGTGGTGCAGAGCCCAGCACCGGGCACTAAGAGTGGCCAGGTCTCCCTGACGGTGCACAGTGCCCAGCAGGTGCACTCTGCTCCTGAGGTAAGTGTGCCTCACTGACGTCGTCCCATCTTTCTCTGTTCTAGCCATGGGCCCCAGCAGCATATTTGTCCCCCATGACCTTTTTTTGAGGCAGGGTGTTACAGTGCTATGCAGGCTAGCACCAACCTCCTATGTGGAGCAGGCTGGTCTCTACCGTGAGCTCCTCCCGTGTTAGTCCCGAGTGCTGGGTGGCAGGTGTGTACCGCTGTGCCTGGCTTCAGCTGGAGCTCTTTTGCCCTGAGTTCACTTGCAGCTCCTGAGTCCTACACCCTGCTCCAGTGACTCTGGGTGGGTTTCCCAGCTAATGTCTGCCTGGCCCTGCCATCCCAGCCGATGTTGAGAGAGCTGTAGTCCGGAAGTAAAAGAGTTTTCTCTTCCAGCTTCAGAGTGAATAGAGTCCCATCATGAGAGCTTGGAACACACACACACACACACACACACACACACACACACACACACACACACACACACACGAATGAGGAGAGCCTGGAGGCAGTGGGCTGCAGATGGTCTTGAGCTTAGATTAAGAGTGCAGGGCCAGACAGGGCCCTTTAATCCCAGCATTTGGGAAGCAGAGACTGGAATCTCCATGAGATTCCATATTGAGTTCCAGGACAGTCAGGGCTATTACATAGTGAGACACTTTCTCTAAATAAATAAATAAATAAATAAATAAATAAATAAATAAATAAATAAATAAATAAATAAATAAGAAGGAAAGAAGGAAGGAAAAATAATACAGGGCCAGATGCCAGGCTTAGCTGAGTCTTTGGGCAGGTCTCCAGCATTATAGCCCAGTATTTCCTGTGTATAACAGAGCTAATGGCACTGGGTTGCCACACATCTGCATACAGAGGCTGAAGCAGGAAGGTTTCAAGTGTGGTGCTAAATTGCATTTTATAGAGAGACCCTGTCTCAGGAAGAACTAGTAAAACCCATGATTCATCCACTTGCTCACATCAGAATTGCAGTCCACACTAGTGCAGCATGCCCTAGAGCAAGCACAGGCTCACTGTGTGGCCCTGGGCATCTCTCTCTGGGAAATGGGGGTCTTGAAGCATCCATTGCAGCAAGCAGTGGGGGCAGCAAGAGGTGAAAGTAGATTCAGTGTTGTTACTACTGTCCCATTGGGAAGCCTGGCAGGATCAGGAGGAGCTGGGTCACGGGACCAGACTAGCTCCCAGCCTACTCTTTCTCACCTTTGCTGCAGCTCTTCTGATATAGAAGCTACAAGTGGCCTCTGGCCCTCATGGAGGCTGAGACACCTGGAGCCCCATCTAGGTAGAGTCCTGCAGAGCAGTATTTGTGGCTGCTGTGGGCTATCCCACCCTCTCCAGAGTCCTTCTGAGGCAGGTTGTTAGAGCCTGGGTGCCCCAGACACAAGCACAGCTGGCCCTGACATTGTCTCTGTTTGTTCTCTTACAGAGGTCACCAGTGCAGGCCAACAACTCCACCAGCAAGACAGCTGGGACTCCTGCGGCCACTGTGCAGCAACTACAGGTCCACAGCGTCCAGCAGAGTGTCCCTGTCACCCAAGAGGTGCCTGACCAGGGCGGGCAGTAGCTAGGGCCATGGGTATAGGCCAAGTAGCCACCTATGTCTGGGTCCCTGGCCTGTGGGAGCTAAGCAGATGGACCCAGCTCCAGCCTACCATGTGAGCATTTGACGAGAGCCTCTCTCTGCCTCTATCTAGATTCAGCGTCCCTAGTTGTGACAGTTGTAGAGGTGCCTCACAGGGCACATTATGGCTTTGAAAACACACACTGGTAGGCCAGAGAGATTGCTCAGTGGGTAAAGCACACTTGCCACCAATCCTGATAACTGAGTTCTGACTTCTACACACACAAACACACACACACACACACACACACACAGAGACAGACAGACAGAAAAGAAAAGCAAAGCCTGCAGGGTGAGCATTTGCCCATCATACACAGGCCCTGGGTGTCATCTCTTTTCTGCAAAACCAAAAAGCCAGCTTTCTGGGGAGAAGAAGCACCAAGGCCTTCAGATTTTACATCTGTTTTAATTTTTCTTCAGATTTTACATTTGTTTTAATTTTTTTTTAGTGAGCATGGGTGTTCTGCTTGCATGTGGGTCTATGCACCATGTTTGTGCCTAGACGTGGAGTTAAAGCTGTGTCGGTGCTAGGAATTGAACCTGGGTCCTCTGGAAGGACAACCAGTTTCCTTAACCACAGATCCATCTCTTAAGCCTGCCATTCTCACGATGTGCTCAACCTTCCAAAGGAGACTGAGTTTCCTAATACCATCACAGTGGCCTGAGCAGGCCAAGATGCAAGGATGGTCTTGTATCTCCTTGTTAACTGCTTAACTCTTGGGATTCTTGGCTTTTCAAGAAAACAAGACATGGTTTGTGTGTCCTCATAGCCTCAACTACAAGAGACTCAGGCCAGATCCCCACTTCAAGGCCAGTCTGGACAATGTAGTGAAACCCTGATTCAGAATAAAAATTGAAAAACAGTGCTGGGGTGTAGATTAGTGGTAGAGAGCTGGCCTAGCATGCATAAGACCCCAGGTTCCCCAGTACCAGGCTGAAAACCTCAAATAGGCCCGAGCTGTAGGCTCTTCCCTAGAGGAAATGGGAACCTTCTAATTCAAAGGATCCACAGGTATTCCCTTCCCGTGCAAGAACCACTCTGAACCTCCAGATGGCAGAGGCAGGCAGTAAGAGACCTGGAAGGCCTGTATTAACTGGACCCCACACGGAAAGGCTGCTCTCTGTCTGAAGAATGACAGCCTTTCCCAAGACGGCTGTTCTGAGCATGCATGGGACAGGCTGCCCTAGTTGCCATGGTTACCATACTCGAACTTGCCTCTCCTTGCCCTTCTTTGCCAGAGGTCAGTAGTCCAGGCCACTCCACAGACCAAAGCTGGCCCGGTGCAGCAGCTGACTGTGCAGGGACTGCAGCCAGTTCACGTTGCTCAAGAGGTGCGTGTCCTATCTGTCTATGTCGGGGCAATCAGACTAGTCCTGGGCTGTGGCTGGAGGTACAGGCACCTAATCCAGAGGGAGGAATGGAGCCAGCTGGGGACCCTAAAGGGCAGACAGTGGGGGCAATTGAGGTTTGAAGCCCTGCAGAAGTGAGGTTTCACTCTAGCCCTCGGCTTCAGACTTCATCCTGAATCCGTCCCCATCCCAGCACCTGACCACTCAGGACACAGGTCTTGTTGAAAGAGGGCTGGATTCGAATTCCGCTTCTTTCTGATAGTGCCCAGTTCGTTCCTCTCTTCTCTAAGGAGATCCCAAGTGGGGAATCTTCATTCGGGTGGCCATGAGTTCACAGCCGGGTGATACCCCAGTGTCTCTGTTTGTCCTCCAGAGCTCAGGCAGTCAGTTTCCCGCTAGGAAGGCAGAGCAGCAAGAAACCCGGCCCACGCCGCCGCCGGAGCCGCCGCCCCGGCCTCCCGGGCCTGGGCCAGTGTGCTGCGGCGAGGTCTTGCAGCTAGGCAGCGAGCAGCAGCCGCTCCATTACGAGCCGGGTGTGGAGCAGTGGGTGGAGCTGGTGGGCATGCTGCCCCCACACCTGCTCCTGCCGCAGCAGAGGGTGGTCTTCGAGCCACAGCGGGGGCTCTCGGCCCGAGCCAGCCCCGACCTGAGGGTCAGGATCCACAGAATGCCCCAGGTGCTAGTGTTCGGCACCGCCCTCAAAGTAGGTGGCGGCGGACAGCGGAGGCACGGCAGGGGGCGGAGGGCGGGCAGGGGAAGGGCATTCAGCCCAGCAAGCCGCTTTGCCTCGCCTTCAAGTCCAGGCTCCCAGGCTTCGCCCCTGCAACCCAAGGCGGGTGGGGTGAGATGTCTTTACCCTGTCCCCCAAAGTGCTGCCAGTCATTCTTGTTCTGCCTCAGGGACTGGGTCCCAGACACGGCTCCTGCAAACCAGGGTTGGGGGTGGAGGTAGGCTATCCAGTACCTGCCCCTAAGGTGTTGTCAGTTGTTTCTAGTTGTTCTATCAACTGATCCCTCTTCAGGCTCCACCCCTAATCTGCTTGGGAAACCTTTTTGGTTTCCAGAAAACCCCCAGGCCCGGTTTTTAGATTGCAAACCCACCTCTCAAGCCCATTGCAGAATTCTGTCTGGTATCCCCTCCTTTGCTCATAAGCCTTAGAAACCTCTTTGCCAAAGCAGAGAATCCCAGCACCTCCTGTTTTCCAGCCACAACTGAGACCTGGCCCCACCTAAGCCTCCTACCTAAGCCTCCCACCTCTGGCCCATGTTGTTCAGAAAACCATGATGTGCAACCTTCTAGATGGGGATGTATGTGGGCATCAGTGAACCCGTGGGTGGTGGTCAGCCCTGACCCATGACCCTGCTTTTCCTCCTGCTTCAGGTACAGCAACTCCCTCAGGTGCCTGTCCCACACGTGTATTCCAGCCAGGTGCAGTACGTGGAAGGTGGCGATGCCAGCTACACAGCCAGCGCCATGTAAGTGGGCAGAGGGTGGAAGGAGGGCTCAGATGTGGTTAGGGCCACAATTCTAACTCCCAGCTGGCCCCCAAGGCTCAGGTGATAGCCCCACACCTGTGGGGTGCCAGGAATATAGGCAGCTGGTAGCAGAAGAGACACTGGCCCATTGGGAAGGCACCTCCACAAATTAGGAGCTGTGCAGTTAGATGGATCTGGATTTTAGGCAGGAAAAGGGGAAAGAAAAAGCATACATATATGTATTTATACATACATTTTTACAACATAAACTTTTTTTGAGACAATGTCTCTCTGTATAGCCCTCACTGCCCTGGAACTTGATCTGTAGACCAGGGTAGCCTTGAACTCAGAGATTTGCCTGACACTTCCTCTCTCGTGCTGGAACCACAGGTTCTCAATCTGACCCTCAGTGTCCCACAGAGTAATTAGTGTGTCCCGTTTCTCTGCTTCTACTCAGAAGTGCTCTGAGCATAGAACTGTCCTGTTTGAGCAGCACTGGGGAGGCAGAGGCAGGAGGATTGTCTTTTGTTATATTGACTTATGTGTGGGGAGAGTGCATGTGCTGTGGTGCAGGTGGAGATCAGAGAACAACCTAGAGGAGTCCGTTTTCTCTCTCCTTTACACAGGTTGCAGGGGCAAATCCAGTTCCTCGGGCTTGCATATTCTGTCTTACAATTTTTCTTGGGGGTTAGGGAGATAAATCAGTAAATGGCTTGCTTCTTGCTTATCAGACCTGAGAAGCAAGGTCATGACCTGAGGTCAGAACTCAAGTACTAGGTAAGAGGTTCATGTGGTGAGTCTCTGACCCCAGAGCCACCTTGCTGGCCCTCGTGTGTGTGTGTGTGTGTGTGTGTGTGTGTGTGTGTGTGTGTGTGTGTGTGTGTGTGTGTGTGTATACACATGTGTTCGAGTGTGTGCATGGGATGATGGGGGGGGGTTGTATGCACCATGTATTGAGCGTAGTGCCAATGCTAACACTGGAGTCTGTTTGCTGTGTGGCTTTGGGGATCAACCCCAGGTCTTCGGTCTTGATGGCAAACATCCCCACCCACTGAGCCACCTGCAAGGCTCAAGTTTTCCTGCTTTAATCACTGTCACATTGGGAGGGCTCAAAGAGCAAAAGTGAGAGGTGGCCCTGCCTGTCCCCTCCCCACAGAGAGCCTTCTGCCTACACACAGGGTGGTCTTTTCCTCATCCCAACCTCTCGTTTCTGGCTGTCCATCGGTACCCAGTGGAGGACTCAAGGCAATCATGTTGCGTCTCCTCTTCCTGCCTCACCCCCTCTAGTCTGCAGCCTGCAGAGATGGGCCCAAATGTTAGGGTGGCTTGCTTGCTACAGTTGCCCCTCTTAGATCTGCGGCTTATTACCCTATGCGGCACTCAGGACATATTCTGAGTTGGAGGGGCAGCTCCCTGCCAGGAAGAGGTAGCCAAGGCGGCCCCTCTGCCTACCCTGCAGTCCTTTGTACTTTGCCTTCCCTCCTGTATCTCCCTTCCCTGGACTGAGAACTGTTTGTCGTTGTTGCCGAGGAAGTACGTTCTGCATTCTGGACCCTGTCTTGTTTTCTCCTCTTCTGCAGTAAGGAAATTGATTCCTGTGCTGGAGTGCAGTGGTTCAGTACCAGTGAGTGCTGTGGCTCAGTACCAGTGAGGAGAGTGATTCCTGTGCTGGAGTGCTGTGGCTCAGTGCCCAGCGAGGGCTGGTTCAATGGCTCAGCAGTGCTTGCTGCCGGGCTTTACAGTCTGAGTTCAGTCTCCAGGACCCACAGTGGAAGGAGAGCCCCGCCTCCCACAAGTTGTCTCTGACCTTTGTGTGTATGCCACGGAACACATGTGCCCCTCTCCAAGTAATAAGTTAATATAAAGACATGTTTTAGAAAACAAGAAAGTGGTTGCCCATCCAGTGCTCAGGCTGTCCCCAGTCCCTTATATGTGAAGGTGCCACACTGGTGTTTCTGTGGCTTCTCTGGTCCTCTCCTGGAACCCCTGCCTCCTTGTACAAGGTGGTGACCATTGCTTCCTGTCTGCTTCTTGGCAGCCGCTCTAGCACCTACCAGTACCCGGAGACGCCTATCTACACGCAGACGGCAGGCACCAGCTACTATGAGGCTTCGGGCACGGCTGCCCAGGTCAGCACGCCGGCTACTTCCCAGACGGTGGCCAGCAGCGGCTCAGTGCCCATGTATGTGTCCGGCAGCCCAATTGTCGCCAGCTCATCCAGCAGCGAGGCTGGGGCCAGCAACAGCAGTGTGGGTGCAGGGGGCAATGGGGGAGGCGGCAGCAGTGGTGGTGGCAGTGGCGGCAGCAGCGGCAGCGGAGCAGGCACCTACGTGATCCAAGGCGGCTACATGCTAGGCAATGCCAGCCAGTCTTACTCCCACACCACCCGTGCCTCACCAGCCACAGTAAGTGTTCGCCTTATTCAGAGGTGAGGGTGGGGGGAACACTCGAGAAAAAAACCTGGCAGTACTCAGAGAGCAGAAGTTTGGCCCAAGGCATAGCTCAGTGATAGTGCTCATATGACCTAGGGCCTGGTCTCATCTGTGGTGTTGCCTTAGGTGTTGCTCAGCCACTCTGTACCTCAGCTGCTATGTGAAGCTCTGAGGACAGTTGCAGAAATGCCCTTAGTCAGAACTGGTGGTGGCTTGATAGGAAATGAGAGATGGGAGCTCCTACAATCACAGTGGCAGAGCTGAAGTCAGCCCAAGTTGGGCCCATTATCAGTCAGGACCATGGATCAGGTCAGAACACTGCACCCTCCACATGGCAGCACACCCTGGCTGCTGGTCTTCACTAGTTTAGTCTATTTAATAAACCACTGCTGCAAACCTTCTGATTTCTCAACCCTGTGGGTCCTCTGGTGCAGCGAGCAGGTCTGCTGAGAAGGTGCACGTTGTTTGTGCCTGGACTAGACGCCTCTCACCTCGGTTACTGTTGCACCCAGGTGGCTAAGGTCCCTGAGGATCTGTGTTGTGGGCTTTTCCTTTTTCAGTTTTATTTGAAAGACTTATAGGCTCACAGGAAGCTATAAATATGGTACCAAACCCTGGTTGGGTGGCACGTGCTTGTGTGACCCCGGCACTGGGGAGGCAGAAGCATGAGTGGGTGTGAGGCTCCAGAGTTCCGAGCTGGTGAGGGGTACCCAGCGTAGCCTTCTTTCATGACTCAGTAGGTAGAGGCCCTGGCTACTAAGCTTGATTACCTGAGTTCAATCCCTGAAAGCCTCGTGCTGGCCAAGACCCAGCTCCTCTGACTTTCACACAGACCCTCTGTACATAAGTAAGTAAATAAATGTCGTAGAACAATGAACAGAAAGGGGCTAAGAATGGCCCAGGAGAAGCATGCCTGCTGTGAGAACAAGAGGTTCTGAGTTTGGAGTCCCCAGCAAGTCACAGCCTATCAGCCCAACACTAGGAGGAGCAGGGATGGAGAGGCACCTGGGGCTCACCTACAGCCAGCCAGACATAAACTCCAGCTTCAGTTTGAGATGTTGTCTTAAAAAAATCTAAGGTGGGGCAAGAGAGATGGCCCGTGAGTGGGAGCGGCTGTTCTTCCAGAGGACCCAGGTTCAAGTTCCAGTGCCCACATGGACCTCACATTGTCTATAACTCCAGTCCTAGGAGATCTGACACCTCCTTCTGGCCCCTTTGGGGATAGGGCATGTATGGGGTACATACATACATGTAGGCAGAACACACACACATAAAATGAAAATGAACAACAAAAACAAGCAACTGAGTTAAGCAACACCAGGAACTGAGCAACCGAGGAAAACATCAGCTGCTAACCTTTGGCCCCCACGCCTGTACCGGTGAACACTTAAACAATAAACAAAAGCACTGTTAATAACGAGGTCTGACAAACGCCCATGCACCCGTCACTGGACTCCTTACTCATTCGTCCCGTCCCACTTCCCTAACAGAAAACATCCAGTCCAGAAATCTCAGTTTGGGACCAGGGATGGCTTCTGTCGATTGTTTTGAGACAGAATCTCCCTCTGTAGTCAATTCTTGAACTCGTGGTTCTTCTGCCTCAGTTTCCCCAGTGTTGGGAGTTTAGGTATATTTTCACCCTCTTCTACCTCACTTTCAACATATTGAACCCCTTTAGGAACATGAATTTGTTTTCAATCTATAATGCTTTCCATCTTTATTACCTCACTCCTAGGATGTTCTGCAGTAACTCTTATTCTGTGACTGTGGGAGACTGAATTTTCATCCCACATATATTAACAACTTTGTCTTTAGCTGCAGGTGGCTAGTAGCAAGTGTATCAGTCAGTGCTGTTCTAGAAAGTTCTAAGACTGTAATCCCCAGGAATACTGTAACAGGATATGTGACTTACAGCTGGCAAGGGTGGCTTTCAGAACCATTGTGGAAAGCAGTTGCAGAAAACTCAGCCACGCAGACTGTCAGCACTACCCAGTCTTCTCGTGTGCTCCAGGTCCAGTGGCTCCTGGATAATTACGAGACCGCTGAGGGCGTGAGCCTGCCACGGAGCACCCTCTACTGCCACTACCTGCTGCACTGCCAAGAGCAGAAGCTGGAGCCAGTTAATGCCGCCTCTTTCGGCAAGCTCATCCGCTCGGTATTCATGGGTCTGCGCACGCGCCGTCTGGGCACCAGGTTTGCCCCCCCTCCACCCTCATCTGCCCTTGGCCAGGGGGGTGTACACTCTGCCCACGTGACCCACCTCAACTCCAAGGGGTCTTGAACCACAGGGCAAAGACCCTCTTGCCCCTTGTTAACTCCCTTGCTCAGCTCTGCTTGTGCCTACCCTGGGGACATCCCTTGGGCCATCTTCCCTTTCCTGTACTTTACCCCATCTCCTTACTCACTGATCTCTTGGTTCTTGCTCATCTCTTCTAGAGAAGTTTTTCAGGCATCATTTCATGCATGTGTTCATTTGTTCATTCATGTTACCCATCGGCCATGCACTTCATCCTCGCGTCTCAGTTTTCTCCTGTCTGTCTAGGCTGTCAGGAGCACCCTTCATGGGATAGAGACAAAGCAAAGTGGGGCTACTTGCTTAGTAGTATAAGCACCTCACATGCCCTATGACCAACAGCCTCGTGTCTGCCAAGTGTGTGCCTGGTATCAGAGTTGGCAGCAGGCAGTGACTCATACTACCATGTCCGTGATCACTCCTGGCATACAATGCCATGTTCTTCAGCTCAGCTGGCAAGCTTTCTCTGTCCAGGCCCCTAAATGAGAGGGATGCATGAGAACCCCAGTGTTCTTCCTGCCCAGCCGGTAAAGCACTTCACCCCACCTTCTTCCCAGGGGCAACTCTAAGTACCACTATTACGGCCTGCGGATCAAAGCCAGCTCACCCCTGCTGCGGCTGATGGAGGACCAGCAGCACATGGCCATGCGGGGCCAGCCCTTCTCCCAGAAACAGAGGTAGGGGCCTCCTGCTCTGGAACTGAGCAGGGGCTGCGAAGTTGGCTGTATCATACCACTTGACCATGCCCTAGACAACGTTCATCAATCTGCCCAACCCTGACCTGATGGCTCATCCGTTCATCACCTCCTCCCCAGCCACCCCTCCATCAGTCCTCACCTGCTACCCACCCCCCACCCCAGCCCATCCCCACACAGCTGGGTTATTCCCCCCCCACCCCAACCAGGTGGCTTGACTCCCCCTCCCCCAGCTGGCCCATTTCCCCACCAGCACCCCACTACCCCTTCCCCTCCAGGCTGAAGCCCATCCAGAAGATGGAGGGCGTGGCCAACGGTGTTGCCGTGGGGCAGCAGAGCACAGGGCTGTCAGACATCAGCGCCCAGGTGCAGCAGTACCAGCAGTTCCTGGGTGAGAGCCGACGGGCAGGGCAGGGCAGGGCAGTGCAGCCTGCCCCAGGGGACTCAGGAGGGACCATAGGGGGCGTCTGGTGGATATTCAGGCTTGCTTGTTTCTGTCTTTATGGGATTGTTCTAGCCGTAGAAACCTTCTCCCAAGATCTCCCAACCCCATTTTGGGGGGTTGTTTTTTTTGTTTTTTGTTTTTTTTTTCAGACAGGGTTCTCATATAGCCCAGGCTAATCTGGAAATCACTGTGTAGACCAGGCTGGCCTCCAACTCACAGAGATCCACCTGCCTCTGTGCCCTAAGAGCTGGGATTAAAGGCGTGTGCTACCATGCTGGCCTATGGTACTTTGGAGACCTGGTCTCACAGTATATTCAGAGCTGACTTGGAATTAATGACCCTTCTGCCTCAGCCTCCACAGTGCTGAGATCTCAGGTCATGCACCACCCCATTCTTTTCAGTAGTCGGTGTTTCTTGTTTATGTGCCCTCAGTGAAGCCTGGTGATGCTTTGGATGATCAAACAGTGGTTCATTACCGTGAAGGTGATGCCACCCTTGCTGGCATGCAACCATGTCTCTATGAGTAGGATTAGTAACTGAGAGGGCAAGTGTGTACCCACGGTATGTGCTCAGTTTTTACATACACTAAGATGCAAAAAAGGGAAACCAAGGCCTGATGGTGACACTGACAGCTGCTAAGAACAGCCTGATGGGTGGACAGCGACACTGTGGCTGGGGAGATGATGCCACAGAGTTGTGTGGCCCTGGTGGCCTACAAGTAGGGCCTTTAGGAACCTACACTCTCTGCAGGGAGGCTGCCTGTACCAAGCGACTAAGGATCAGCGAGAACCAGCAATCATCAGCCATCCAGGGCTGGCAAAAGCACTACGTGTGCTCTGTGCAGGGGGCTATGGGACCCCAGGCCAATAGTTGATCCTGCTTGAGCCTAGCTATTCACCATATACGTGGGATTGACACATGTTGGAAAGGTGACCAGAACTCCAAAGGAAGCAAGAGAGGTAGGCAGGTGGACACAGGTCCTCATGGTGCCTTCACTCCTAGATGCCTCCAGGAGCTTGCCTGATTTTGCTGAGTTGGACCTCCAGGGCAAAGTGCTGCCTGAGGGTGTCGGTCCTGGGGACATCAAGGCCTTCCAGGTCCTGTACCGGGAGCACTGTGAGGTACGGCTTTCAGATGAGTGAGAGACCGCATGGGCTAGCCTTGAATGCAGACTAGCCTTCTGCCCTGGACAGGAAGTCCCATGATGGCCCTTTGCCATTCCCCATTGCGAATTCCCAACCCTGCAGGCCATCGTGGACGTCATGGTAAACCTGCAGTTCACACTGGTAGAAACGCTGTGGAAGACCTTCTGGAGATACAACCTTAGCCAGCCCAGTGAGGCTCCACCACTGGCCGTGTGAGTCCCCAGGGTTCGGACAGAGGTGACCTCTGCATGTGGGATCACACATTCCCTTGACTGGGATTGGGCGGGTTCCTACAGGCATGACGAGGCCGAGAAGCGGCTGCCCAGGGCCAGTCTGGTGCTCCTCTCCAAGTTCCAGCCTGTGCTTCAGTGGACCAAGCACTGTGACAATGTGCTGTACCAGGGCCTGGTGGAGATCCTCATCCCTGATGTTCTGCGGCCCATCCCCAGTGAGTGCCGGTGACAGCCCCTCCCTGGGAGCCACCCCTCCCCCACTTACCCTGACCAGCACTCCCATCTTCTACAGGTGCCTTGACCCAAGCAATCCGGAACTTTGCCAAGAGCCTGGAGAGCTGGCTCACCCATGCCATGGTGAACATCCCTGAGGAGATGCTGCGGGTGAAGGTGAGTGGACAGGGCAACAAGGCTGCAGCATTGGGTGGAAGGTTTGTCTGCATATCTGCTGTGGGCCTGTGAAGACTTCCCTTAAAGGGCCTCAAGGCTGGCTCCAGGCATTCTTATGCTGTATATACCCTGGACCCATATCTGAAAGCCTCCCAGGGATTTAGTACTTAAGACATCCTATCTATCTATCTATCTATCTATCTATCTATCTATCTATCTATCTATCTATCTATCTATCCATCCATCAATCTATCATCTATTTGCCTATTTATTAAGACACAGCCTTACTATGTAGCCCTGGTTGGCCTAGAACACCAGAGTCACCTGCCTCTGCCTCCAGAGTGGTGTTGGGATTAAAGATGTGGCCCACCATGCCTGGCAAGCCTGTGTTTGGGGCTGCTGGTCGAAATTGATTTACAACTACAGTTGTATGTTAGAGCTTGCTCAGTGGTGCATTCTTAATCTAGTTTGTGCAGGCCTTGGGTTGCAGCCTCAGCACTTTGTTGTTGTGTCTTTTATTGAAATGGCGTGAGTTGAGCATGAAGATGCATTCCTGTAACCTAGCACAAAGGACGAGGACCACCAAGGGCTGAGCCTAGCCTGGGCTACATAGCAAGACCCCACCTCAAAGGAGGAAACCAAACCACGCCAGTGATTGGGGGTGGGCCAGGGATTGTGCTCAGTGGATTCACACTGCCTTAGTGCAAATGTGGAGGTGAGTTTGATCACCATCACACACAGAGTTAAAGAAAAGTGCAAGTCAGAGCCAGGGAGATGGCTCAGTACACGGAAGTACTTGCCTTCCATGAAAGTAAGCTGAGTTTGGTCCTGGGATCCACATGATGAATGGAGAGAACTCACTATCAAATTTTGAGAGTGGGCCATCACACAAATGCACAAAATAAGCAGGGTGTGGTGCTGCGTGCCTTAATCCCAGCACTCAGGAGGCAGAGGCAGGCTTATTCTTGTTAGTTTAAGATCAGTCTCTACAGAATGAGTAGACCAAGGCTATTACAGAGAGAAACATTGTCTCAAAAAGCAAAAACAAAAACCCTAAATACACAAAATAAGTAGAAAAATAGCTGGTAGTGGTGGCCCACACCTTTAATCCTAGCACTCTGGAGGCAAAGGCAAGTAGAGTTTGAGGTTAGCCCAGCAGCCAGGGTTACACAGAAAAACCCTGTCTCGAAAAACCAAAATGGGTGGGTGGGTGGGTAGATGGATGGATGGATGGATGGATGGATGGATGGATGGATGGATGGATGGATGGATGGATGGATGGATGGATGGATTGCTGGTCAGCATGCCAAAACAGTTAAGTTGAATGTTTGATCCACACCAGTACTGGAGGTACACACACCCTTCAAGTGAGGATGGGCCTGGTGGGGTTTGTGTGGAAGCCTCTAGCCTGCTGTCTCCCATGCAGGTGGCAGCAGCTGGCGCCTTCGCACAGACACTGCGGCGCTACACATCGCTCAACCACTTGGCGCAGGCGGCGCGGGCAGTGCTGCAGAACACTGCACAGATCAACCAGATGCTAAGCGACCTCAATCGGGTGGACTTCGCAAACGTCCAGGTGAGCACCATTGGGGCTGGGACAGGAGGGAGCGATGGGAGAGACGGCTGAGCGGCTGCCTGCTGCGCCCCAGGAGCAGGCCTCGTGGGTGTGTCGCTGTGAGGACCGTGTGGTGCAGCGTTTGGAGCAGGACTTCAAGGTGACGCTGCAGCAGCAGAACTCACTGGAGCAATGGGCAGCCTGGCTGGACGGCGTTGTGAGCCAGGTGCTCAAGCCCTACCAGGGCAGTTCCGGCTTCCCCAAGGCGGCCAAGCTCTTCCTCCTCAAGTGGTCCTTCTACAGGTGCGCGCCTGTGCAGCCGGGTCCTGGCTGGGAGGGATGAGACCAGGGGCAACCCAGTGTGTTAGAGAAGACCTTCCTTCAAAGGTGCGCCTGCTATAAGTGGTGGGTAGGGCTAGGGAAAGCCTGTTAGCTTGCAAGAGACACTGGGGAAAACAGCAAGGACCCAGCACGCCTGTCAGCAGCAGAGTAGGGTGAACAGCCCCAACATCCTGACAGTCTCTTGGTCACTGCCCTCAGCTCCATGGTAATCCGGGACCTGACCCTGCGCAGTGCTGCCAGCTTCGGCTCCTTCCACCTCATCCGGCTGCTCTATGACGAGTACATGTACTACCTGATCGAGCACAGAGTGGCCCAGGCCAAGGGCGAGACCCCAATCGCAGTCATGGGAGAGGTGTGTATGGTGAGGGACTAGGGACGTGGGCAGGCACCAGGTGGTAGAACCCTGACTTTTTCTTTTTTCTTCTTCCAGTTTGCAAACCTGGCCACCTCACTGAATCCCTTGGACCCTGACAAAGGTAGCCATGCATGTCCTCACCTAGGATCTGGGTTCCAGGGGTAGGGGCAGATGATGGGGGGAGGCCAAGTGTCCCTGGAAATTTCAGTCTGTCGCTGAGCTGGGCCTGGTCCCTGTGCCCCAGATGAAGAAGAAGAGGAGGAAGAGGAGAGTGAGGATGAGCTGCCACAAGACATCTCGCTGGCGGCTGGCAGCGAGTCTCCCGCACTAGGCCCTGAAGCTCTGGAGCCACCAGCGAAACTGGCGCGGACTGACACTCGTGGCCTCTTTGTGCAGGCCCTGCCCTCCAGCTAAGCCTGCCACCTCCCTGCACCCCTCCACCTGCCCAGCCTGCTGCTGCCCCTCCAGGCCAGGGGCCGGTCCTTCAGTTTTTGTGCTTCACTGTTACCCTCCCAGCACATGCCAGAGCTGGAGAAGGTCCCTCCCCTTGACAGGGAAGGCTAGGAGAGTCTCCCTTCATACGGGGCTGGTACAATCATGGGCGGGGCTGGGCAGAAACGAAGCTGCAAACCCTGACACAAAAGACGTGCCTTAAGGAACCTGCCTAGGTGTCCCTCTTTCCTGCCGCAGCTCACAGCTCTATCCCCCCACCACCACCACCCCAGAGGGCAGCAAGCCAGCTCCTCCCCTGCGGAACTGTTAACTTATTCTGCTCTCTGGCTTTGCACAGCCTGCTTGGGCAGGCGCAGGTGGGTAGCACCTTGGGACCCCCACCGTCAGCAGCAGTACCCCACTGCTCCCCTTTCTTGGTATTAAGTGCAATTAAAGCTGTGGGTGTTGCACCTTCTCCAGAGCTGGGTTCTCTTGGCCCCGCAGCCCAGAGAGGGGCATATTGTGAAGGGCCCCGGCCTCCAGCTTCCAAAGAGGAGCATCTGGCTGGCTGCAGGGCCAGGTGCTCCAGACCCGAGGCCTCGCCCTGCGCCTTCCACCCCATCAGCTTGTGACCGAAACCTGCTCCCAGAGATGCTTCTCCTCTGTGCAGTGCCCCTGACCCCCGTAACTATTGTGATTAGTGAGTGCCGCTTGAGCGGAGTCAGTAACTTGTTGGGTTTTTTTCCAACCATCATGGCCTTATCCGTCCCCGATTTCTCAGTGTCTTCAATCTGTGATAGATGTTTATGGAGAAAAAGCAAATCTGGCCTATTGTATAGAAATCCCTATTTTGTGTGCTCCGCGTGCTCCAGCTTTTGGGGTGGTCCTGCACACTCCCCATGGGCCTCCCTTCCCAGTGCTCAAAGTATCCACGCGCGTGGTAGTTTAGTGTGCTGTTTTCTACCTTTTGTAGTCTTTCTTAAAACAATAAATACTGCTGTGATCTTTGTCTACTGATGACGAGAGCAGGGTTAGGTGGGGTGTGTGTGTGTAGTGGTGTACTGAGGACAGAACAGGACACCAGGCAGGTCAGAAATAAAGCATTTAGTACATGGAACAAGGCGAGGCCACCACGGGGCTCCCCCCACCCCCCAAGTGAGGGAGGCTGGAACCACTGGCAGCCCTAGAGGGCTACACTTGCAGCCAAGGACAAGGGCCAGAGCGCAGGAAGCAGGACTGGGCTTCGCTGGGGCAGGCCAGGGCTCCTCTCTCTGCCTTTCCCAACTTAAATAGGCATAAATAAAGACACATCCAGACTCTCGGGCCACCAGAGGCTGCTGTGCCAGTCCCATCCATCCTGCAACCTAACACTAGTGCCGGTTGTGGCCCTTGTAGGGCCAGCCCAGGAAGGCGGTCCTCTCCGGGCCCGTGGAGGTAGTTGGAGTCAGGGTCCAGGGCAGTCCAGCCCTCACAGCACAATCCAAGTGTACCGCTCACTGTCTGCCAGAACCTTCAGTGAGCACCCTGCAGAAAGGATACGCAGAACCATGAGCCACCTTGTCCAGTCTTGTAGCCAACTCGTGGCCTAACTAGACCCAGAAAGTCCCAGAGACAGACAGCTCCCCAGAGATTCCTCACCCGCTTCTCCAGCCATAGCTGGATGCCACTCAGATCCCAGGACACTCCTTACGTCCAGCATGCCCGGGATCCAGGGTAAGATCAGGTGTCCTGCCCAGCTAGGGCACTTCCTACCTTTGTGCAGTGCCTCGTTTGTCATCCTGTTCACATAGCGGCCACTGCTCTCTGGCACCAGCCATTTCATGACCATGTCCACACAGCTCTTTCGGTAGGAGCTCCAGACACTGCCACTGGAGACCAGGTAAATGAGTGACGAGGAACTGTCCTGACAACCACCAGGGTTCCCTGGCAAGTCACCCTTGCCTTGCCTCACCTGGTCTGTCCTTTGACCTCAGTTAGATCACCCACGCTGACTGTCTCAAAGATGCCTGTGTTGAGGTCCCAGGCCACCTTGAGACTGGTGTGATAGGTCTTGGGTCTGTGGTGGTGGAGGACAAGAGGGTGGTGGGCTGGTAAGTCCCTTGCACTGGCTCTCACTGCCCCAGTGACAGCACGGGCTCTTCAGGTTCTATCTGTTCACCCTGCACAGAAGAGTCTGGCCCCACATAAGGTTCGCCAAAGGACCCTACCACTCACCGAAGCTGGCCCTCTTCAGTGGGAGCTGGAAAGGCCAAGAGCAGCAGGCCAATGTTGATCAGGACCTGGTTGGTTTCTGGGCAGACCTGGGAGCAGGCAGTGACAGTTAGACAGAGATCCTAGAGTGGGAACACTCATGCCTCCTGCTGTGCCCCAGCCTCACCTCCAAGATGACTATGTCATAGTCACTGAAAGAGCAGAACTGGTGACCCCAAGTGGCATCAT
The DNA here is from genome assembly GCF_000001635.26 of Mus musculus. Classification (NCBI taxonomy): domain Eukaryota; kingdom Metazoa; phylum Chordata; class Mammalia; order Rodentia; family Muridae; genus Mus; species Mus musculus. The sequence continues at coordinate 84,098,424 of NC_000074.6, forward strand.
GGCGGATGACCTCATTGATGACATACTCGAAGTCCAGGGTAAGCTGCTCCACTGTCAGGTACTGGCCCTGGGGATAGATGGCAGAGAGCTAGGGGTAGCACCAACCACCCCCAGATCCTGGGTCACCACCCATGGCTTGCATCATGGCTACCCACCTGCATGTCTGTCCGCTCTCGCATGGGCCGTAAGTTGCGGCCACGGAGATCAGTCACCACAAAAGGCAGGGAGATCTTGTCATCCTCAAACTCTGGGGAGGCAGGCAGAAGGTAGGAGCAGGCCAGCAGTCCTCTTGGGACTGCCCCATCCCAGATCCTGTCCCAGGAAGGCAGCTCACCATCCTCAGGCTCTGTCCCTTCCCCAGACTGCAACACATAGTGCAACTTGGTGTAATTGATGTAGCCAGGCTCAGGGGCAGTGGTCTCTGCAGCAGGAGGGCTGTCCCTGGGTACCACTTCCCCACTTGGGGCTTGCGGCTCTAAAGATGGGCGGCAGCGGCTGCTTGAGGGCCCCAAGCTAGAGGGCAGCCGAGTTTCCTCCAAGGGACTACCCTTGGCCTCTTTAGCCCTGCGGAAGATGTCAGCTACAAACTCCTTGGCCTTGGCAATGGCTGGTGAGGGCTCAGGGGCTCCAGAGGGCTGGGCTGGGACCACCTCAACACCAAGACTGGGGAAGGCTGGGGCTGCCTCAGGGCTCCAAGGTCCTGGAGAACTGGGTGGGGCTGGGGGCAAAGCTGTGTGGTCATACAGGATTTGGCAGAAACTGCTGTCACCTGAAAAAAAAGCATGACAAGTGGGCTTTGTCACCACAGTTCAAAGCCTGGATTAGAAACCCACCTGAAGGAGCCCCCGAGAGCCATTCGTGTTCAAGTCAGGCTGAGCCCTTGGAAGGGCATGAGTTCAGAAAGCACATATAGTCTGAACAAAGACGAGACCTATGCAGACATGCATTCATTCAAGACTTTTAAAAAGTATGCTGGCAGTAGAACCCAGGGCCTTTCTCATGCTAGGCTGGTACTCAAACCTCATCTTTGAACATTTTTCATGCTACTCAGAAAGGACACAGCAAATGAGATGCACAAAGCTTTGCCCTTCGAGTGCAGTCTGCAGTGAGAACAGGTAAGAGCTAACTGTAAGCTCCTAACCAGACCAGACCAGCACAAGCAGTCAGGCCACATTTACTGGAGGAAGTAGGAATCAGCGGAGGAACCTAACAAGCCACCAAGGAGTGCCATACCCCTCCCTATAAGCAGCATTATGCCTCTCAGGCTTTTGTCCAAGGGACCATGATGGGACACTCATGAAAGAAGTAAGTTTAAACTGCTTGGCATAAACTTCTGGGATAAGCTGAACACTAGGGTAGGGATAAAGCCAATGCAGGTCCCTCAGTCCTCTATGGGGCCTCGTATGTGAGGCTCATGGTCAGCAGGTGGCACAGCCTTAGTAACGCTTAGATATCTCTTCCATAGTGACACAGGTGTCCAGGGAGGGCTGGGGAGAACTCAAGCTGAGTTCCTGTCCTTTGCTGGTCAGCTTGCTCACATGCACTTGACCCTGCCTCTTCCTTCCCGGGCTTCAGGGCAGCCACTTTAACGGGAATAGTCTTGAGTTCTCCCAAAATCAAAACGTGTTATTAGTTATCCTAAAAGTAGTACACAGCTATAGCTCTCTTTTCTGTGTCTGTGTCCAGCTGTAACATATATGTCATAGCCTTTCTCTGCTGTTCCACAGGACACTGACCTAGTCCTCCTCTACCTCAGGAAGAGCACCAGGAAGCACCTGACTGTGCTCTGGACCTGAACCCAGCTGTGCACTCCAGGCTTCTACAAGGAGGGAGCAGCGGGGCAGAGCTATGGTCAGACTCACTCTCGTCCTGCAGACACTGGCATCATCTACTTCCTAACATGTCACTCTAGCAAGACCAAGAGAAATGGCTCAGCAGGTAAATGTGCCTGCCACTGGGTATTTGGACCTGACTTCAAAATTCCTGAAATCCACATGATAGAAGAGAATGAATTCCTGAAATGCATATGAATACATGCATGCATGGACAAATATACAAATGTTTAAGTAAAATAAAATGTAATTAAAAAGTAAAACAAAAAATACACCATGAAAGCCAGGTATGGTGATATACACCTTTAATTCTAGCACTCAGGAGGCAGAGGCCTGTGAGTTCTAGACTAGCTAGGGCTTCATAGACATTGTCTAACAAAGGCGATTCCAGGAAATTTGTTACTAGTATTCCCTGACACCAAGGATACAAGACAGTATGTACTGACTATGCTCTAACGTTGTCTGGGTGACACTGATGGAGGGATCTCAGCCCTGCCCACGTCACACCATCAATAGAGGGATCCTGGCCCTGCCCACGTCACACCATCAATAGAGGGATCCTGGCACTGCCCATGTCACACCATCAATAGAGGGATCCTGGCACTGCCCATGTCATACCATCAATGGAGGGATCCCAGCACTGCCCATTGTCACACCATCAATGGAGGGATCCCAGCACTGCCCATTGTCACACCATCAATGGAGGGATCCTGGCACTGCCCTCTGTTACACCATCAATGGAGGGATCCTGGCACTGCCCTCTGTCACACCATCAATGGAGGGATCCCGGCACTGCCCTCTGTTACACCATCAATGGAGGGATCCCGGCACTGCCCTCTGTTACACCATCAATGGAGGGATCCCGGCACTGCCCACTGTCACACCATCAATGGAGGGATCCTGGCACTGCCCACTGTCACACCATCAATGGAGGGATCCCAGCACTGCCCTCTGTCACACCATCAATGGAGGGATCCTGGCACTGCCCACTGTCACACCATCAATGGAGGGATCCCAGCACTGCCCATTGTCACACCATCAATGGAGGGATCCCAGCACTGCCCATTGTCACACTATCAACAGTATATAGACAAGGTCTTTCATCTTCACACACCACAGATGCACTGCTTAAGACAAGTCCCTGTCCTCGGAGCATATTAACTGTACTTCATCACATCGCCCTCTTTTTTGTCATGCTGGGCAGGAAAACGGTCTTCCACGTGCTCAGTAACTGGACACTATGTGGAGCAGCCCCAGCAGCTCTTCCTGCACGGGGTAAGAACCCCAAGACCCACTATTGTTAAAGCAGCTCTGGGTTGACTTCAAGTAGCTATAAGGCATTCACTGAACATTCGAGCTCAGCCTTTCCACCTCCCAGTTACATAACCACAAGAGATGTGACCTCTGAGCCAGGGCCTACCTGCTGAGTGGACAGAGACAGCGCAGGCCACCAGGGAGTAGCTGGTGTTGAGCAGCACCACCTGATCCTTCTTGAGTTGGAAGGCGGGTTGGAAGGTGGGGAAGGGGTACACCACCTGGTATTTGGTGTGCAGCATGAAGCCATGCCGCAGGCACTGTGCGCTTGGGTCCCCTGCAGCAAGACACATTACAGCTCACTTCATGTCCTGGCAGTGGGCCAGCAGCCACGTCTCCCTCTAGGGCCCCTGGTGCCTCACCTGGGTGGGCACGACTGGCATCCTGGCAGGCAGCACAACGGCCCCGAGGTGGCACAGCCACAGTGCTGATGTAGATGTCACGATGGTTCTCATCGCTCATCATCATCATGTTCATGAGCATCCCGTTGGCCGAGCGGGTGCTAGGGGTAGCACACCCTCAGCCTCGGGCCCATGAAGGGGCTGCGAGCCCACCCTGCCGGCCCCACGCCACCCTGCCTGCCCCTAGTCTCACTTGAAACCAAACACGATGACCTTGGAAGCGTCGCTAGGCCACTCACACACAGTCAGGTACAGGTCACTGTAGATCTCCTCGTCCTGGAAGAGCCGCACCTGCCGGACCTAAGCGGCATGCTCCATCAGTGCGAGCCTAAGGAAGGGCTACACCAGAAGCACACTAGCTAGAAAAGAGCTCCCATTGCAAGTGGTCCAGACACTCTCTGGCCTGAGCCAGAGAGAGCCCTGCAAGCTGGAGGGACCCTGACTGAATACATTACCTCTATGCCCATGGGAACAGAAACTGAAGTCGCCCTACCAAGAGGCAGGGCTCCAGGAGGAATGCTAAAGCCACTGTGACAACCTGTGTGAATCTAAGAAATCTGCCTGCATCCTGGCCCAGGCCAAGGCTATCAGATGGGCTATATGTGATACCTAAGCCAAACGAAATCACCAGTTTGACCTAAAAATTCAGCAACTCTCCAAGGGTCGCCCCACTGGTACAGCACTGCCATTTACACACAGGACACAGGCTGACTGATACAGGAGCAGCTGAGGCCTGCTGTCTGAAGGGTCAGCCCAGTGCAGGGCCTAGTCCTACCAGCTTGAGCTTGCTGTGGACGTTGAACTCCCACCAGTAGAGGTGATATATGTAGAAGGAGAAGTCGTCATCCCCACTGCTGCTGGTGTAGGAGAGGACATAGCGGCCACACTTGGAAAATCCCAGGAAGATATGGCTGTGGGCAGAATGGGCAGATGAGGACACGCCCACAGCCCGACCTGCCACCACCCAGCCTAGCTTCAGCCTCACCCTGCATAGAGAAAATCCTCATCTACGATGTTCTTGAGGGACACGCAGACCCTGGGGGGCAGCTTCCGGAAAAGACGAGGTGAGAGCTGCCCACTGATCTGGGGAAGAGACAGCCAGGGCTCTTTAGCCAAGCAGCCTCCCAGCCTCCTTCCCAGAGGCCGAGGCTTCCCCAGGCCCACTGCTGGGGCAGATGGAGACACCAAAGCCAAGTGACCTTACAAAGCACCCCACCCCCACCAAGGACCCAGGTTACATCCCAGCCGTAGCCCCGTTTGGATCCAGAGTCCTCCCAGCCCTAGCCCTACGTCTCCCTGTGGAAGGATCCCTCACTGGGACAACTGACTCCTTCCTGAAAACTGACGCATGAGACTAGGATGTGGGGCCATGCATTTATCTGCCTGCTCCCAATTAGCCCACAAGGGGACCCATCTCTCTCTTGATAATGTAGTTACTGTGCAGACTACAACTCACAGTAGAGGCGAGGACAGCTTGCAGGAGTCTCTATGTCCTCTCACTGCGTGGCTCCTGGGGATCTCACACATTATTAGGTTTGGTGGCAAGAGCCTATACCTATAGAGCCTCCGAACCAAAAGCTCCCAGTATTCCCAATGCTCCAATCCATTATTAAGAAAACCCCTTTCTTAATTAACTGCCAATCAACTGTCACACCCTAAAACATCACCAAGGAAGGATCTGAGGAAACAGGCATAAAGCTGACCACTGGGGAGCTATTCTGGCCCGCCTTCAAAAGATAGCCATCTAGTGGGAAAGAAGGCCTGGCACCTTGCCCCTAGTTCATCTCGACCCATGAAGGGAATGGCTTTGTCAGACAAGCCTTCCTGAGAGGATATAACCCTTGCCCAGGGAGTGTCTAGGCTAAGGGCAGAGCCACAGCCTTGCTTAGGGAGCACCAGGAAAAAGCACAGTTCGCCCTTACCCAGTTCCCAACTTCCTGTGCACATAGACAATCTTGCTCCACAGCTGCCCACCTAACATTATTCACATCCCTGTCCTTTCAGGTGTCCTCTGACAAGGGAGACAGAGCCCTAAGTGGCTTCCACTTTGAGAAGACCTGGCCCTACTCTGGAAACATTCCTCCATTCAATGAGTGAGGCAGACCTAGGTACAAGCACTAGATATAGAGATGGTCAGAGCTTGGACAGACAGGGAGCATCCAACAGAGGCTGCCCATTGTCGGTAGCAGGGGCTCTTCAGGGGTTTGGGGGGGTAGCTCCAACAAGGGGCAGTGCTTTGAAAAATCGGTCTAAACCAAGGTCTCCCCTTCCTCCAGATTCCTCGGACAGCTTCTACAGTAACCCGCCCATCAGCCTCCATCCCCGGTCTTTCCTCCATGATTCTCCCCGGCCTCCGCCACCCAAGCCCCTTCCTTCTTCACTGATCTCGCCTAGCAGCCTTCATTCAAGGCCCCCTGCAGGTGACCCGCCTCACTGGCTGCACACAAGTCACCAACCTTCGCCAGCCCAGCCCGCGCCTCAGCACCAGCCTCCACACCGCCAAACCCATCCCCATCCCCACCGCCCGGCCCGCCCAGCCCCCTCCCGGCCCCGCCCCCCACCTCGCCGCGCCGCCCTCCCTCCGCCGCCTCCCGCGTCCCCTCCTCCTCACAACCGGGCGCGCTCGCCTCAGACGCCAGGCCTCACCTTGACTCGCTCCAGCTGCTTGAGAACGTGTTCCCGCCGCCGCCCCACCGCCCGCTTCCCCCCGGTCCCCCCAGGGCCTCCGCCGGCGCTCCCGGCCCCGCTGTTCCGCTCCGATTTCGAGCTGGGCGCCATTTTCACCCCCTCCCTCCACTTCCGGAGCAACCGGTCCCTTAGCCCCGCCCCTGGCACTTTCTGATTGGCCTTTTCTCCTTACTGCGGCCGGCCGGTTGGGTGACAGCCGGCATTCCTTGTCGCTTCCCGCTACGCTTGTCCATCAAAGCTATCTTGGTTTTTGGTTGGTAAAGATGGTAACAGCTCCCGCCTTATTCCCGCCCTTCATTAAAGATAAACCACTCAGAAACCACTTTGGCGCTCCTCGGCCAAAAAACTTCAACTGAATAGGCGAAGATTTCTGTCAGGCTTGACATTGTCACGCCCCTGAGTGGGTTTCCGTGGAAACCACTGGCCGTCCAGCGGCCTGTGGGCGGGGCTATGGGAACCTGTGGTCCATAAGGGCCAGAATCTCCAGCCCTGGCTCTGGCTCAGGCTGGGAGGGCCGAGGCCTGAGGAGCATCCCTGGGCAGCTAGGGAGGAGACCAGGAAAAGGCGGTGGGGAAAAAAATGGCTCGTTTTAAAACATCTTCCAGGCCGGGCGTGATGGTTCACGCCTTTCCAGCACTTACGAGGCAGAGGCAAGTGGATCTCTTTGAGTTTGAGGCCAGCCTGAGTGAGTTCTAGGATAGCCAGGGCTACACAGAGAGACTCTTGTCTCAGAAAAACAAACAAAGAAACAAAACAAAGCATCTTCCGGACGACGATGACGATGATAGCATCAGACAGATATCATGCTGTTTTTAAAAAAATTAATTTCCATGGGTCAGGCGTGGTTCTGAGTTTGCACCTCCTGTGGAAGGCCTGTTAAGCCTATCATACTAATTAATAATGGTAATAAATATTACGGGACATGACAGCTTCATGCACCAGTTTTGCCTACATTCACTCAATCTCTGCAATGGTCCTTTATTTTACACGTGGAACAGGCATAAAGTGAACTCCCCTGAAGACATGGCACTTGTGTACCCAGACTGCTGGCTGCTCTTTTTACAGCCACATTCGGTTTATTGAGAACCCAGCTAACAGGACAGGTCATAAACAAGGAAATGAGTACCTGTCCTTGAATTCCAGGTATGGGTAGAAAGGCAGTTGGATGCAAAGTAGCTTTGTGAAGCGGGGGAGGAGGAATATTCCAGCAAAGACAAAGGTTTCTGGAGAGGTTCAAGACTAACCTGCCATGATGTATGGATTAGTGATGGGGACACTGCTGAGAGACTTACTAGGTGATCTCTTCTTTATGCAAAGACTGGAGGGCTCACTAGCAGCCCCCCTCCCCCCAGCATGAGGAGAAAATATGACCATGCATGTGCAGACCCAGCCTCAGCTGAATCATAGACTAGTGGACCCAGAGCAGGAGGGAAAGGAAGAGCAAGGAGGCAGTGTGTGTGTGTGTGTGTGTGTGTGTGTGTGTGTGTGTGTGTGTGTGTGTGTTTGTGTGTATGTGTGTGCGCGCGCACAGTGTACAGATGAGATTTTGCCCATGAAAGTGTATGAAAAGACAAGAGGTCAAAAATGGTCTTCTCACTCTCCACCTTAATTTAGGGATGAGTTGTTTGTTTGGTTGGTTGGTTGGTTTTGGTTTTGGTTTTGGTTTTGGTTTTGGTTTCTTAGGGCCTCACTGTATAGCCTTGGCTGACCTGGAGCTTGCTATGTAGACCAGGCTGGCCTCAAACTCAGAGGAAACCACTGCCTCCTGAGTCTTTCACTGAGCCTGGAGTTTGTGATTTCTGTTAAGAAGCAAGATCCACCCAAGGCTGCTGTAGTGGGGAAGGAAACTTTAAGGAGAAACCTGTTTTACTGCCCCTCCTCATCTTCAGAACTTCTACTACAGACACTCCTTCCTCTAGGAGGAGGGGCTTACTTGCTCCCTGGTATGGGCACTTAAATTAGTGTCTTTATAGAATGAGGGGAGCTGGGCATGCGTGGTGCTGCCTACCTTTAATTCCAGTACTAGGGAGGGGCAGAAGGTCTGTGAGTTCTAGGCCAGCCTGGTCTATATAGAGAGTCCCAGGCCTACCAGGGTTATGTAGTGAGACTGTGTCAATCAGTCGATCAATAGCAAACAAAACAGAAAGTAAACGGAGGGCAGTAGAAGTGATCTGGCAGATAGCTCCTTAACCAAAAAGCAAAGTATGACTGTCAGCTGTGGGCCATGTTGCTCTCATGACACATAATAGGTCTGAGGAAAAACACCTTTTTGGTTTTTTTTCTTTCTTTTTAGTTTCTGTTACTGTTGGTGTGTGTGTGTGTGTGTGTGTGTGTGTGTGTGTGTGTGTGTGTGTGTGTGTGCATGCGTGTGCGTGCGTGCATGCGTGTGCGTGCGTGCAAGGACATTATGGCATGCTTCTGGAAGTCAGAAAGCAGCATTTATGATTGAGTCTCTCCTGTCTTGGATTCCTAGGTCTTTTATTTTGTTTATTTATTTTATTTTACTTTTATTTTCGAAACAGGTTCTCTCTACATAGCTCCGGCTGTCCTGGAATTCACCATGTAGACCAGGCTGGCCTCGAACTCAAAGATCTGCCTGCCTCTGCCTCCTGAGTGCTAGGAGTAAAGATGCTCACCACCACGCCCAGCCAACCGCGCCCAGCCAACTCCTAGAATTATGTTCTCTTGTTAGGCTTGTATGACAAGTGCTCCTTAGCTTGCTTGCTTTTATTTATTTGTTTGTTTGTTTATTTATTTATTTATTTATTTATTTATTTTGAAGATCTTACTATGTAGCCTTACTGCTCTGGAAATTTCTATGTAGACCAGGTTGACTTGAACTTACAGAGATCCACTGGCCCCTGTCTCCCAAGTGCTAGGATTAAAGCTAACCACCATCATATACAGGCCCCTTCTTTAACTTAATCTAATTTTCCTTAGAAAGGGTCTTGCTGTGTAAGGCTGGCCTTCAACTCTGGATCTTCCTGCCTTGGCCACTCCAATGCTAGAATGACAGAAACAAGCTACTACACATGGTTTCTAAGAATAATGTACCCTCTGATATCATCCCTAAATTTTATAATCTAACCCTGAGAACACACCAAATATTTGTCCCTTATTCAAGGACATTCTATATAAGACAATAGATGAAAAATGAGCAGAGGCTAGATATGGTGGCACAGGCCTGGAATCCCAGCATTTAAGAGGAACTGAGGAGAGGTCTCAGTGCTTCAGAGTATTTACTGTTTCTGTGAAGGTCCTAAGTTCAATTCCCAGTATCCACTGCCCATAACTTCAGCTGGAGGTCAAAGGGATTGGGGGGAATCTAGTGCCCTCTTCTGGCCTGTGTGGGCACCTGCACTCACAAGCACATACACACACACACACAGAGAGAGAGAGAGAGAGGTAATTAAAAATAACTCAGTGTTTTTATTTTAAAAAAGAAACCAAGTGGGACAACGGTAGTACAACTTAATCCTAGCACTTAGGAGGCAGAGGCAGGTGAGGCCAGATGGTCTGCAGATGGAGTTCCAGAACAGCCAGGGCTACAGAGATAGACTCTGTCTCAAAAGAAGAAGAAGAAGAAGAAGAAGAAGAAGAAGAAGAAGAAGAAGAAGAAGAAGAAGAAGAAGAAGAAGAAGAAGAAGAAGAAGAAGAAGAAGAAGAAGAAGAAGAAGAAGAGGAGGAGGAGGAGGAGGAGGAGGAGGAGGAGGAGGAGGAGGAGGAGGAGGAGGAGGAGGAGGAGAAGGAAGAGGAGGAGGAGGAAAAACAAACAAACAAACAAACAAACAACATTAAAAACCCAAACCATGCTGGGTGGTGGTGCACGCCTTTAATCCCAGCACTTGGGAGACAGAGGCAGGCGGATTTCTGAGTTCGAGGCCAGCCTGGTCTACAAAGTGAGTTCCAGGACAGCCAGGACTACACAGAGAAACCCTGTCTCAAAAAAACAAAATAAAAAAACCCAAACCATGTCTGGGGTGATAGCTCAATCAGGAGAGTGCTTACTTTGGGAAAATGAAACCTGAGATTGCATCCTCAGAACCCATGCTCAGAGAAGGCTGGAGTGGTTTACACTCCCAACACTGGATAGGCAAAGGCCAACCTGTTCAACATACCCAAACCCCATCTCAAGTAGAGGTAGGCTCAATGAGTGAAGGTGCCTGCTGTCAGTCATGACGACCTGAGTTTACTCTCCAGATCACACTCAGTAGAATGAATGAACTGATTCCGAGAAGTTGTCTTCTGGTCTCTGTATGAGCTCCGTACATGCTCCATCTTAGGGAACGTGTGCCCATACACATATGTATTAGGGATTGGTTCTAAAGCTGTCTCAATTCAATTCAGCTCCCAAAGGCCAGAGGGCTCTGGTGGGTGACTGGATGTATGACCCACAGGGAGCACAAAGCGGTTTTAGCCCATTACCGCTACACATATGTATATTATATATATAATAAAAATTTTAAACCTAATTAAAAATATGAACATCAAACTTCTAGGGTGTCAAGGATATGAAACTGAATAAAACTATGGCCGGGCAGTGGTGGCGCATGCCTTTAATCCCAGCACTGGGGAGGCAGAGGCAGGCAGATTTCTGAGTTCGAGGCCAGACTGGTTTACAAAGTGAGATCCAGGACAGCCAGGGCTACACAGAGAAACCCTGTCTCGGGAAAAAAAAAAAAAAAAACCTATGTAGACTGTCACCAAGCAAACAGGACCCTGTTCTGGATGGGATCCTAGGCCAGAGAAAGGACATCAGAGAGAAAACTGGTGAAAATGAAGCACAATCCACAGCCTCTGACTTGGTGAATTGTAGTCCCATGGGTCGCATGATTTCCTAGAAGCGGTAAAGCTCAATGGTTGTACAAGGTGCACCTTGTGGAAGCTGGGTGACTGTGCAGACCTGGCATGGCATAATGGCACCCAGCTTGAGTTATAACCACCGTATCTGCTGGAAGGTCTTTTCTACATAGCTCCCTAGCAAACCACATTATACAGCTATTAGCAATGTGTGAGTCCTAGCTTCAGGGATGAGCCTAGGTCTTTTATTTTAGCTTAAAATTACCACCTGCATTCCATCTGGGAGGAAGTCACTTTAACCCTGATCCATTTATACATCCATCTTTCTAACCCAAATGGTAGGGGTCTACAGGAGACAAAGATGTCTCTGTGTCACAGGCATGCACTAGAAGAACCTATAAGGTTAAGTGCACAGGGCTATTTCTTCAATGAAAGGAATGGAAAACCTGTTTCCTACCCAGAAGGCTGGAGATGTGCTTTCTAGCCTGGTGACCTGTGCACACTCTCTATGGCCAGAGACCCTCCAGTGCTGGACCCTCTTCCAGACCCTTCTTGTAAACACATATTTTGTTCAGTCAACCTATAGAACCTATCTTATGGAAGTTTTACAAGGAATTTTGATGTAGTGATGACTGATCTGTATTCAGTTTACTTTGTTCCTCAAAGATATTTACTTTGTTGTACATTAGTGGTTAAGTTAATTACCACAAGAATAGTTTTCACCAAATGGTGCTGGGTCCAGTTAGTCCCTGTAGGTTTAGTTGTTTTGGTTTGGGGCTTTTGAGAGTGAATTTCTGATTCTTTGTTTCTACTTCCAAGTGCTGGGATTATAGGCATTGGCCTCTGTGAACTGCTTGATATCTTTTTTGTTTTTGTTTCTTTGTTTTGAGACAGTCTTATATATCTCAAGCTGACCTCCAACTCACTGTGAAACCAAGGCTGGCCTTGAACTTCTGATCCTCCTGTCTCCAATTCCAAAGTGTCTAGACTGCAACCACACCCAGCTTCCAACTGATCTTGCTGCCGCCAGAACCAACATGTCAGGCAAGGCTCCCCACAAACTGAGGTGCTCAATAGTCTGACTCACATTGATCTCTGGGCCCTTGGTCTTTGCACGCTAACAGTGAGCTGCCAGGAACAGTGACAGGTTTATAACAACTCTTTCCAGTGGCCCAGTGGATAAGAGAGCTTGTTGCAAAGGCATGGGTACCTGGCTTGATTCCTCAGCACCCATGTAAAAGCTAGGAATGGCTGTGCATGCCTGTAACATCAGTATTGGTGGTCAATGACATGCAGATCCTGGGAGTGCACTGGACTGTCTAGTTTTTGGTTCAGTGAAAGACTGTGTCTCAGATAATAAGGAAGTGCACAATGGAGAATGACACCCAGCATCCTCCTGTATATGTTAGGCCTGTTTCTTCCCATGCTCTCAGCCCCATGCTCTCAGAAATAAGACTCAAACTCAAAATATATTTGCAAATACCTTGAACATGTAGCTAGGCTCTTCTCTGACTAGATCATAGTTTAGATAACCCAATTGTTTTCACCTACATTCTTCCACATGGCTGGTTACCTGTGCTCAGGTACCATGTGGCAGTCTCTTCACATCTTCCCTGGGCAGATCTTCCCACACTTAGATCTATCCCAGAATTCTCTCTGTCTCCTAGATGTTTCACCTTCTATTTCCTGCCTAGGTCATAGGCCATAGGCCATAGACTTTTTAATTGGCAGGTCATGAATCCATACAATACACAAGATATTCTCTCTACATCATCCACTTGTGAACACATCCATATAACACACACACAGCACAGACACAAACACAGACACACATACACAGATACACAGAGACAGACAGACAGAGAGAGAGATCTACCTCTCTTTCTTGAGACTTGAACTCACAGTGATCAGCCTTCCAAGTTCTGGGACTACAGCTGATACCCCCCACTACATTCAGCCCAAGAATGCCCCTCTACATCTTTGCAAATTTTAGATAAAAGTAAACTGGTGGGCTGGTGAGATGGCTCAGTGGGTAAGAGCACCCGACTGCTCTTCCGAAGGTCCGAAGTTCAAATCCCAGCAACCACATGGTGGCTCACAACCATCTGTAACGAGATCTGACTCCCTCTTCTGGAGTGTCTGAAGACAGCTACAGTGTACTTACATATAATAAATAAATAAATCTTTAAAAAAAAAAAAAGGGCTGGTGAGATGGCTCAGTGGGTAAGAGCACCCAACTGCTCTTCCGAAGGTCCCGAGTTCAAGTCCCAGCAACCACATGGTGGCTCACAACCATCCGTAACGAGATCTGACTCCCTCTTCTGGAGTGTCTGAAGACAGCTACAGTGTACTTACATATAATAAATAAATAAATCTTTAAAAAAAAAAAAAAAAGTAAACTGGTTTCCAAATAAATACTTGAGGATTGTTGGGCATGGTGGTGCTTGTCTTTAATCCTAGCATTCAGGAGGTAGAGACAGGAAGAGCTCTGTGAGTTTGAGGCTAGCCTGGTGTACATAGTGAGTTCAAGGACAGCCAGGACTACATAGAGAAACCCTGTCTCAAAGAAAGAAAGAGAGAAAGGAAGAAAGAAGGAAAGAAAGAAAGAGAGAGAGAGAGAGAGAGAGAGAGAGAGAGAGAGAGAGAGAGAGAGAGAGAAGGGGAGAGAAAGAAGGAAGAAGGAAGAAAGAAGAAAAGAAAAAAGGAAAGGAAATAAAGAAAAAGAAAGAAAGAACTAACTCCTACAAGTTTCCCTCCAAGCTTCACAAGCCACTGTGGCACACACATGTACACACACACTATATTGCACACAGATATATATGTAATAAAAGAAAAACAATCCAGAAATTGGCTTAGCTGGCAGTTCTGGCATCCAAAGGTTTCTGGCTATGGCTTTTGTATAAACAAGTTTACTAAGTTATTGTGAAATAATAAATAAATGGTGTTAGTCTGATAATAGATACACAGATGATAGGTAAGTGGATGGATGGATGGATGGAGGGATGGATGGATGGATGGATGGATGGATGGATGAAGGGATGCATGGATGGTTTGGTGGGTGGAGGGATGGATGGATGTGGTGTGGGAATCTTTCTGGAACAAGCATGTGACACAAGTGAGATTGGAAGAGAAAAGATGCCACTGGTGGACCAAAGTCAGGATCATCTCTGAAAGGCCTCATCCTGGGTCCAATTGGCAATCTCAATTTATTCTCTAAAACCACAAGTTGGAGCAAGCAAGCAAGCAAGCAAGCAAGACTTTACAGACTTGTACATGGCAGTCAGCTTTTTGTCTTTTTGTTTTGGGAGCATTTGTTTTATGCTTTTATACAAGCTTTTAAAATGTGAACTTTGGAGGCAGGTGGCTAAGGATGGGGGCCCATCATCCCAGCTGTCTCTCTGGTCATTCTGGTTTAGATAGCAGTTACATCCTGCTGGGAAGGGAGTGAGGGGTTCGAACAGGGCTCTACAGAAATTGAATGGCACATTTGACCTTACGCTAATTCAGAGGGGTGGATGGGGTTTCCCCTCGAGCTTTCTCTCCACGGCTGAGCTTGCAGTACCTTTTCCCCCGGGACACTTTTATAGAGTGCCACTGCTGGAAATGGCTCACCTTCCCACCTATCTCAAGGACACGGTGTTTCCACTCTTGAACTGTCTTGGTGTTCTCTCCCTGCAGGCGAAGAGTTGGAGGAGAGGGCAGCCCATCTCCAGACAAGAGGCCTTTGAGGGTGCTTAACATAGAAATGTTTGGGTCTGAGTTAGGAGTGACAGCCTGGAGAACAGAGGTACTGTCTCTGCAAGCTCAAACAGCACACCAGCTTACCAGTATAACAGTATATATGACACACACTGAAACTGCACACACCAGCTTACCAGTATAACACACACTGAAACAGCACATACCAGCTTACCAGTATAACACACACTGAAACAGCACACACCAGCTTACCAGTATAACACACACTGAAACAGCACACACCAGCTTACCAGTATAACACACACTGAAACAGCACATACCAGCTTACCAGTATAACACACACTGAAACAGCACACACCAGCTTACCAGTATAACACACACTGAAACAGCACACACCAGCTTACCAGTATAACACACACTGAAACAGCACATACCAGCTTACCAGTATAACACACACTGAAACAGCACATACCAGCTTACCAGTATAACACACACTGAAACAGCACATACCAGCTTACCAGTATAACACACATTGCAGCTGCAGTGCCAGAGAAGCTGGCTTTGCTTCTTCTTTCTTCCTTTCTTCCTTTCTTTCTTTCTTTATTTGGAGACAGGGTTTCTCTTTATAGCCCTGGCTGTCCTGGAACTCACTCTGTAGACCAGGCTGGCCTCAAACTCAGAAATCCGCCTGTCTCTGCCTCCTGAGTGCTGGGATTAAAGGCGTGAGCCACCATGCCCGGCTTGGACTAACATTTAAAAAAAGGAAAATTTAGCACGAGATCTTTTATTTTATGTATATGAGTACACTGTAGCTGTACAGATGGTTGTGAGCCTTCATGCAGTTGCTGGGAATTGAATTTACGACCTCTCTACTCTCTCTGGTTGGCCTGCTCACTCCAGTCAACCCCACTTGCTCCGGCCCAAAAATTAGTAGTAGTAGTAGTAAGTAGACTGTAGCTGTCTTCAGACACACAGAAGAAGGTCTCAGACCACATTACAGATGGTTGTGAGTCACCATGTGGTTCCTGGGATTTGAACTCAGGACCTGTCAAAAGAGCAGTCAGTGTTCTTAACTGCTGAGCCATCTCTCCAGCCCGGCACATCAGATCTTAAAGTGCCAATTCTAGCTGTATCCCATGCAGAGCACACATTAAGCTATTAGGTCCCTTATGATCCAAGTTCATCTCTGCTACCTACTTATAACCCAGCCTGCCTGGAGTCTACACCAGATCCTGCCAGGGCTTAGTCTCACAAGACTGCCACAGTGCTCAATGCCACAGTGCTCAATGCTGCAAGTACACACTGCTATGTGTATTCCTGACCAGTCGCCATCTTCGGGTTTCTATTGCTGTGATAAACACCAGGACCAAAGGCAACTTGGGGAGCCAGGGGTTTATTTCATCTTACAACTCTCAACTCACACACTGAGGGAAGTTAAGGCAGGAATTTAAGGCAGGGAGGGAGGATCTGGCAGGGAAGCTGTTCCCTGGCTGGCTCAGCCTGCTTTGTTATGTACCCCAGGACCATGGAGACATAATAACCTAAATATGAATATGGTGTAAAACAGCCACACTGGGCTAAGGTGTGGCTGAGGTGGAAACTTAAGGGTTTTTTTTTTCTTTTGAAAGTAAGCCATGAAGCTATGCTAGATGATGTTTTGCTAAAGCAGACATGTGAAGGAACGTTTAGCTGAAGCAGACACAGCTGAAAGGATGTTCTACTAAAGCAAGCACATGAAACGACACGTAATGGAAGAGTCTTCGCTGGCGGTACTCATGTATTGGTCCACCTTACACTGCGTAGTTGAACTCCTTCTATCAGGACTCCATAGAGAAAGGCCCACCAAAAAACGTCTGGTGGTGGACTAGCGGCTTCTTGCTGCACCCAAAGACTCCAACCAATCGGCAGAGTGATGTCAGCTGAGACAGACTCATGTACTGAGGCAAGACCTGTGGTAAGACAAGACCCATAGAAGACATGTGATGTTTAGAAAAAGTATCAAAAGACTCAACAGACTACAAGGGCTTGCTTGTAGAGCTAACTGTACAAGGCTGATAGAGGCAGAACAGGAGACTTCTCCTGGCGTCCCTGACGGTCTGGCTCACTCCTGCTGACCCGTGATGATGTGGCTGAGGCCTGGCCGTTCCTACGAGGTCATTCCACCACTTCTAATTCATGTTACTATCCTGACTCTACCAAACTAGACTGCGAGTATATTTGTAAAGTGTTTACCAATGGGTCAAGCTGTCACTGTTGACCTACTGACCTGTTTAAAGTACTGATTACCTGATTATGAAAATAGGATTTACTCCAAAAAACAATTTCTAAACAGATCAATTTCCATATCCTTTCTTTTCCACTACCTCTGGTGGGTGGTGGACTGAAAGAAAGTTTAAAGCATTTAAAAGCCATCATTAAAAATAGATTTTTAAAAAAATTTAAATTACATGTATCTTAGTGGTAGAACACTTGCCTGGAGTGCATCATACTGGAGGGCTCTGCAGAACCATCAACACACACACACACACACACACACACACACACACACACACACACACGAACACTCGGATGCCTGCAACATGCATGCACTTGCAAACACAGTCACCCCAGTGGTTTGCCTTACTTTAGGATTGTGTCCAGACAAATCTATCATAAATTGAAGCTAATTGAGTTGACAGTGTATTGAGCACATCTCATGCATCGGGTATCAGGTCATGAGTGATCCATCCGTACAGTGCCCTGGAATGGAGCCCTGCTGTGTGCTGCAGGGGCTGCACGCCTGTAACAGCATTGCTTAATTCTCCCGATGTACCAACTCCTCACTGATGCTTCACTTGATCAGCCTTCCCTCAGGTGTGTTCCTTGCCACTCAGAAGCACAGTAGCATTTGCCTGAGAATATCTAATTAAAAACGTATCCTAATTCCCAAAAGATGCACCCTCCGTGCCTCATTAAATGTGTGTAGTATTGGTATATTGGGGGTGTAGCCAATGTGTTCTGACTTCTTCACACATGACCCCCAAACCCTCCGGTTTTGTTTTTTGTGGGTCTTTGAACTTGTGGCCCAGTGACTGGGAGTGACTCAATAGTCAAAGCCCATGCAACACAAACATAAAGACCTGAGTTCAGGCTTCAAAGCATGGAAGGAGCCTGGTGTGCGGGTTCAAATCTACCAGCCTAGCACAAGGGGAGCAGAGGCAGATGGATCCCTAGTGCTCACTGGTTGGCTAGCCTAGCTCAATCAATAAGCTCCAGGCCAATGATAAGACCCTGTCTCCTGGGAAATGACATCTGAGGTTGGCATTTAGCCTACACACACACACACACACACACACACACACACACACACACACACACGCACACACACAGAGAGAGACAGAGAGAGATCGTGTCTTGTGTGGCTCTCAGATGGAGAAGCTGTAATACCTTGGAAGCTCAGCATGTTTATTGCATACAGATAAACAAAGAGATGGCGTTCTTATATACGGCTGAACAAGGAGGCTGGTTTAGCTAATCTCGGTAGGAGCAGGCTCTGGAGGAGAGCAGTCTTCAGGGGGACACTGGGGCAGAAAACCACAGCAGGCATTTTCTGTGCACACTGTCAACACTGGCACTCAGACTGGAGGAAGGCTTTACCATCTCTCTCATTTTTGCCTGGGAAAGGCTTTGCCATTCCCATGGCTCTGAGTCAATGGGGTGCTTGGGTGTTTGACATGGCTGTACCCCTTACCAAACAATACATATTCACTCACTGCTTCACTGGATTCCTACCCCCCATTCTTACATACTCCTACACACACACACATGTGCATTCCTACACACATGCATATTATCTCAGTTTCTTTTCTATTGCTGTGATAAGACACTATGACCAGCCAGGCAGTGGTGGCGCACACCTTTAATCCCAGCACTTGGGAGGCAGAGGCAGGTGGAATTCTGAGTTCGAGGCCAGCCTGGTCTACAGAGTGAGTTCCAGGACAGCCAGGGCTACACAGAGAAAAACCCTATCTCGAAAAACAAAAACAAAAACAATAAAGACACTATGACCAGCCGGGCGTGGTGGCGCACGCCTTTAATCCCAGCACTTGGGAGGCAGAGGCAGTTCGAGGCCAGCCTGGTCTACAAAGTGAGTTCCAGGACAGCCAGGGCTATAGAGAAACCCTGTCTCGAAAAACCAAAAAAAAAAAAAAAAAAAAAAAAAAAAAAAGACACACACTATGACCAAGGCAACTCAGAAAACAGCTTATTTGTGCTTATGGTGTCAGTGTGTTAGAGTCTATGATGGCAGTGCAAAGACATGGTGGCAGGCACCGGAGCAGCAGCTGAGAGTTTACATCTTGATACACCAACAGGAGGCAGAGAGCACTGAGTATTTTAACATCAAAGCCCACCCCAGTGACACACCTCCTCCAACAAAGCCACACCTCCTAATCTTTCTCAAACAGTTCCACCAACTGAGGACCAAACTTCAAAACTGTGAGCCTGTGGGGACCATTCTCATTCAAACTACAAACATACCCACACTCATGTATACACACATGTGTGCACACATGCATATTTGGTCTCCAGGAGCAGCATTGAGAGTTGTCGGGAACATTAAGAGGCCTTTAGGAGATAGGGTTGAAGTGGAAACTTAAGGGTTCTTTGGAAAGTCAGCTGTGTTGGATGGTGTTTTTTCTGGGGTTAACACATGAAAGAGTGTTTTCCTGAAGTGGACACAAGAGATATTTTGTTAAAGAAAGCACACGAAGGACCAGTGATGAAGAATTCTTCACTAACAGCACACAGGTATTGGTCTGCCTTACACTGCATAGTTGAGCTCCATTTGTCATGATTCAATAGAAAGAAATGCACCCAAAAATCTTCTGGTGGTGTGCTGCAGTTTCTCGCTGCTTCCAAGGACTCCAGCTGATTGGCAGAGTGTTGTTAGCTGATACAGACTCAAGTGACATTTTACTAAGACGGAGTCACATGCTGAGGCAAGACACATGATGAGACAAGACCCATGAAGAACAAGTGATGTTTGGAGGGAGTACAGATAGGACTCAACAGACTGTGAGAGGGCTTGCTTATAGCAACGCTTCTTGGTCTCATGTCTTTGCTGATCTTTGCTTCATTGAGAGAGGCACATCTGAGAACTTCTGGCATTCCTGTTGGTTCTGCTAACTCGTGACAATTTGGTTGAGGCCTGGCTGTTCCTGCTAGGTCCTGCCACCACTGCTGCTATCCTGACACTACAGAACTGGACTGCTGTAGTATCCATAAAGAATTTGCAAGTGGATCGAGCTGCTGCTAGTGACCTGTGAACTGAAGTGCTGATTTCCTGACAATTCAGATGGGATTTGCTCTTAAGAACCATTTCTAAACAGGTCCACTTCCCCCTTATGATAACCTTTCTTTTCCACTACCTCTGGTGGGCAGTGGGCTAGAAGGGAGGCTAAAGCATTTAAGAATCTTCATTAAAAGTAGGCATTGAGGACTGGAGAGATGGCTCAGCGGTTAAGAGCACTGACTGCTCTTCCAAAGGTCTTGAGTTCAATTCCCAGCAACCAAATGGTGGCTCACAACCATCTGTAATGAGATCCTCTGTTGTGACTGAAGACAGCTACAGTGTACTTGTAAAAATAAAATAAATCTTAAAAAAAAAAGTAGGCATTGAAACATTTAAGCTTCTATAGGGTTATTTTCCCCGATTGCCATGAGTGTTTTACTCACAAGAACTGATGAGCCGCAGTAGGTATCCAGCCTCTCTTTGTCTTGTTGCTCTTCTGCCAGCCACTAGAACTCAGTGTGGCACATGGCCCTCACTCAAAGCTTACCAGATGAACTACCTGATCTTAGAATTTTGGTGTCCAGAACCTCTAATCTCTAGAAATTAGCCAGCCTCTGGTGTTCTGTGATAGCAATGGTATTGGGGATGGGTTCTGATGCTTTGAATTAATCTGGCCCCCAAATCAGAAATCTGTGTGTCTAAATACCGAAGATCCTGTCCCCAATTGGTTTTTGATTGATCAATAAAGAGCCAACGGCCAATGGCCGGGCAGGTAGACTGAGGGGGGATCCTTTAGATTTCTGCGGGTTGGGGATGGAGAGAAAGGAAGGAGAGAGAGAGAGAGAGAGAGAGAGAGAGAGAGAGAGAGAGAGAGAGAGAGAGAGAGAGAGAGAGAGATCACCATGTCTTAGAGGGAGACAGATCAGATTTAGAACTGCAAAAGAAAATTTATCCAAAATGTAGGTGGAAATGGAAAGTGGCCTTATGAGAGGGGCTGCCCAGAAGGTAACTGGGCAGCAAAGATAAAGCAGATTTAGAAGGTGTTGAGCCAGGAGTACTGGAGGGACGTGTGCTAGTCAGGTGGAGGATTAGAACTGCCCAGTCCTTGAGCTAGTCAAGGCATATTACATTTTTTAAAAAAGATTCATTTATTTTTTTATATGAGTACACTGTAGCTATCTTCAGACATATCAGAAGAGGGCATCAGATCTCATTACAGATGGTTGTGAGCCACAATGTGGTTGCTGGGAATTGAACTCTGGACCTCTGGAAGAGCGGTATGGTGCTCTTAACTGTTGAGCCATCTCTCCAGCCCAAAGCATATTAAAATTAACTGGGGTGTGTGTGTGTGTGTGTGTGTGTGTCTTTCATTCTCAAATCCAGATTGCAACCTGTTGTGAAACCAAAGCGGTTAGCTAAAATTCATTGCTACCCAATGAAATGGATTTAAGACAGTTCCTGTATAGATGGGACCCTGAGGAATTCATTTAACCTTTCTGGCACAATAGGATGTTACCATCTGTGAGCCTGGAGGTGGATCCTCCCTATGCCAAATCTGCCTGGAGTCCAGTTCTCCCAGGTCCTCACTGAAAATCAGCATCTAAAAATCAGCAAGACTCTGTTATGGTGGCTCATTCCTGTTTCATCCATTCTCGGTAGGCTGGGGCAGGAGAATCAGGAGTTCCATGCCAGAATGGGCTAGCTACATAGTGAGACCCTGTCTCAATCAACCAGGCATCAATCCATTAATTGATCAACAAACCCCAAGCCCAGTGTTAGGTGTGGTCAGTGCTATGGCACATCATAGAGAGTATACTTTATAAGGGTGGGGCTAGGAGGAGGGGAGAGAGGAGGGCTGCCATCAGGATGTGAAGTGAATAAAAATAAATAAATTATTGAAAAAAGTATACTTTATTTTGTGGTTCAAGGGATGGATCACACCAGCACGCATGCTGAATGTGTTCTTTGCTGAACCCTACCCAGACCTATGATAGAACAAACTTTTATGAACTTTTTAGGATTTATTTATTTCGAGTCAAATGTAATGGCACACACCTTAAGTTCTAGTACTCAGGAGGCAGAGGCAGAGGCAGAGGCAGAGGCAGAGGCAGAGGCAGAGGCAGAGGCAGAGGCAGAGGCAGAGGCAGAGGCAGAGGCAGAGGCAGAGGCAGAGGCAGAGGCAGAGGCAGAGGCAGAGGCAGAGGCAGAGGCAGAGGCAGAGGCAGAGGCAGAGGCAGAGGCAGAGGCAGAGGCAGAGGCAGAGGCAGAGGCAGAGGCAGAGGCGTCTCTGAGTTTGAGGCCAGCTTGGTCTACAGAGCAAGTTTTAGGACAGCCAGGGCCATACAGAGAAATCTTGTCTTGAAAAATAACCACTGCCACCACCACCACCACCACCACCAAGATTCATTTATTTTTGTGTATGAGTGTTTTGTGTGCACATGTATGTGCCTCATGCCTGTGGAGGTCAGAAGATGTTAGACCCTGGGGAGCTGGAATTTTAGATAGCTGTGAGCTACTGCATGGGACCTCTGGAAGAGTGGCAAGTGCTCTAAACTGCTGGGCCATCTCTCCTGCCCCCTAGAACACATTCAAGAAAAATATCTTATTACACTTTTTTTGGTGTTTGTATAAGTGTACATGTGCCAGGCATGTGTGTGGTCAGAGGGAAATTTGTAAATCACTTCTCTCCTTCCATCATGTGCACCCACAAGGACTGAACTCCGGTCCTCAGGCTTTGGGTCGTGGTCTTGAGTCATCTTGCCAATCCAGAATATGTTCTATTTAACGTCTGTGTGCTCTGGAACATTTCCCTCCTGATTTCCCAGGAGTTTGACTGTCCTCCGAGACGCCAGAGGTGGGGTTGCACCCACCCCTGTAGCCACCTTCCTCACATCTGCCTTCTGCAGCCAGATGACCCTCTCTTCGCCAGTGTTCACCACTCTTCCCCGGAACCTTCTCCCCGCTTTCTCCTGCAAACCACAAAGCACTGGGAGCTGGAGAGGTGGCTCAGTGGTTACCATCATGCATTGCTCCTCCAAAAGACGGCATTTTGATCCCCAGCAACCATGTCAGATGGCTCAGAACTGCCTGTAACTCCAGATTCCAGGCCAGTGCCCCTGTGAGCACTTGAACACATGCACATTATTAATATAATTAAAAGCAATAAAAAGTAAACCTCAAAAACCCCATAGAAGCTGGGCAGTGGTGGCGCACACCTTTAATCCCAGCACTCGGGAGGCAGAGGCAGGCGGATTTCTGAGTTCGAGGCCAGCCTGGGCTACAGAGTGAGTTCCAGGACAGCCAGGGCTATACAGAGAAACCCTGTCTCTTGAAAAACCAAAAAAACAAAAACCAAAAAACAAACAAACAAACAATCAAACAAACAAAAAACACCAAAAGAAAACCAAAACAAAAAAATACAAAAACAACAAAAAATCAAAACAAAAACCCATAGAGCACAGGCTTGCTGTTGTTGTTTGTATATACGTATGGGTGTGTATGTTCCATGTGCTCATGTAGAGACCCAGGGCTAACTTGCAGGAATTGCCTGTCTTCTTTACCATGTGGGGCCCAGGGATTGAACTCAAATTGTCAAGCTTGACAATAAATGTCTTTGCCTACTATACCCCTTGCCAATCTGAGAGTTGTGAAGCTAAGGAAACCCTTTCCTCCCCGGGTTGCTTTTGATCCTGGTGTTTTGTCACTGCAATAGGAACCTTAACTAAGACATTGGACTACCCTAGACCCTATCTCAAAAAAAAAAAAAAAAAGCCAAACAATAAAGAAGCCAGTGGTATGCAAACTGGGTGTGGAGAGGAATTATAATTTCTAATTCCATGTTCCTTTTGCCTGTGCCCTGGGCCTGTTTTCCGTGTCTGGTTAGTGATTCAGAGGACAGAAAGTGTGGCTGCCGCACTGTACAGTACTGTAATCTCTGACTGGATCCATATGTATTTGGGCCATGCTGACAACTGTCCTCTGGAATGTGTCTTGTGATCAGAAATGTGGGGAGCCTTCTATCATAAAGACACCTATGAACCCAGCACAAGAAGGTGGAGGCAGGGGGATCCCGCCTAGCCCAACACAAGATAGTGGAAACAGGGGGACCCCACTGAGACCAGCACAAAATGGTGGAGGCAGGGGACCATGAGTTTTGTTTGTTTTCATGTGCATTGGTATTTTGCCTGCACCTATGTCTATGCGAGGGTGTAGGAGCCTCGAGAACTGGAGTAATGGAGTTATGGCTACTTGTGAGCTAACATATGGGTGCTGGGAATTGAACCCCAGTCCTCTGGAGGAGCAGCCAGTGCCTTTTTTTTTTTGGTTTTTGGTTTTTGGAGACAGGGTTTCTCTGTATAGCCCTGGCTGTCTTGGAACTCACTTTGTAGACCAGGCTGGCCTCAAACTCAAAAATCTGCCTCCCAAGTGCTGGGATTAAAGGTGTGTGCCACCACTGCCCTGCTATTTATTATATTCTTCTTAAGACAGAGCCTCAAGTCAGGTGGTGATGGTGGACTCCTTTAATCCCAGCACTTGGGAGGCAAAAGCAGATGGATTTCTGTGACAGCCTGACCAATGAAGGGAGTCCCAGGACAGCCAAGGATACACAGAGAAACCTTGTCTTAAGAAACCAAGAAGAGGTGGGAGTGGAGATGTCACAGAGTCTCACTGTATATCCATGGTTAGCTTGGACCTTGTCTGTAGACCAGGATGGCCACTACCTTTGCTTCCTGACTGCTAACATTAAGCGTCTGTCCCACCCTACCTGATTCAACTTCTAAGGGTTTTTTTTTTCATAATTTATTTTTATTTTATGTTCTTTGGTGTTTTGACTGCAGTTATGTCTGAAGGTGTCAGATCCACTGGAATTGGAGTTACAGACAGGTGTGAGCTGTCACATGGGTGCTAAAAGCGAACCCAGGTCTTCAGGGTTGTTATTAACCGCTGAGCCATCTCTCCGGCCCCTCCAAGGTCTGAGTCTCCTTTAGAACTTCTTGGGAGTTCTAGTTTCTTTTCTGTCTTGGTGAAAACGCTGACCAAAGCAACTGAAGGTAGAATAAGGTTCATTTCATGGCTGCTCATAATTTGCTGCTGAGGGAAGTTGGGGCAGGAGCTCAAGCAGAGGCTTTCTCGGGAGCTGGCGAGGAAGGCTGCCCGCTGTCCTGCTGTCTGACTGGTGCCTGCTGTCTGACTAGTGCCTGCTGTCTGACTGGTGCCTGCTGTCTGACTGATACCTGCTGTCTGACTGGTGCCTGCTGTCTGACTGGTACCTGCTGTCTGACTGGTACCTGCTGTCTGACTGGTGCCTGCTGTCTGACTGGTGCCTGCTGTCTGACTGACTGGTGCCTGCTGTCTGACTGGTGCCTGCTGTCTGACTGGTGCCTGCTGTCTGACTGGTGCCTGCTGTCTGACTGGTGCCTGCTGTCTGACTGACTGGTGCCTGCTGTCTGTCTGACTGGTGCCTGCTGTCTGACTGGTGCCTGCTGTCTGACTGGTGCCTGCTGTCTGACTGGTGCCTGCTGTCTGACTGGTGCCTGCTGTCTGACTGGTGCCTGCTGTCTGCTGGTGCCTGCTGTCTGACTGGTGCCTGCTGTCTGACTGGTGCCTGCTGTCTGACTGGTGCCTGCTGTCTGACTGACTGGTGCCTGCTGTCTGTCTGACTGGTGCCTGCTGTCTGTCTGACTGGTGCCTGCTGTCTGACTGGTGCCTGCTGTCTGACTGGTGCCTGCTGTCTGACTGGTGCCTGCTGTCTGACTGGTGCCTGCTGTCTGACTGGTGCCTGCTGTCTGACTGACTGGTGCCTGCTGTCTGTCTGACTGGTGCCTGCTGTCTGACTGGTGCCTGCTGTCTGACTGGTGCCTGCTGTCTGACTGGTGCCTGCTGTCTGACTGGTGCCTGCTGTCTGCTGGTGCCTGCTGTCTGACTGGTGCCTGCTGTCTGACTGGTGCCTGCTGTCTGACTGGTGCCTGCTGTCTGACTGGTGCCTGCTGTCTGACTGGTGCCTGCTGTCTGCTGGTGCCTGCTGTCTGACTGGTGCCTGCTGTCTGACTGGTGCCTGCTGTCTGACTGGTGCCTGCTGTCTGACTGACTGGTGCCTGCTGTCTGTCTGACTGGTGCCTGCTGTCTGACTGGTGCCTGCTGTCTGACTGGTGCCTGCTGTCTGACTGGTGCCTGCTGTCTGACTGGTGCCTGCTGTCTGACTGGTGCCTGCTGTCTGACTGGTGCCTGCTGTCTGACTGACTGGTGCCTGCTGTCTGTCTGACTGGTGCCTGCTGTCTGACTGGTGCCTGCTGTCTGACTGGTGCCTGCTGTCTGACTGGTGCCTGCTGTCTGACTGGTGCCTGCTGTCTGCTGGTGCCTGCTGTCTGACTGGTGCCTGCTGTCTGACTGGTGCCTGCTGTCTGACTGGTGCCTGCTGTCTGACTGACTGGTGCCTGCTGTCTGTCTGACTGGTGCCTGCTGTCTGACTGGTGCCTGCTGTCTGACTGGTGCCTGCTGTCTGACTGGTGCCTGCTGTCTGACTGGTGCCTGCTGTCTGACTGGTGCCTGCTGTCTGACTGGTGCCTGCTGTCTGACTGGTGCCTGCTGTCTGACTGGTGCCTGCTGTCTGACTGGTGCCTGCTGTCTGACTGATGCCTGCTGTCTGACTGGTGCCTGTTGTCTGACTGGCTTCCGCTCCAGCTTGGCTGTCTTTCCTGTAGGCCAGGGCTACCTGCCTGAATCCCAGGATCCCCAATTCCATAAGCGCTGGGAACTGAACTCATGTCCTTTGGGAGAGCAGCCAGTGCTCTGAACCACTGAACCACCTCTCCCACCCTAGGTGTTTGAGTTGACAGACCTTGAGGAAGAGGCCTCTTTCATGTACATTTGACACGTCGCTTGTTTTTTAGACAGGCTCTTACGCAGCTAGTACTGGCTTCGTCGGTATCTTCCTGCCTCAGTCTCCCTAAGCCCTGAGATTGCAGGTCTGTGCCTACAACATGCTGTCCTCTCAGTTGCATTAGCTTACTGAACTCTACAAGGTTCCTGGAAGGTGAGACAACCATGACCAGTTGCGGAAAAGGAAGCTGAGGCAAATAGCCCAGGGTCAGACAGGCAGGCCAGCACCCAGCTCTCACGGACACCCACCAGCCTCTGCCTCCCTTACATTAATTTCCTTCCAAGAGCCATGACTATCTGGGGAGTGGGCAGTGGCTGCCAGCCAGGCATGAGAACAGAAGCCTAATCCTCCCTTGAGCCCTTCTGGCTGGCTTCATCTCCTTGGGGACTCTCTAACGCCTGCCCCATCCACTGGCACCCCATTCCTGTCTGTGGTCAGACCAAATACCAGATAGGGTGATTCTCAGCTTTTCCTCAAGTATTCGTCATGGCTGTGGCTCGGCTCAGGCTGGCTGAGGTTATGAAAGTGGAGCTGGGGTGATTGGAGCAGGCAGGGAATGAGGGATGGGCTAGATGAGCCCTCGGCCTGCCCTCTTCAGGGAGGGGAAAGGGACAGTCATCTTCTCAGGCCCCGCGGGGTGTGTGTGTGTGTGTGTGTGTGTGTGTGTGTGTGTATGTGTGTGTGTGTGCGCGCTCTGTGCTGAGAGATGGAGGGCAATTGTAGTCACAGCAGACACTGGAGGACGTGAGTGCTGGACAGAAGCTGGGGAGAGGCACAGCAGGGCTGACTATGGTGAGTTAGGCAGGGAGGGTCTGAAGGCAGGTCTGCCCATCCCCTGCCTGGTTCTGCCCACTGGTCCTCACCAGGTGGCTTTCTGGCCCCTTGCTTTCCTCCAGAGGCCTCAAGAGCTGCTATTGCTGCTCCTGATGCTAAAGTGGTCGTTAGCACACACGGAGGACCCTGCCTTCCCACACTTGGGTGACAGCTCACAGCCCCTCCCGAGGCCCTGTCCTTGGCGCTGCTCCTGTCCCCGAGATGACACGGTGGACTGTGCTGGTCTGGACCTGAGGATATTTCCAGACAATATCACCAGAGCTGCTAGGCACCTCTCCTTGCAGGTAAGGGCTGGGGATCTGAGAGGGAGGCATAGGGCAGGGTTCATGTGGGAGGTCCACATGGCAGAGCTGAACCTGCCCTTGCTCTGGTTCCGCTAAGCCAGGCCAATGTCAGAGGTAGAAGCATCGTGTGTCCCGAGAGTGGAGTTTGGGGTCAGAATCTTAGGACTTACGTTGTTTTGGTCAAAACACTGAGTTCAGCTGCATGGTTGTGGCATTCGCCTTTAATCCCAGCGCTGGGGATGCAGAGGAAGGCAGATAGATCTCTGTGAGTTCAAGGCCAGCCTGGTCTACAGACTTACAGCCAGGGCTACAAAATTAGTCAATAGTTGTGATGTTGGAGGTCACAGGAGTATTTTGGAATGGTTTTGGGCAAAAGGGTGTTGGGGGCTGAGATCAGAGTCTGTTGTAGTGGCCCCAGTACTAAGGACACAAGTAGGAGGCCATCCTTCACTGCAGAGTGAGGCCCTCTGTTGGGGGATGGGGTGTTGGGGAAGGCTAGAGGAGTGTCAGAGACCAGGTTCAAAATCAGCAGCCCATGTGGCTTCAGGCCCAGGGTAACCGTGTGGTTTGCTGGGTGGTGCAGTAAAGAGCTTAGTGCCTCACAAGCCTCAAGGTTGTTTGGGGTCACGGAATGGGATGTCTTCTTTTCTCCTCCTCTTCCTGTTCTCTCTGGAGATATTAGAGATGAACCCAGGGCCTGCCTTGTGGATGCTAAGCAAGTGTTCTGCCACTGGGCTGCACCTCCAGGTTGAGTTGAGGAGCAAGAGACAGGCCTTGGTGTGACTGTCTTTATTCCACAGAACAACCAGCTTCGGGAGCTCCCCTACAACGAGCTGTCCCGCCTCAGCGGCTTGCGCACCCTGGACCTGCATAGCAACCTCATCACCTCTGAGGGTGAGGGCCTCAAGCTGGGAACAACCAGGTCCCAACCCCTCTCCACATCCGCTGTTTGCCAGTTGTGGCCAGCTCTTGGGGGTTTCCACAACTGCTGAGTACGGTGGAATTTCGAGGGTTGGGGGATGGTGGTGGCTGTGGCTTTTGAGTAAGGACAGGATGTGGTGGTTTGGTTGGGGGGGGGGAGCCTAGGAATTTATGCTAGTCCCTAGCCTTCAGAGTGGGATTGCTAGAATGCTGGTCCCCTCATCCACTGCCCACTGTGCTCCCACCCAGGCCTGCCTGATGAGGCCTTTGAGTCCCTCAACCAGCTAGAGAACTTCTATGTGGCCCACAACAAGGTGAGCCTGTATCCCTGAGAGGTCACAGCCTGGCTGGGGTCACCTGGCGAGCGCAACCTGGGGGTGGGGGTTGGGGAGGCAGGAAACCGGGCACCAGGACCAGACTGCTGTTACCCTTGCAGCTTTCTGTAGCGCCCCAGTTCCTGCCACGCTCCCTGCGTGTCGCCGATCTGGCTGCCAATGAAGTGGTGGAGATCTTTCCTCTCACCTTTGGGGAGAAGCCTGCACTCCGGTAGCCTTAGCCCTTGTTCCGCCCCCAGCCTTTGATTCCGGGATTCTGCTCCCAGGCCTGTCCCGGGGATCCTGTACACAGCCCTGCCAAAGGAGAACCACAGCGCAGCCTGGTTTTGGAGGGTCTGAGGCATAGTTGTGCAGTGGGGGGGTGGGGGGGGGGTGGGGAGAGTAAGAAAAGGCTGGCTCTGTTCTGGGGATCCTGAGGCTTGCCCTGTACTGGGAGGAGGGCAGGGTCAGAGAGGGTTCAGATCAGTTTTGGAGGGTCCAAGGCATTAGCTCAGTCTGGGAGGGGGGTGTTATGTCCCTAAAATGGGATCAGAGGGGCTTCATCTGCGTGGGGAGTTTATAGTTATGGCTGTGTACTGGGGTGGAGGTGGGGGGAGGAACCTGAGTGGTGAGAGAGATCCTCTTATCAAACGTGTAGACTTATCAAAAGTCAGGACTAGGACAGATGCCACCTACTTAAACAGTCAGACACACAAACACACACGCATCTATGCACTTGTGTTGATGCACTCACACACGCACATACATGCATAAATGCACACACCCACACGTCTTTTACTCTCAAACAGGAGCTGTTGGTGACCCCAGCTGGAGTTGAGGGGCAACAGCATGGGGGAGGGTGGTGTGCACATGCGTAGGCTGCTGGCTGCAGCCCTGCTCTCCTCAGGTCTGTGTACCTCCACAACAACAGACTGAGGAACACCGGGTTGCCACCTAACACCTTCCACGGCTCGGAGGTTATTACCACCTTAAGTCTTTCCAGCAATCAGCTCAGCTACCTACCACCCAGCCTGCCAGCCTCCCTGGAACGGCTTCACCTGCAGGTAGGTTCCCTGCCTGTTACACACACACACACACACACACACACACACACACACACACACACACACACACACACACACATGCCTGGGCCTAGGTCTCTTACCTGTGGCCTGTGGGACTTCTCCACCTGCTCCTTTGCCTTCCTTTCTTTCTAAAGATTCGTTTCCTCATTTTATGTATAAAACATAAAAGAAGAGTACTCTGTCTGCATGTACACTTGCATGCCAGAAGGCATCAGATCCCACTACAGATGGTTGTGAGCCACCAACCATGTGGTTGCTGGGATTCAAACTCAGGACCTCTGGGAGAGAAGCCAGTGCTCTTAACCACTGAGCCATCTCTCCAGCCCCATTTCCATCCTTTCAACTGCTCCCCAGGATTCCAGAGGTTAGAAGAATCATCAAGCAAGCAAGCAAGCAAGCAAGCAAACAAACACTTCCACTCCTTTGCCCAGGCAAGGCAAGCTCCCGGCCGGGCCACTGGAGAGCCTTCTGTGGCTTCCATGCCAGACCCTCTATCTCCTCTTCTCCCTTCTGCAGAACAATCTTATCTCCAAGGTGCCCAGAGGAGCACTGAGCCTCCAGACTCACCTCCGTGAGTTGTATCTCCAGCATAACCAGTTGACAGACAGTGGTCTGGATGCAACTACCTTCAGGTAGGTACACTGCAGTTCTGTGCTCGGCAGCCTCTCCTACAGGATTTCTAACCAAGACTTCATTTAGTGAGCACCTAGTGCATACCCAGCTGCCCTGCCTGGCATAAAAGGTGTTACTGCTGCGATGCATGACAGGTGTCCTTGTCCCCTGCTATCCTTTCTTGAGGTTCTATTATCCAATAGTTAGGGGTTTTGTGGTAGAGATAAAGTCCAGCTCTCACATATGCCAGGAAATGAGGTGCCCATCTGGCCACACCGCAATACCTCCTTACAACATTCTAGACAGGTGAACAGAGCTCTGAGCTGCACCTCAGCTCTTGTGGGCTTTGTTATGGTTTATCAAGAAAGGATTTCTCTGTGCAGCCCTGGCTGTCCTAGAACTCACCTTGTAGACCAGGCTGGTCTCACACTCAGAGATCTGCCTGCCTCTGCCTCCCTCCAGAGTGATGGGATTAAAGGTGTGCACCCCCCCCCAGCTTTGTCTGTTTTGTTTTTAAGTCAGGGTCTCTCTATGTAGCCATGGGTGTCCTGGAGTTCATGCAGACCAGATTGGCCTCCAACTCATTTAGCTCTGCTTGCCTCTGCCTCTTGATTGCTGGGACTGAGGATTTACAATACAACTCCCAGCCTAACTTGTTTATGTTTATGAATGGTTTTGCCTGCACGGATGTCTGTGTACCATGCATGTGCTGTACCTGAAGGAAGGGGAAGGCTGGAAGAGGACAGCAATTGCCTGGGACTGGAGTTAAGGCAGTTAGTTGAGAGCAGCTGTGTGGGTCTTGGGAAGTGAGCCCTGGGCCTCTGGAGGAGTAGCCAGTGCTCTTAACTTCTGAGCCATCTCTCCAGCCCTGTCCCTTTTTTTTTTTTTTTTTTTTAAACAGTCTAGTTGTATGTAGTTCGGGTTGGCATGGAACTCACAAACCTCTTAGCTCCCCTTGTGAATGCTGGATTACACACTTCTATCTATGGCCACTCTGGGCTGATTATATATATCTCCTATATCTCATTATCAACCTAGCTTCATTGCTATATCACTTTCAATGTGAAATCTCCAGTTTAAAGGGGTTCTAAAACCATTTCTTTTCCTTCCTGGTAAGATCTGTGGGATCTCTTTTTTTGAAGTGACCATTCCATCACCCCTCTCCCATCAGCAAGCTGAGCAGCCTTGAGTACTTGGACCTGTCCCACAACCAGCTGGCCACAGTACCCGAGGGTCTGCCGGGAACTCTGACCATATTGCACCTGGGTCGCAATTGCATCCGGCACGTGGAAGCTGTAAGGCTGCACAAAGCAAGGGGTCTGCGCTACCTGCTGCTGCAGCATAATAAGCTGGGGGCCTCGGCGCTGCCCAAGGGGACGCTGAGGCCTCTGCGAGCCCTGCACACGTTGCACCTCTATGGCAACAAGCTGGAGCGTGTGCCTCCCGCATTGCCCCGCCACTTGCAGGCCCTGGTAATGCCCCACAACCACGTGGCCGCGCTGGGTGCGCGGGATCTGGTCTCAGCGAGAGCCTTGGCCGAGCTCAACCTGGCCTACAACAGCCTGGCCAGCGCACACGTACATCCCAGCGCTTTCCGCCGCCTGCGCGCCCTGCGCAGCTTGGACCTGGCTGGTAACCAGTTGACCCGGCTGCCTGAGGGCCTGCCCGCCAGTTTGCGCTCGCTGAGACTGCAACGCAACCAACTGCGGACTCTGGAGCCAGAGCAGCTCGCCGGCCTGAATAAGCTGCGGGAACTGAACTTGGCACACAATCGGCTCCGCGTGGGCGACATTGGGCCTGGCACCTGGCACGAGCTGCAGGCACTTAAGGTCAGGGGGTTAACTACAATGTGGTCATCTCCATCCCACCGCTGGCCCAGCTCCGAGCCAGGGCATGGCCCAGAGTCCTGTGTGGGCATCCTGAGATGGTTGAAACAGACCCTGTTTGGGCTGTTGCTAAGTCCCCACCTGACTTCTGAGCACTCCTCCATTCTACCCAATGACTGTGGCCTCTAGGTTCTGGCAATCCGGCTGGGCACAAAACAGGGCCCTTACCCTTCTCTGACCCCAAACATAGAGGCCATGGTTAGAGGCCATCTGGTGATCACAGAAAGTGACTGTGTGGTAGCTGGTAAGGACCAGAGGCAGGTGCGGGACGGACCCGGCTGCACAGCATAGGGGAGGCTGAGGTAGAAGGATCGAATTTGAAGCCAGCTGAGGCTATGGAAGGAAAGAAAAAGCAAAGGGTATGAGTGAGGAGGATGTGAGGGACCACCATCTTCACATCCTTGTCTTGCTGAATCAGGTAGGCAGGGACTTCTACCTATCCACCCCCACCCATGGGTAAAACAAAAACAAATAGTATGGCTCGGTCAATCTCTATGGAAGAAATTTGGTGACCACCATTATTGAGCAAGGATCTGGAGGAGGCCTGCGTTGGGCAGGGAAGAGGCAGAGGACTGGAGAGGAGAGGGGCTGGAAGCTCTGAGTGTGCAAGGCCAAGGCCCTGAGCCTGCTGTCTTGCTGTTGTGCCTGTCAGGTGCTGGACCTGAGCCACAATGAGCTATCTTTTGTGCCCCCTGATCTGCCTGAGGCCCTGGAGGAGCTATACCTGCAGGCTAACCGTATCAGTCATGTGGGCCCAGAGGCCTTCCTCAGCACCCCCCACCTGCGTGCCCTCTTTCTCAGGTGAGGGGCAGGGGAGTCGGGATGATGACGATGGCTCTCCTGTCGCCGCCCTAACATCCCTGCCTCTCTGCACAGGGCTAACAGGCTTCATATGACCAGCATCAGAGCCGAGGCCCTTCAGGGGCTTACACACCTGCGTGTGGTTGACACTGCAGAAAACCCGGAACAGGTCCTGGTCTAGCTGCCACGCAAGGGCAAGGAGCCCTGAGCCCTGGAGGGTGGGGGGAGGGGGGTAGGTGGCCAAGTAGCCCTGGCCTAAGCTCTGAGACTGTGGACTAAGAAAGCTCTCAGCTGCGGCCTAAGAGGCTGTGCCTGTCCTGCCCAGAGCTGGCCAAAGCAGTAGGAGCAGGTGTCTGCTGTAAGAGGTGGTTAGGGGCTGAAACAGGAAGCATGCGGACTTGAACGTTCTGGGGCGCAGACTACACCCTCCAGCACAGATGGTGATGAGGAAATAAAGCAGATGCCCTCTCATGTTCACAGGGGACTCAGTCCCAGTGAGCCCGACCCATCTCTTCCCTACATCTCAAAGGAGCGTCTCTTCTGTCCCTAAGTGGGGAGACAAAGCTACAGGATACGAAGTCAGTGTGGCCCCATAGCCTGTGAATGATGTGGGAGACCTGAGGCAGACACAAGGGTCACCAAATAGTATCCTGCAGGGCCCAGCCTGTGTGTGCCCAAAAAGCCCAAGCCATGGGCTCATCCAGGCCTTTCCAGGGAACTGGGTTGAGTGGGGAGGCCAGCCACTGGTGTGGGGGGTACATCAAGGACAAAAAGACAAAGCTGAGGCAAGTGTGGCCTTGGCTGTTCATTCTGTGTTGGCCCTGGGGTGAGGGCAGCTGGGTCAGTACAGTTCCTAAGAAGCCAGCTGAGCTGGACAGCCTCAGAGGTATCTTTGGAGAGGGCTGTGGGGTTCACAATGGGAGGGGCAGGAAGTAAAGTGCTTGCAGGGCCCTCTGGGTTCACATCCCAGCTACCCTCCTTGCTCCAGATGCTCCTGGATGTGCAAACAGGACTCTCCAAGGCCCAACCAGCCAGGCTGGGGTGACTGTGCTGTCCCGATGCCCCTGGGGCCGAGGGCCTGGACAGGGCGAGTCCAGAACCAACTGTCCGCTGATTGTCTGCTTGTCTGTTCGGTGGCCCTGGAGCTCTGCCTAGCATCGGGCTGTGGGGCCTGTAGTCCAGGATGGGCCTCACCTGCGGAGTCGCTGCAGCTGGGGGAGACATAAGGGGTCAGGGGACCACCACCACATGTGACCCACCCCCCCCCACCTCTGTGGCCACTTACCTCGCTCTCCACCAGGTTCCGCCGATACAATGCCTCCTTTGCAGCCTCCTAGGGAAGGGGTGATTGGTTGACAGTCTAGGATGACCCTGACCCTCTAACTTGGTACCTGACAGACACATAGGTCCAGCTTACCCTGCTTCCATCGTAGCCCAGGCGCCGGGCAGCCTCTGTATAGAAGTGCAGCTGGCGCTCCAGATGGCTTGCATACTCTTGAGAAGTGGAAGCGGGAGTCAGGGCTAGGAAGCTGCTTCTCCCACTTTTGTCCTTCCCCCATACAATGGGGGATTCTCGGTTCCCTACCCATTTCACACCTCTCTTATCAGACAGACCTCTCTCCAGCCCCCTTCTTGACCTCCCTCTTCAGACACATACTTCTATAGTCCCTCCCTCACCAGATACACACCCCCTTTTCAGCCCCATTTCTGCCCCTACCCCTGCGGAGGGCAGCACCCCCCTGCTCCAGCTGTGCCCTCTGCCATTGGCTACGCTGTACTACGTCCTGGTACTGCTGGGCCACTTCTGGAGGCACAGGCCGGCGTGCCTGCCTCAGGGCCAGGATCTGGAGGGTACAAAGGGGGCTGTGAGCCAATCTGGAGCCCAAGCCCTACAGCCCACCCCATTGAGCCCAGCAGGGCAGACACCTACCTTCCTTTCTAGCCGCTCTTGGTCAAAGGCCAACACGCTAAGGCTATGCAGGGGCCGTGCTGATCTGCAGGTAGAGAGGGGTTGAGGGGCTACAGGGGAAGTGCTGGGGATCCACAGGAGTCAGCGGGCAGAGGTACAGGAAGGGTGGGGCTAGAGCAATCTCAGAAGCAATCTCAAGACATCCAGAGACCAGGAAGGTCTGCAGTCTGCCTGTCATCCCGTCACTCAGGAAGGGGAGGCAGGGGACATGAATGAGGGAGAGAGACAGAGACAGAAGAAAGTACAAGATTGAAGGCAGGGAAGCTGGATATGCTGACAATGGTCAGATCACAAAGGGTCTTAAAGATCAAGTCGAGGTTTGTAAACTGAATTCCCCAAGAGAAGGGTATCAAGTTAGCTCTGAGGTCAGATGGGATACGGTCTGGTATGACTGATGGAAACTACACGAGGAACTGGGACAAGAGAGGACTCTCTTCAGTGTGGCGCAGCCTAGACTTACCTGTTGCCTGCTTCCCTTGAAGACGCCGGTATGAGAGGAGCCTTTGCTTTGGGCCCAGTGACCTGTTTTGGTAGAGTCAGTCCAATTAGTACTGAGTCCCTGACCCTAGCCCTACACCCAGAGGTGACTAAGAGGCAGGGACTCACAGTGGGCATAGCTGCTGGGATGTGATCAATGACCAGCCACCTCTCAGTTGTAGTTTCCAACTGCTGGGCTGTCAGTGGCTCCCGGATGCGAACCATCACTTCAAGCCTCCCCCCCGTGGGTCGGCGTCCATCCAAAACCTAGGTAGGAGTAAGTGCTGGTGTGGGCCAGAGCAGCATCCTCAACAGAAGCCCAGGGGAGTGCCAGCAACAGGGGAATGCCAGCGACGACTCTGGTAACACCCCAGAGAGCTCAGAGTCTGCAAGCACCAGCTTACCTCCAGGATCTCGTGGACTTCACAAGCTGTTTCCAACGTACCCAGCTTCAGCTGGGCTGTACCTAGCACCCTGTCCGTCTTGAACAGCCCCCTGTATGGGGAGGTGTGATGGTTAGCATGCTGCTCCACTCCCCTGGAGCCCAGAACCTGCGATCACTGGCTCACCCCTTGTGGACCACTTCGAACTTGATGCCCTTGGTTTGGATGGCCCTTCGGAAGCCACGGTGGCCACGGTTGATGCAGAGTTTGAACTGCTCCTTAAATTCTACGCAGGGAAGGAGAGAAGAACAAGAAGCGGCTGGGAGTGAGGGTGTGCACTGGCTTTTACTTGGTGTGCGCGTGCACGTGTGCTGTGTATGTATGCTCACGTGGGGGTTACAGCACAACCTTGGGGCCAGTCTCCACCTCCCACAAAGTCTCACTGGTTGCCATGCACCCCACATGGCCCACAAGCTCTCCTGTCTCCTGGGGGACTGCAGAGGCATGTTGCTGTGCTGGTTTTAAGTCAGATCTGGGGATTCAAATTCACGCCCATCTGTTTGCCCTGCAATTGCTTCACCCACTGAACCGTCTTTCTCAGTCCTTGTTTTTTGTTTTTTTGAGGAGCTGGGGTGGGAGGGCTTGTGTATACTAGGGAATACCTCTGAGGTAGATTTCCACTGTGGCCCTAGGTTTAGGTTATCTTCTGTAGAAGACAAGGTGACTCACCAGGGGAGTCTGTGTTTTTGATCACACTGGTCTTGTCTTTCTGAGCTTCTTCCTATATCAGGGAGGAGGCAGGAATGATCAGGACCCAGGCCAGATGTACACTTCCTGCTAGCCTTGCTTCTTGGTCCATTCCCACTTAAAGATTGCACCTACCACATTGGGATAAGGGAAGTCAAAGCGGACAAAGGCATCCAGGTCACTGGGGGACAGCCCTGTGGATAGACAAGGGTCAGACCTAGGTAGAGAGACCAGCCCACCCTTGCTTCAGGGCTGCCTCCTCACCTGTGGGTGTGGGCAAGTTGATGCCCTTCACGATAAACAGGAGCATGTCACTGTTGCTCAAGTCCGGAAAGACCCTTTCAGTAGGCAGGGAAATAGAGGTTGGCTCCTCAGCCAAGCTGGGGCTCTCACATCCCTCAGTGCAGCAGGGACGATCCAGACTTCACAGTCAGGATGTAGGGCTAGGCATTCCCTTGCTTGACTGCTGGGCTCCCTGTTCAGTGTTCCTATGTTTATTTGGTACCTACTTCTGTTTCTGTATGTGGTATGTGTGCACAGACACACATGTCCCTCTCCTTGCTGACCTATCGCCCTGGCCCTTACTTGCCAGTTTTATTTGAGAATCTCCTATGTACTCAGCAGCATCTTAGCTGCGTTCTTTGCTCTACATTCCTGGAGTCCTACAAGTGTCAACCAGGCCTCTAGTTGCTAGAGGATCTTTTACTTCTGAGGCAAAGTCCCATGTAGCACGGGCTGGCCTCAAACTCATCATGTAGCCAAGCTGGCTTTGAATTGCTGATCCTTCTGCCTCTACTTCCTCGGCTGGGATCTGGTTTATGAAGTCCTGGAACCAGGATTTCATGCATTGCTGGCATGAATTCTACCAGTTGAGCCACACTCCCAGCATCCTCCTCTCCTTTACTGTTTTCTGAATATCTGCCAGTGTCAGCAACGCCCTAGCCAACACAGCAGCTCGTGCTTGCCCAGATGCCTGGGTTGTCCAGTTGTTCCCCATGCCCGTGGATGCCTATGTCCTACCACCTAGTCACTCTCCAGCAGAATCAAGTCCTGCTACAGCTTCCACAGGGGCAGCTCCCTCCCAGCTACCCCCCAGCCTAGGGCTCTGGGTCCTACTTGATGACACTGAAGGTCCTCTGCTCAAAGCGGGCTGCGGGTGTGGGCAGACTGCGGGCGAAGGCTTGTTTTAAGGTGTCCATGCTCCGCTTACAGTCTTCTGCCAGCTTCTCGAACCTGTTGAGAAGGCACTGCTCAGGGCCCTGGCCAGCAGGACTGCTGGTGCAGGTCCCAGTGAGGTGGGCACTTACTTAATGGTTTCAGCAATGTTGCCCAGGTGGGTGAACTGTGTGGAGTGGTTTAGACACATCTGTAGGGCACAGAAGTAGAGGGTGAGAGAGAGGACAGCACAGGGGACAGGGACAGGGACAGGTCATTGGTGGGGCCTTACTTCATGTTGCTGTCTCAGGAGCTTGGTAAGTTCCCCATAGCGACGCACAGCTTCCTGAGACAAGCCTGGGCCAGGCCGCTGCACCAGCACAAAGTCGTCCTTGTTGACAGGAGCAGGTGGCACCTGTGGAGGATGAAGTTGGCAGGTACAGCTCATCTGGGCTCTGTCATCATCCCTGCCCATCACTCTATCTCCTGTGTGGGGTCTCCCCTCAATTCACACTGTCCGACACAACAAAACCATCTTTTGGGCACCCTGTCTGCCCTGTGCAGGCCCTGCTTTGTGGCTGGGGACTGGGGATACAGCAGCAAATGGACAGAGCCAAGCACTGCAGCACACGGCGGTGATGTTAGCACATAAGAGATTGGCAGGAGAACTGAAAGTCAGACGATGGCATGGGATACAGTGAGCCCAAGGCTTGCCTGTGTACAGATTTAAGAAGAGGGAACAAGCCCAACGAGTAGCTGGGGGAGCACTCCAGGGTGAGAAGAGGGAGCACTCCAGGGTGAGAAGAGGGAGCAAAGACCCTGTGGCTGGATTGTAGTGGGTGTCTGAGGACAGAGGAGGGAGGGAGGGAGGCAGATCACGCAAGACCATGGGCCACAGTAAAGTGTGGATTTACCAGCGTGTCACTGTGGTCTTCCTAGCTAGAATGTGTGCCCTGGAAGGGTGGGGGGTATTTGTCTATTTTATTCTGCCCAGCATTATGTCCCCAGGACCCAGTGTGTGTGCCACACAGATTTTCTGTCATGTTGCTGCTGTCTGTCATACAAGGGATCCCAGGATCATGCCTGACTTTGAGGTGGGAATGACTCCAGGTCTCCAAAGACAAAAATAATGTTCGGAGTGAACAGTCCTATCCAAAGTGGCAGAATATGTTAACTGTCTCCAGAGATTAGAGTCTCTTCTCTAGTGATGGCACACAGCGCTGCTCCTGCAAGAAACTGCAAGCCCCAGAATATTTTGCAGCTAGTCACACGGCTAGCTCTAGCCAATGGGAGACAAGCAAAGGATGGGTTCTAGAGACAGGAGTTTTTTGCTGTAGAGGAAGAGGGAGAGGTCCTGCAGTGACCCCTTGAAGTGACTCTGTCCTTTTTACCCCACCCTTTCCATGGGCATGAGGCAATGGGTCAGTGATCCATATGGATCATGTGGACCAGGACAAGACCCTAGGAAGATGAAAAGAAAAAATACAGAAGGAGCGCGAGCCCCACAGGCACCCTGTTGTAGAGCCCAGTCTGTCCTGACATGCACGAAGTAACTGTCTCCTTGCAACTGTTGTCTTCTAACGGCCTACTTGTCGAGAGGGCAGCTTAGCTTAAATGATACATTCTAGGTCACACGGCTACTAAGGGGACCACGGGCAGTGTGCGTAAGCATGGAGGCCTCACCTTGGCAATGTCCACAGGCAGTCCATTGCGAGAGGCCTCTAGCATGGGCTCTAGCCCTTTGGCCTGGCGCAGGTGCATCTTGGCGCCTTCTACGTCGTTCTTTTGCTTGGCACGCAGCGCGGCCTGCAGGAGCTGCTTCTTACGGCCCTCCAGGAAGGCCAGCTGCTGCTGGGCTGAAGGCAGGAAAGCCTCAGTAGGGCTGTCCAACCCACTGGGGTCAGGTTGGCCTGGGTAGCAGGGTGGGGGGGGGTACTTACCTCTGTTGGATGTGCCCTTGGGGGCAGCTTTGCCGGCTGGGGCTGGTCCTGATGGAGGTGCTTTGGAGGGCGAGGACTTCAGCTGGGTTGTGGAGGCAGCAGGGGTATTCTGCTGCGTATAGAGAGAGGTCAGATTGTCCCCAAAATCTGCAATGGCTCATTCCCAGGTGTCAGAACCCAGAACCAAAGACCTATCTCTGTCTTCAACAGGATTTTATGTGTTAGGCTGGACTCAAACTCATGATGTAGCTAAAGCTGACTTTGAACCTCCGATCTTCATGCCTCAGCCTCCGTAGGGCTGGGATTACAGGTATGAGGTATGCCTGGCTCGTCCTCAGTGCTAAACATACTTATGGTCCTGTTCCACCTCTTCTCTGCACAGGGAGGCTATCCTGTGCTGCACCCATTCTCTAGATGAAAGGACTAAGGCCCAGGGAGCAACAAAGCTGGGCCAGAGCCCTACAGCCAAGAGGTGGCAGGCCTATGGCATGAGGCTTGTCACTCCTGCTTTGGCCAGGCTTCCCAGGTCTTTCTCCATTGTCCCTCCCCATCTCAGCCCTGACCCCTTGTACCTTCTTAGGAGTCTCCTCCTCTTCGTCATCCGAGCCTTCGTCGTGGTTGGCAAGCCTCATGGCAGTTTCCAGGACACCCACTAGGCTCTGTTGAGAGGGCTCTGCAGACTCCAAACCCTGCATTGGGGGGAAGCCTGGGCGGCAGAGCGGCCTGGTCAGTGCCCCTACTGAGGGAGGCCATTACCCCTCCTCCCACTAAAGAATTCCAGGACTTTCTCTTTGTTGGTTTTCTGAACATCTTCACTGTGTAGCTCAGGTTGGCTTTGATCGTGCAGTCCCTGCCTCAGCCTCCCAAGTCCTGGGATTACAGGTATGTGTCATGCCAGTCTTATTGCTTTCTCTATACCGAAGATGGAGCCTGGGGCTTTGTGCATGCTAGGAAGTGCCCACCCAGAGTCTGAGCTGATCCGAGCAGAGGAGCTAGGAACCGCAGAGTGCCTGAACTCCTGACTCCCCTTCCCGGGCTGCTGTTCATTCCCATGGCACTTGCTTCTCTTGTGCACCCTGGACTCGCACAGATCCTGACAGACTGTGAGGTGGGCTTCAGCTGGGAGAGGGGCCCCCAATGTGGAGGGTAAGTGTTTCTACAGAAGACCTGTGAGCAGCTGAGAACTT
Organism: Mus musculus; assembly: GCF_000001635.26. NCBI lineage: Eukaryota > Metazoa > Chordata > Mammalia > Rodentia > Muridae > Mus > Mus musculus. The sequence goes on from NC_000074.6 coordinate 84,139,905, forward strand.
CGAGATTTCTACTCTATGGAGGGCCTGGCAGGAGTGAACAGAATGGAGGAGGGAGGGAGGGGGACAGTCGGAGACAGAACTAGCTCCAAACTACCTCCTGACTAAGAACTTTCCAGTATCCCTGACGCAAACAGTGCTGTCAAGACACACTCCAGTCTGGTTAAGACGTCTACAAAGTTCCTGAGTGCATAGTTATGGCTGCATGAAGAGCCGTAAGCGGGAACAAGATCAGCAAAAGGCCCAGAGGCAGGAGCAGGGGGTGGGGAGCTTGCCCTAGCACAGACCTTACCTGGGGAAACATACTTGTGGTGGGGCCTACCTAGAGGTACAGCCTACCTGGGGGCACTGGCAGCTCCGCCACATCCACAGCTCGGCCTGCCTTGTGGGCACGAATGGCGTCTTGGTATTGCTGCAGGGCACAGAGGTGTTAGGGGACCCTGAGAGAGCTCCTGAGAGCATTCATCTGGACCCCTACACACCTTGACAATTCGTTCATGCATGCGTGCCTTCCGCTGGTCACCCTTGGCCTTGGCCTGGGCTGCAGCCACATGGTACCGCTCCATTCGCTGTTCCAGAGCCTCCAGGAGGTTCCTCGGGGGTTGGGGAACCTCTGGGCCAGAAGAGGTGGGAAACAGGTTAAGGGGTGAGGGAAATGGGAGACTGGCCCAGTCTGCCCACTTCAAAGAACCTCACCAGCCTACCTGGCCTGGTGAGTGTTGAGGCAGAGGTCAAAGGTTGGGCAGCTGGCAAGGGGGGCTCTGGGGACAGCTGGTCTGGAGACGGAATACAACTCAGTGAGGGGCTTGCTTGGTTATCGTAGGCAGTAGGAGTAGAAAGGGCATGGGATAAGGTCCTCACCAGGGGGAGGGGGCAGGCGGGACAGGTCCACCAGTTCCCCACGGCTCAGGGCCTCCAAGACAGGGTCAAAGCTCTGTGAGAAAGAATGAGATGGGTAGAGGGGGCTCCTGGGTCCCCAGGGGGTGTTCTATACTCTGCCCTATGGCAGAGGACTGTCCCCTCCCTGGGGCTACCATACTGGGACACTGCTAGCTGGCAGAGGATGGCAGCTGAAGCTCTAACAGGAACAGCTGATTCTCTAGAGGAGCTAGGACGGGAGCCTGTACTTGGCCTCTGGCTCCCTCTGACAGCTGGCCCTGTCTGTGAGCTGAGACCCACCTTAGCTATTCTCAAGTGTCTGGTGGCTGTAGCAGTGTCATCCTGATGCTTGGCACGAAGGGCAGCCAGTTTGTACTCGTGCTGGAGGCTCTGCAACCGGGCTAGGGGGCTGCAGGGATCTAGAAAGAAGAACACCACACAAGAAGCCTGGGCTAAGCTCACTACACAAACTGTCTATTTGAGTCTCACAATTTGAGTCCATTTTACAGATGGAAAGCTGAGGCTCAAAGGCATGCTCTCTGCCAAGCTCACTCAGCTGTCCAGTAGCATGAGGGACATTTGTTCTGGGCATGGAGGTTTGGGGAAGCTACAATGTCTCCCCCCCCCCCCCACACTGGATTCTTGAAAGCCTAGTGAGGACTTGTTCCCATTTAATCTGTCAGTTTCCATCTTTTTTTTTTTTTTTTTTTTTTTGGTCTTTTCGAGACAGGGTTTCTCTGTAGAGCTCTGGCTGTCCTGGAACTCACTTTGTAGACCAGGCTGGCCTCGAACTCAGAAATCCGCCTGCCTCTGCCTCCCGAGTGCTGGGATTAATACAGATGGTTTTGAACCTGACCTGAGTACTGGACATCAAACCTGTGTCCTCTGAAAGAGCAGCCAGTACTCCTAACCGCTCACCAGCTCTCGGGCGCCATATTTCTTTTTTTGAGAGACATGATTGTAGACCAGGCTGGCCTTGAAACTCAAAGTGTTCTGCCTTCTAAGTACTGAGATTAAAGACATGTGCCTTCATGCCTAACCCTGCTTCTTACTTTGTAATTTACAGCAAAACACATAAAACTTACTTAGCATTGCTTTTCTTTTCTTTTTCTGTCGTTTTATGTTGGGTGGAGACGGTGGGACACATCTTTAACCTTAGTGCTCAGAGGCAAACAGAGGCAGGGAGATCTCTATGAGTGCACAGCCAGACCACAGTGTGGTCTACACAGTGAGATCTAGGACAGCCAGGGCTGCAGAGTGAGACCCTGTCTCAGGAAAGGTTTAAACAATTCTTTTATTAGTACTGTGCATGTGGAGGCCACACGGTGATTCTGTGCAGCTGACTCTCCGTCCACCTTTCCTGGGCCTCAGGGATGATCTGAGGTGTCAGGCTCCTGTGGCTGTGACTTCATCCACTTTGCCTACTTCCTTTTCTCTTTCAGAGGCAGGTCCTCCTGTGGAGCACAGGCTGCCCTCCAGATTATGGTTCTCCTGTATCAGGGCCTCGAGAGCTGGACTGATGTGTGCGGGCCGGCGCCTGATTTGCTGGAACCACGGTTTCGTGTGTGTGTGTGTGTGTGTGTGTGTGTGTTGTTAGAGGTGTGGATGTGTGCACCTGAAGAGGCCAGAGGCCAGCATCAAGTGTCTGCCTCAGCTGCTTTTTTTTGAACTTGGAGTTCAGTTATACTCCACTGTGCCAGTTTTTTACATAAGTGCTGGGATCTGAACTCATATCCTCTCGCTTATGGAGCAGGAACTTTCCTGCTGAGCCACGTCCCTAGCTGTTAACTACTTTTTCTTTCTCTTTTTCTCTTTTGAGACGAGGTTGGTTGTCCTGGAACTCACTCTGTAGACCAGGCTGTCTCAGACTCTATGATCTATCTGCCTGTGTCTGCCTCCCGAGTATTGTTAAGTGTGTCACTCCTCCTGGCTCTATTAACCACCTACGTGCACAGTTCAGCGGCATTATACACGTCCTCTCTCACCATTTGTAACTTATTTCCCCAGATTAAAACACCACCTCTATTGAAGGCTCACCTCCCATCACCGGCCCAGCAGGCCACCAGCCAGTCTGCTTCCTGTCCTCACGGATCTGACAGCCCGGGGACCCTCCTAAGACTCGAGTTAGTGTCTCTATCTTTTATAGCTTCTTCACTGAACATCATGTCCTCATAAAAACAAGAAGCAAAACCAGCCGGGCATGGGGGTGCACGCCTTTAATCCCAGCACTCAAGAGGCAGAGGCAGGTGGAGCTCTGTGAGTTTGAGGCCAGCCTGGTCTACAGAGTAAGTTCCAGGACAATCTGGGCTACACAGAGAAACCTTGTCTCACAAAACAAAAACAAACCAAAAACCGCATCATGTTCTTGTGGTTCTTATGTTAGAGCACATGCTAAAAAAGAAATTAATTCCTTTTTATGGCTAAATAGTATTCCGTTGCATGTACAGCCCACATTTTAAGGTCTCTGAAGAGACCCTGTATCACCCTGGCCCTTCCTACCATTTACCTGGGGGTAGCTGGGGCTTAGCAGAGGTGGGTGTAGTGGTAGATGGGGCCTCCAAGGTGCCGCTGGACTCTGGGGCTGGCGGGCTTACAGAAGCCAACTGGGAAGTAGCTTGGGTGTGGCTGTGCCCAGCTGCTGCTCCCTTCCCCGATGCCACAGGTGGTGGAATGTCTGCTTCATTGATGATGTTGCCCTTCTTTGCAGAGACCAGCAGGTTTTCCAGCGTCTGAAACAGGATGTGGCATGAGTCTGAGATCAAGGGTGCTGTGCTCAGTGCTCCCGGGTCCAGGCAGGACCCTAGCACCCTGCCCTTTTCCTGCTCACCTTGAGCCCCCGGTCATAGCGTCGCATCTTGGCACTGTCCCCAGCTTGCCTGGCACTCTCCAGTGCAGACTGGTAGAGGGTTAGCCTCTCCTGCAGCGTGGCCTCTACTCCTGGATTGGGGCCTGAAGGCTTCGGCTACAGGGTTGGGGGTACAATCTGGGTGTTGACCCCACTTAGGCCACCCTAGCCAACCCTTCAGAGCATGAACATGTATTTCCCTTGAACCAATCTTTGCTACCCCAAATGACAGAGCCATCACAGTCCAGAGGTAACGTGTCATGTGTAGAACGGGGGAAAGGTGGGCTTTGAACTCTGGTTGTGTGTATACGAGTGACTTATGGGAGGTATACCTGGGCCACAGGCATCAGGGGCTCCACAGCCTTCTGTTCTTCTCCAAGGACCTCATTTAGCTCTGCCTGCAGGGATACATGACCAGGGTAGGAAGTCGAGGCTGCTGGACAGGGCAGTGGGATGACACAGCCTGTCCTGCCCTGTGCTCACCAGCAGGTCCTCATCAGCCTCCACATCATCCTCGTCTGTCCCCTCCTCGTCCTCATCCAGGTCTCTCATGCAGAGCCGGGCCATCTTCTCAATGGCTTCCATTGGCAGGGGACCTGGAGGCAGAAAGAAGCCCTAGCTAGAGCAGGATCATCCCGGAGCTCTACCCACCCATCTGCATATTCGGGGCCCCAGAGAAGAGCACAGTGAGCAAGAGAGCAGATCCCGCCGGGCAGTGGTGGCGCACGCCTTTAATCCCAGCACTCGAGAGGCAGAGGCAGGCAGATCTCTGAGTTTGAGGCCAGCCTGGTCTAAAATGTGAGTTCCAGGACAGCCAGGGCTACACAGAGAAACCCTGTCTTGAAAAACAACAACCAAAAAAAGGAGAGCACATCCCCTTCCCTGAGCACTGTGGCACCCACTGTCCTGAAGCCCTTTTAGCCTGATGCCATCTTCCATCCACCATCTGCCAACCCCCTCCAAACACTCATTTCTTCCTTATCTCAGCTACGCTGCCAGACACCCCGAGTTGGAACCTCAGCTCTGCAACATTCTCACTGTATGACCTTGAGCAAGTTACTTCAGCTCCTTGGCTTCAGGATAGGGGTAACTTAACAGTGCCTCCCAGGCAGACTGTGGGGACTAAAAGTGAATTAAATTCTTGGAGCAGCAAAGCATGCAGCTGTCCCTGCCTCGTCCACAGATAACAGCACCTTCCTCCTCAGGCTTGCGCCCCATCGCCTTCTTTGCATCCTCACTCTTGTGCCTGGGGCTATAACCAAGTAAAATCAAGGCTATGGTAAAGCTTCATCAGATAAGCTAGACAACCTCAGTAAGTAGCAGGACTCCAGTGTGCAGACACAGCATGGAGACACTGGCCAGGAAGATGACTCATGCTGTAGAGGGTAGGAGATGTTATCCTGGCACTCAGAACATTGTGCAATTTGGCTTATCGATGATTCTGGAAGTTCACCATTTAATTACCCCCACCATGGATGTGGGTAGATGAAAACAAAATAAAAGCATGAAGCAAGAGGGGGCGGTATCCATGGCATCTTGTTGGCACAGTGCATGTCTTTAAGGAAATGGTATCCTGTAAAGTTCTACAAGGGCTGAATTGTCGCCGGACCGTGGTGGCACATGCCTTTAATCCCAGCACTTGGGAAGCAGAGGCAGGCGAATTTCTGAGTTCAAAGCCAGCCTGGTCTACAGAGTGAGTTCCAGGACAGCCAGGGCTACACAGAGAAACCCTATCTTGAAAAACAAACGAAAACAAACAAACAAAAAATAAATATAGGGTTGAATTGTCAAATAATGGGAACTACAACTAAGGCTGTGTTTCTCATTTACTTAGGATTTGTACGTGTGCACATGCATGGATGCACATTCGTGTGCTACAGCACATGTGTAGAGGTCAGAGGACATCTTTCAAGGGTCAGTTCTCTCCTTCCACCACGCAGGTCTCATGGACTGAACCTCAGGGATCAAACCCGGAGTTGTCAGGCTCGGGACAAGCTTCCTTGCCCACTGAGCCATCTTGCTGGTCCTCTGGTCAGGGTTTTATTAACTAATAACCTACAACCTTGCCTTCTGTGTGCTTCCATCTTAAGATTTACTGTGTTTATGAACTGTATGCACAATGAACTGGTGACCAAGGGACCTGTGGCTCCCACCTGCGTGCCACCAACTAACACACATGCTACTTTCCAAAGGCACACACTTACCATCTATGCATTGAAACACCAATCAATACTTTGCTTAGAGCCACTGTGAATAGTGAAACCACGCACATAAACTGAAAACTATGAGGAGCTGGGAAGATGGCTTTATAGTTAAGACTACATCCTGCTCCTGCAGAGGACCTGAGCTTGGGTCTCAGCACTCACATGGGGTGGCTCACAACTACTTGTAACTTCAGCTCTGGGGAATCTGACATAGTTTGCTGGCTTCCATGTGTGTCTGCACACATGTCTCTCTTTCTCTCTCACACACACACACACCAAATTCTCAACAAAGAAGAAAAACATGGCAGGAAACAGATTGGAAAAGACCCAGTTCCACCCACAGCTGACCCTGACAGGATCACCCAGAACCTAGACTCTAGGAAGGTAGGGCTCCTGTTTTCCTGCCCCATGTCCATCCCAGTGCCTAGCTCCAAGTACTGCCCACAGCAGAAGTCCCAAAGAATATGTTGAGCATCTTTCTTACCTTGGCCTTTCAGTTTCTCTAGGGCCTGGGGCTGACCCCCCACCAAAGCCAGGAATTCAGCCTCCAGCTCCTCCTCATTAATCCCATCCTCGGGGATCATCAGGCCGTCTGGGGAGAAGTCAACCAGCAGACCAAGCTACGGGAGCAACCGGGCTCCAGTTAGACCTTCCATAGACCGCTCAGGCCCAGAGACCCGTCGGGATGCTGGAACCAAATCTCTACGAGGAAGCCATTTCTTGGAGAGACCAGGAGGCTGAGGAAGACACCCTCATACAATAACGTTCTTTATGCACATGGCTCCCCAGCAGCAGAGAACGCACCAGTGTGGGACTGGAAGGTGCACTCATCATTAAAGTGCTAACCCTAACCCTAGTATGTGCAAAGCTGGGTTCCATCCCAGCATGGCAAGGAGAAAAATAAATAAATAAAAGCCACGATGACTATGACAACAGTGGGGGCAAAGTTGAAGAACTGGGTCTTTTTTATAGACCTGCCCTTCTGCTTTGGCTAGTGACCAACAAAATATGATGAGTTACATGAAATTACCCTTTCTATAGGTCCAAATTGGCCAAATCTTAGCAGTTATGCATGGCTTCACCTATTGAGTGAAGCCATTAGTCACAGAGAGCCCAAGAATCCAGCGGCCACACTCCCTCTGTTCTAGCATTTTTCCATAAATAGTCTCAGTAAGTCTTTATAACTGCCCTTTAAGGACTCTTCTAGGCTTCCATTCCACAGGTGGAAAAACTGAGGCTCCAAACTACAAATACATTCAGTCAAATGTACCTAGGTCAGGGGGAACCTGAGCACAGAGCCCTGGGATCCCTGGTTCAAAGATGGGACAAATCAAACTCCCACAGGCCCTGAATCTGGGAGTATGGCTCTGGGCCACAGTCTTGTAGGTTTTCCTGTACACCTCTGGACTGACATTTCTGTCTGGCCAGGTGCTTCATCCTTGTGACCTTGACTAGATAGATCTCTGCGCCTCCCTTATCCTTAGTGTCCTCATCTGTACAATGGGTGTAGAGTGTGGCCTGACCCAGTTAATGCAAAGGCCTGAAAAGCCGGTCTGATTGCTTTCCCTTCCCGGTTGGAAGTGCTGCAGCAACAGGTGTTCCCTGAATCTGGGGTGTGAAGCTAGAAGCTGGATGGCCCAACCCAGTAGGCCATACACCTCACCTCGGGGGCGGGGCGGAGACCAGGGTTCACCTGGTGGCGAGGATCAGGCTTTTCTGGGGGTGGGGCACTCCCCGCGAGTGTGAGGAAGGGTGGAGAGAGACTCTGAGGAAGGGTGGGCAGGTACCCCTCGGTGGGTAGAGGGGCACACACTCACCTGGCGGGCAGTGACAGCACCTCGGCCCGGGGGTGCCTGGGGTCCATTCCTCTTGTGCATCTTCCAGGCTCGAAGCCCGGACTACCAGCCCCTGCACCTTTGCCTTGCCTTGCCTCTTCACCGAAGTCGAGTCTCAGAGCTCGCGCTGTTCCTGAGCCCTGAGTCCCTCCTCCGCGCCCGGCCCCCCGGGATTCTCGAGTTTGGGCCGCCCAGCTTCCGCCTTGGCCTTCAGGAGCGCGGCGGCTGGATTCGTGGGCTCTCTAGTTAAACTACAATTCCCGGCAGTCAGAGCGTGGAGGCGCATGCGCCTAGCATAAAGTAGGGCAGAGAGAAGGCGGAGCATGCGTAAGGTGTGTAGTCGGTACTACGCGTGCGTGGGGCGTGGCCTCACGGGCGGGAAAAAGAGAGAGAGCTGCAGGTGTGAGGGCGCGGCAGTGTGACGTCTGTGGCTCCACACCGCCGCACATCGTTCTGTTAGGCTTTGTGGTGGAGTGGGTGCGGGTGTGGGTGTGGGTGTGGATGCTCCTGCTCTCCCGTCTGTGGCGCAGGTCTTCAGGAGCCGAGTCCACAGTGTCAGGCCTCAGGCCTTCCTGTCTCCCACCGCCAGTTTGCCACGCGGTCCCCGTGACTGCCTATGTGGGTATTTTCTCAGAACGTTACGCCAGTGACCTAGGCGACCTATTCCCCATCAGATCCAGGTTGACCTCGTCCCGACTAAGGACAGAGCAACTTCCATTACTGCTGTGGCCCAGGTTGGTTCTGGCTTGCCATGGGTCCCACAGTCTGAAGACATTGGCCGGAAGCCACTCCTGACGCGGGGTAGCCCTCCTAAAGTCTTGTGTGACTTTGGTGGGTCTCCAGAGACCTCTCTGAAGCTTCCAAGTACCCCATGTCCCAGATAATTAAGCTTTGGGTGTGGGTGGGGGAGAAACGTAGTTGTCTCCAACCCAGAGACTCCAGCAGATACCGTGAAGAGGACGAGATCGTTCCTTCACACAGGGAAAGGGTGTGAATGGCTACCTGGCCATGGTCCAAGGTGGCTATGACCTGTCGCCCCACCCAGTGTCCTGCTGAAGACCAGCTGACTCCCCTCATCAGGCTGCCAGATGGGCCCAGTGGAGGAGGGAGACAGGGTACAGATGGGGACATACAGTGCTGGCAACAGCTGGAGAGTTTGTTTGTTGTTTTCAGATTTCTCAGGGAAAGATAAAATGAATAAGAAGAAACAGCGGAACTCAGGTATTTGGTTTATTCAAATTGGCTTTTTATTTTATTTTTATTTTTAATTTATTTCCAGGCAGAGTTTATGTATATCCCTGGCTGTCTGTCCTAGAACTAACTCTGTAGATCAGGCCTCAAACTCAGAGACAAACCTGCCTCTGCTTCCAGAGTGCTGGGATTAAAAGTATGATTCACCACAACCTGGCCTCAAATCGGCTTTTAAAATATTTATTTGAGGTACTAGGAATGGAACATGGAGCTTCCTGCATGATAAAACACTCTACCATGAAACTACATCTCAGACCCAAGGTGACCTTTTTAAACTTTTTATGATGTTTTTGAGATGGAGGAGGGGATTCTTGCCATGTGGGCCGACTAGTTTTATGTCAGTTTGACCCAAGTCATTTGGGAAAAGGGACTCTCAATTGGGAAAATGCCTCCAAAAGATTTGCCTGTAGCCAAGAGTGTAGTGTGTTTTCTTGATTAATGATTGATGTAGGTGGGTCCAGCTCGTGGGTGTGCTGCCTGGAGGCAGGTAGTCCTAAATTACATAAGAAAGCAGTTAGCTGTGAGCAAAAGCCCGTAAACAGCATTCCTTCATATCCTTTGTGAGTTCCTGAGGTTCCTCTCCTGACTTTCTCTGGTGATGGACTATGATATAAAAGTGTAAGTGGAATAAACCCTTTCTCCCTTGACTTGCTTTTGTTCATAGTTTTATGGTTTTTATAGTTTTTATTCCAACAATAGAAATCCTAACTAAGACATCATGTAGCCCAGGCTGGCTTTGAGCTTATGATCTTCCTGTCTCAGCTTTCCAAGTGTTGGGATGATAGGCCTGCGGCACCAAGCCCAGGTGTTCTGATGCTTTGTAAATGGAATCTCAGTATGGGGCTGCAGAGGTGACTCAGTAAAGTGCTTTCCAAATAAGCATGAGGACTTGACCCCAGTGGCCAGAACTGTGTTTAAAAAGCCAGGCATGGTTGGCCCTTGTTTGTAATCCCAATGACTTGCAGGTGAACAAGTACAGCCTACTTGGCAAGTTCCAGGTCAGTGAGAGACCCCCATAAAACAAGGACGGGGCTGGGGAGATGGCTGGGTGAGTTTGGTGCTTGCTGTGTGAAAAAGAGAACTCAAGTTTGGACTCCTAACACATAAAAGCTGGGTATGGTGGTGCATGTCTGTGCCCCAGCACTAGAGATGGGAAGTGGAGACAGCTAGTCTAAACACAACAGGAACCTCCAGGTTCAGTGAGAGATCGTCTCTCAAAGACAAATAAAATTGTTTTAGAAGATACAGATGAAGAAAGATGCCTAATATTGACCTCTGACTCCACATGTTCACCTATGCTCAGGCAAGAGCACTGGCATACACATGCAGGTGAACACACACACACACACACACACACACACACACACACACTCCCCAAGGTGGAAGGCTCCTGAAGAAGGACACCAGGCATCGTGTTCTGGCCTGTACACATGTACTCCCTCCCATACGCTCTCTTGCTCAGACTGACCCTGCATTCTTCTTGGGCTCGGGTGACTCTCCTACCTTAGCTGTCTAAGTAGCTGAGACCACAATACCACCACCAAACCCGTCTCCATAGCACTTCTTTCCCCACCCCCTTACCCCTCCATAGCACTTCTTAATAGCTGCTTCTCATCAGAGCACTAATATGACAGCCTTAAGCACCTTCAAAGATAGTGAAACTTTAGTACAGGCTAGTAAGAATAATAGAAATTATGGAGAAGGCTTATCATTTAAAAAAAAAAAAAAAAGAACTTTCTAGTGTTTCCCCGAGCCTCTGATCCCAAGGCTAGGAGACCAAGAAGTTTTCCCCACTTTAGGTTTCAGGCAGAAATGATTCCTGCAGAAGGCTAATGCCAGATCATCTGGTATGTTACTATTTCTGATCTAGATCCAAAAATGTGATTAGTTGGTCTCTGTTCACTGTAATTGTGGATAAGTCTGTACCTCAGTTCCCAGTTAAGTAAGTGAGTGATAGCGAATGCACCTAGCTTGGTTTATTTTATGTTCTGCAGTGCTGGGGAGAAGCCAGGGCCTCATGCTCTGAGACAAGTGCTCTACCACTCTGATTTACCCCTAGCAGAAAGCCAGATAAAGGTACCCCTTGGTCTGTCTTCTGACTGACCCCGGTATGTTCATGGGTGCCACTGTAGCTCCCTGCCCATGTGAACTATGACTGACAGAGTGTCTCCAAGGGTAGCCCTCTCACGACCTGTTGACCTTGCCCTACCTAAATAAAAAAAAAAAAAAAAATCCACTACTGTCTGTGGGACCCATCTGCCCAAAGTGCCACCACACAACCACTATGTCACTCCATCTGTGTCCTTATCATGTGGAAGGGGATGCTCCTGGTTCCTTATATCCTAAGCTACTTATCACATGTGCGTATATCTGGATAAAATTTGTGTACCCAAGATTTTGTTTGGTGATGATATTGTATGTGGTTATGGGAGAAAGATGCATTTTTTCCCCCATAAAACTAAAAACTTGGAGTCTGCCATTTCTTGGTTTTCCCATTGCCAGCCCCTCCCCGACCAGGTCCCTGAACTTACACACCATCTCTGTTCCTGTCCCTGCATTCTGAGATTAGGGAGCCCAGGCTCTTTCTCTTTTCCCCCCTCCCATGAGAGGTCACCATTTCTCACACCAGCTGTTTTAGCAAAGGTCCAGTGGGACCTTGATGCCCGGACGTGGGGATTTTGAGAGGGCATACCCTTTCTTGTGTCTTCTATTAGAGTGAGTAGTCAGTCACATATTCTATTTTATTTTGGTTTTTTGAGACAGGGTTTCTCTGTGTAGCCCTGGCTGTCCTGGAACTCACTCTGTAGACCAGGCTGGCCTCGAACTCAGAAATCCGCCTGCCTCTGTCTCCCAAGTGCTGGGATTAAAGGCGTGCGCCACCACGCCCGGCTGTTTTTGTTTTTGTTTTTTGTTTTTTTTTTGGCTACATATTTTTAAAAAGTAAATGAATTCACCATAACTAAGTGCCATAACATGACAGAATATAAAATGTTAACATTTTAAGTCAAACAATAAAATAAAAGTCATTTTATAAGGAGTGAGGGATTGCTCAGTTAATAAAATAACCTTGTGACCATGAAGACATGAGTTCATTCCCCACAGCTCATGTAAAAGCTAGGTGTGGTGACACATGCTTGTAATCTCAGCATTGTGGTGGAGTGGCAGAGACCGGTAGACCCTTGGAACTTGATGGTCAGCCAGCCTAGCTTACTTGACAAGCTCTAGGTGAGTGGAGAAAGAATCTGTCTTAGTTACTGTTCTATCGCTGTGAGGAGTCACCATGACCAAAGCAACTTAGGAAGCATGTAACTGGGGGCTTGCTTACAGTTTCAAAGAGTGAGTCCATGGCCCTCACGGTGGGGAGCACAGCAACAGTCAGGCATCGTGGCATAGAAGCAGTTGCTGAGAGCTTACATCTTATCCATAGGCAGCAGGCCCAGGGCAGGTGGCAGGAAAGAGGGGAAGGGGAGGAGAGAGACAGACAGACAGACAGACAGACAGACAGAGTCACCAGAGACTAGGCCTGACTGTGGGCTTCTGAAACCTCCAAAAAGGATACACCTCCTAATCCTTCTCCAAACAGTTCTGTCAATAGGGACCAAGCATTCAAATAGATGAGCCAACGGCAGTTATTCTCATTCAAACCACCACAACATTTTTTTTTAAAAAACTTAAATTGTGATAATTCAATGGGTCAAAGTGCCCCAGGACCCACATGGTAAAACAACAGAACTGACTCTCACATATGCCTCCCTGATATACATATAAATAAATGTAATTTTTTTGAGACAGGGTTTCTCTGTGTAGCCTTAGCTATCCTGGAACTCACTCTGTAAATCAAGCTGGCCTCAAACTCACAAAGATCTGCCAGCTTCTGCCTCCTGAGTGCTCGGATTAAAGGCGTGCACCACCACCCAGCATAAAATAAAATGACTACATTTATTTACTAATTAAGCTTTTTGTTTCTTAAGTGCCAGGGATGGGCCCAGGCCTGGGACATGCAAGCAAGCCACCTTAGTATCTTGGCTCCTGTTTGCCTGGGAGGGGGAATCTAGCTAGCTCCTTTGTGGGTGATGGTCGTAGATATTTTTATTTTCATATTGGGGAAGGCTATGAGGGAAGATGCTGTGACTAGTAAGTAGCAGCCAGGGCCACCGCTCCAAATGTACAGTTCCCAAGACAGCCCTTATAACACAGTGTCCCAGCCCAGTGTTCCCGTGAGAATAGCTGTGCATGAGAATTCTGACTGGACAGTCCAGCAGCACTCACTTGTTTGTAGTGCTGGGGGCATGGCTCAGCTGCAGAATGCTCAAGCACCTTGTTCTTTTAGACTTAAAAAACTGTCCTGTCAGTTATGCTGGCAGCACTTGGGAGTCTGAGCAATTTGAGGCTAGCCTAGATCACATAGTTGAAAAAAGCCAAACTTCATTTTGAAGTAATTTGGGGGTTACTCATAAGTCTCAGAAATAGTTTGAGGAATCCTATCTTCTCTTCTCTAGCTTCCCCAGTGTTAATATCTAATGGAATATAAGGGCAGTGGTAAAACTATTAAGGACAGGAAACCAACTTTATTACTACTACTTTAATCCTCTGCTGTGTACAGCTGGTCTCACTCAGGACTCCTACTCTTAACAGGATCCACAATGCTTTCTGGAGTGTTTGCATAGCAAGTACCAGTAGACTCAATCCCTGGATGACTAAGAGTACTGAGCAGGATATAAATGATATGTAAATCGCTATATTACTTAGGGAGGTGGTCAGGAAATGTCTCTACATGGTTAATATAGGTGCATTTTTTTCTCTCCATCTGTGTGGTTGGTTAAACCTGTAAATGAGGAACCTATAGCTACAGAAAACTTTTCACACTCAAATCCTAGAAAGGTTCTCCTGTTTGTTCTCTCTCTCTCTCTCACTCACTCACACACACATACACACACACACACACACACAGAGAGAGAGAGAGAGAGAGGTGTGTGTGTGTGTGTGTGTATGTGTGTGTGAGTGAGTGAGAGAGAGAGAGAGAGAGAGAGAGGTGGATGTCTTAGTGGGTATGCATTGAGGCCAGATGGTGGCATCAGATGTTTTTCTCCATAGCTCTCCACGTTACTTTTGAGACAGGGTCTTTCACTGAACCTGAAGTTCCTCAATTCAGTACAGCTGTTTTCATCTCCATTCCACCTCTGAAAACTGGGGTTATAGACATATAAATGATACATGATTAGCTTGGCTTTTACTGGGGATCCAAACTCAAGTCCTTATATTTGCATGACAGCCACTTTTCAGACAGCCATCTCCCTAACCCCTGTGTTTTACTGAATACAACCACCTCATAGTACACATGCTGACTTACCAATTCTGGTTTGTTGTTGTTTGGTTGGTTTTTAATACTGTTTCACTGTGTAGCCCTGGCTATCCTGGAACTTGCACTGTAGACCAGGCTGGCTTAGAACTCACAGAGATCTGCCTGCCTCTGCCTCCTGAGTACTGGGATCAAAGGCCTGCACCACCACCACCCAGTTTCAGTTCTGTTTTTTAGTTCCCAGTATATCACAGAGGGCTTTGCCTGCTGACAATGTAAAACTTCTTCCTTGAGAACCCCGGAGTGTAGCTGAGTGGTGAAACATTTGTCTGGTATATGTAAGAAAGGCCCTGGTATCAAGTAATTTAAAAAACAAAACAAAATAAAACTTTTTCTCCACTTGAAAATAATAGTAAACCCAGCTCAGTTGGTAGAATACTTGTGTAACATATGTGGAGCTCTGTGTTCTATCTCCAGTACCACATAAACCAGGAGGGGTAGTGGACAGCTGTAATCTCCGCACTGGGGACCTGGAGGCAGAAGGGTCAGAAGTTCAAGATCACCCTCAGCTACATAGTGAGTTTCTGGCCAGTTTAGCTACATAAGTGCCTGTCATTGCCACACTCCCCCAAAAGAAAAACAACAACAACAACAAAAAACTTCCCAGGTAAAAACCAAAAACTTAAAGCATGCACACACCAAAAGAGGAGAAAAAAATCCCTTGGAATTGGAATTATAGGCAGCTGTCATGGGTGCTGGAAACCCAACCCAGGCCCCTCCTGGAAAAGAGCAGGAATGCTCTAGCTCCTCACCCTATGCTTTTGTGGGTTGTTTGGTTTGTCTGGATGATGATGATGATGACGATGACGATGACGATGACGATGACGATGTGGTCCAGTCTAGAAGAGGATTTGTGTTACATGAGGTACTGCAGCTTCCCGGTTACTAAGGCTTAAAAACACTGTCTTTCCTTGGGGATGGCTGAACTATTTATTTATTTATTTCTGAGACAAGCTCTTACTGTGTAGCTTGCTGGTGCTCAATATGCAGATTGTGCTGGCCTTGCCTACCTCTGGTGGCATTAAAGGTATATCATCAACATTGGTCATGAGGGAGGATGTCACCACCCCGGACATGAGAATTGTACTCATTCTTTTTTTTTCTTTTTTTTTTTTTGAGACAGGGTTTCTCTGTGTAGCCAAATTGTACTCATTCTTCCCTCAGTGAGACAAAAGTGATCAACAGCTCATACTTGTTTTGTGTAGAGTGCCCATGCCACTTGGAGGCACAGGGATTTCTCTGACTTCGAGGAGAAAACCGAAAACAGCTGGGACCATAGCATGAGGACCATGGCAGGTTACCTCTCTTGGCTTTGGACTGCACATCCCTAGAGACCTTTTTCTGTGTTCCCCTATATGGGGTAGACAAGTAGGAAGAAGGTTCTGGCATGTGGTGAAAACAGGCCCTTTGCGTCCTGCATCTCCAGTTTTTAGTGTGGAACATGAGGTTCTACCTCATTCGATTTGAGTCAGTCCTGTGGAAGACTGATCGTACAAAGCACTGTTCACAGCTGTTGATGCTTTGCCTTTTATTTTTGGTACATATGTCCATTGAAACAGCCAAGCAAGCTGGTGTTTGGGATCAATCTCAGGCAACCAACCAAGCAAAGCTATTTATTTATGCCTTTTGTGGCAGAGTGAGAGGCAGAAGCATAAACATCTGTAGAATGTCCTGGGCCACAGTGCTGTTTAGAGCAAGCACCTGTGGGAGGAGAGCCTGGCAACAGTGGAGCAGAAGATGGAAGACACCAGTGCACTGGACACCCACAGGGTCTTAGGTCAGTGTGTGTCGTGGACACGGTTCAGCAAGTGTACAGCAATAGAGGAGCAGAAAGTACTGGAGAGCTGGGGCAGAGCTTAGCAACAGAGCACTTTCTGACATGTCCAGGGTCTTCAGTTCCATCCTAGCACTGTTGTGTGGTTCTGTGTTCATGTCTGTGTATGTAGGTGTGATATGTGTGCATTTGTGGGTGCCTATGTATACAGAGACCAGAGTTCAGTGTCAGGTGTCTTCCTCAGTCACTCTCTACTTTATTTTCTTTTTTACCCTCTCATTGGCCTGGAGCTCACCAGGTGGAGGGTTTACCTGTCTCCAGTCCTCCAGAGTGGGGTCACAGATGGCTGCTACCATTCCTGCTCTTACATTCATATTGTAGATTGTTTTTCTATTTTGTTCTACTTGCCTAGAAGAAGCCCAGTGTAGTGGCTATTCCTGGTTGTCAACTTGACTATATTTGGAATGAACTACAATCCAGAATTGGAAGGCTCACCAGTGACCCTTATCTGGAGGCTTGGAGATAGAAGATTCTGATCTGGATCTTGGTATGGAAATCTTGAAGCATAGTGGCTATGGATTCCAGAAGATTAAATCTCCGAGTTCAAGGTCATCTGGGATTAAAGGTGTGATAGAACACACCTTTAATTTGGGCTACACCTTTCATCTGGGATTAAAGGTGTGGTGGAGCAGACCTTTAATCTGGGCTACACCTTCTGCTGGAGACAATATAAGGACATTGGAAGAAGGGAGTCTAGCTCTTGCTCCTTTGCCTGCTTGCTGTGTGAGACTGAGTAACTGCTAGATCCTTGGACTTCCATTCACAGCTGCAACTGAACCATTGTTGGGAATTGGGCTGCCGACTGTAAGTCATCAATAAATTCTTTTACTAGATAGAGACTATCCATAAGTTCTGTGACTCTAGAGAACCCTGACTAATACACCCAGTATACAGTAGGTACTCAATGGATGTACAGAGGACTCTTCAATGTGTAAGCGCTGGAGTTGAACTAGATCTTGTTTTTGGTTGCTTGGCCACAGCTTTCTTGCCTGGAAAATGGCACCACAGGTGATGTGATGGTGCCCTCGTCATCCCTGCACTGGGAAAACTGAAGTAAGAAGAGCACCAGCTCAGGGCTAACCTGGGCTACAGAACCAGACCTTGTCTAAGGAAATGAGGAATGATGGCATCATGGAAGCACTCTGCCTCTAAGTCTCCTCATCACACACCAGATCTTAGGAGTGTGGATATGTAACTTAGCAGAATGTTCACTTGCTGTGTTCACTGAACACAGGCTTAGAATGGGGATAGGTCTGAGCCCAGCCATGACTGATGGTTTCTGGGTAAGTAAGTATCTTTCCTTCAGAAAATGGATATCCAAGCCAGGGCTGATGGCACAGGCCTGCACTCTCTAAGTTGGAAGTCTAGAGAAAAAAACTGAGAGCTAAATCTTGCCTGGGCTACAGAGTGAGTACGAGGTTAGCCTAGGCAACTGTGCAAGACCTTACCTCAAAAATTTAAAAAGAAGTAGCTCCTTGGTAGACCGCTTGCCTACCTAGCCTATGTGAGGCCCTGCATTCAACCTCCAGTACTGAGCTGGCGGCAAGAGACTGTGTGTGTGTGTGTGTGTGTGTGTGTGTGTGTGTGTGTGCGCGCACACACCCCTAGTCTGTGTGATGTCCTATACATTCATTCTCCAGTACTGGCAGGGAGAATTGTATTTATGTCTACACATAATACAGGGTATGGCGACACATGCCTGTAATCATGGCTACTTTGAAAGGGTGAGGCAAGGAGATCACTCCTTAAAGGGAAGGAAGAAAATATTTCATAAGAAGTTTTAGGCTGCCAAGGATAGTAAAGGACAACCCCTGTTTCCCTGAGAGACAGAGAAGAGCATGATGAGACATAAGGGGCCAAGAGGCCTCCTGTACCTGTAGCCCTACTTTTTCCAGAACATATTCTGCAGTTGTCTAGGGCAGCTTGTGGACTCCAGGTTTCACTGTCTATGCCTGATGAGGATATGTTGTAGAAGCTTAATTTTTTGAAACAGGGTCTCATGTAATCTAGTCTAGCCTCAAACTTGAAATCTTTCCACTTCAGTCTTCCAAGTGCTGGAACTAAAGGCATGTACCACCACACCTGGCTTCTGTATGTGTTTATTTATCACTTTGGATTACTGAACATCAGTGCTGTTCTGTACATTCCTCTAAGCAAAGCAGAGGAAGAAAAGAAAAAACTCTCTTCACAGGTAGCTCAATTGTAGGAAGACAGGAGATGACTGATGCCTCAGAAACTAGCAAAACCACTGTTGTGTGAAAAGGAAAGCCAATGTAGGAAGTGGAGGCTCCTGGGGACCTCATACATGGCTCCACCATTTGAACTGAGACCTGCCACACTTCTCCCAGGGGAAGAGATGGCTTGGTCCCATTTGTCCTATGTGGCTTGGAGCCAAACTGCTTCAAGATTCAATCTTGGGAGCTGGAGTATGCTCTGCTCTTCCAGAGGCCCTGGGTTCAATTTCCATCCTCCACATAGAGTTCACAAGTGTCTGTAATTCTAGTGTCAGATCTGACTCTTCTGGCCCCTGCAGGTTCCACACATGGACACAGACATACATGTAGATAAAAATACCAATTCACAGCCGGGCGTGGTGGCGCACGCCTTTAATCCCAGCACTTGGGAGGCAGAGGCAGGTGGATTTCTGAGTTCGAGGCCAGCCTGGTCTACAGAGTGAGTTCCAGGACAGCCAGGGCTATACAGAGAAACCTTGTCTCAAAAACCAAAAAAAAAAAAAAAAAAAACCAATTCACATATAATAAAATATTCTATCTCAGTAACATAGCCAAACTATAGATCAAGCTGGGGTACTGGCTCTGTTGGGGAAGCACATGTGAGCTGGCACACTTGTAATCCCAACACTGGGGAGGCAGGGACAGAACATTTCCTAGGGCTTGCTGGCACCCAACCAGCCTAGCCTTCTTGTTGAATTCCAGGGCCCAGTGAGAATCCTTGTCTCAAACAATAAGCTGAATGACCCCCTAAATATACTAATATGTTCACACAAAGTTCTTGAATCAGCCTCCAAAATGCAGGTCACCTGCTCATGCCTGTATTTTGGAAGCTGATGGCGGCAGGAAGTTCATAGCCACAGGGTAAGATCCCATCTCAATGAAAAAGAAAAAAATCTAATTGTATAGCCACATAAGGAAATGGGCCCTGCATCTTGAAATGGGCTCCTTCTCATCTTCCCATCACTAGGTGAGCATCAGTACTGGCCGCCTTGCCTTCATCAAAGACCCACTCACCTAGTCCAGCTGTGGTCCTGTTGTGCTAAGCTACCAGCTATACTAAACCTGACTACATCCCTGCCCCTTACTTCCCTCTCTAAATCAGGGGTCGGCCTCCATCCCTCAAAGCCTTCTAAGAACCCACGGCTGAGAGACTCCCAGAGCTCCATGATGGTCCATTCACACTACTCCAGAGAGTCGGAAGACAGCTCAGAACCTGCTCCTTCTGTAGAGCTAGGCGGGGAGGAACCACTACACGAAGCTTTCAGGTAGGTGGCTCAGAACTCTCATGCAGGTTCCTCCCTCTTCAGTCATTCACAGCAAGCCCATAGGAAAGACAAATGATCCAGGATGACCTGCCACCACTGCAACCCTTTCTGGGACCCTGGCCCAGGTCTTGTTTCTCATGGTTCTCTTTACTGGAGAAAGGTCACAGATAACATCAATTCACTCTTAGTCTCAACCACACTACTGGAAGAAGTTGGGAAGATAGAGCAAGTGCTGAGGAACCTGTTTCACAAGCACTAAGACCTGAGTTCCATCTCCAGAACCCATGTGAAAACTCTCCGCATGGTAGTATGCTTCTCTAATCCCAGGGCTGGGGAGCTAGGACAGCTGGGTCCATGGGACTCATTGGCCATCCAGTCTAGCCTAATTGGTGAGCTCCGGGCCAATGAGAGACTGTTTCAAAATGTTTTGAGGATGACACCTTAGGTTGTCCTTTGGATTCTACATGCATGCATGCACATGTATGTACTCAAATGTATAAGAAAAACTAGCAAGTCATAGTGACATATACCTTTAATCCCCTGGGATGCTGAGGCAGGTAGATTTCTGTTAGTTTAAGGCCAGCTGGTTTACATAGTGAGACCTTATCTCCAAAAAGGAAGGAAGGATTGAAGGAAGGAAGGAGGAAAGGAAGGAAGGGAGGAAGGAAGGAAAGAATGTTATTTACTTTGAGACATGGTCTTACAACATAACCCTGGCTGGCCTGGAACTTGATATGTAGACTAGGCAGGCTTTGAACTCAGAGATCTGCCTGCCTCTGCCTTCTGGGATTTTAAGTATACACCACCATGCCTGGTTAGGATTTTCATTTTTCTTTTTCCTCCCTCCCTCCTTTCCTTCTCTATTTCTTTGTGTGTGTGTGTGTGTGGGGGGTGACATGTACCCTGTCATCTGTATGGATGTCAAAGGAGGTTAGAAACATAACTAGGGTGTCAGTCCTACTTTTTACTTGATTGAGACGGGTGTCTGTTGTCTTTCTGTTATGCACAGGCCAGCTGCTCACAAGCTTTAGGAGTTCTCCTGCCTTTTTCTTCTCCCATCTCCTCATAGGGGTGCTGGGATTGCAGGTGCCTACACCACTCCTCCAATGTTTATACAGGCCTTACAACATGTCTGACGAGGGCTTTTACCCACTGAGCTATCTTCTTAGATTCTTTTTTATTGTTAATATTGTGCTTTGTGTATCAATCGTGTGTTTTTGTAAATGTCACTCTTTCAAGCAGATCATCTGTGCCTGGAGCCTCGTGGTACAGCACTTGCTGAACAGGTTCCAGGCCCTGGGTTCTATCCCCAGCCCTGTGGGAGAAAACATGGAATTGATGTAAAAGGACTTCCAGCGTCTCCCTTGAAGATTCAAAATTACTTTTCATCTAGATTCTTATCTCCCTTTATCCTTTGAGAGAGGAGGGGAGGAGAGGTGTGTATGGGTGTGGTGTGGTAGCAGTGTATGTGTGTGTTGGGGGATAGAACTCATAACCTCACATACTAGGCTCCACTGCTGGAGCTGCACCCCTAACCTCCCTCTGTCTTGGCATGTAAATGACATCTAGAAGGACTTCAGTGCTTCTCTGCTTCTTTCCACCCAGCTGCCCAGTGGAGGACACAGGAGCTGCCTCTGACCTCGCAGGATCACCCAAAGAGCTGGTCCCCCTGCCTCCTTCCCAGGTAAGCCTCCTGCTTTAAGTTCTATATCCGTTCATGGCCAGAAGCATCTCGCTGCCCACAGGGCTGCAGGGAAATAACGGGATCAAAGACAACTGTTGTGTGTGAGATTACAAGAATTTGAGAAACTGAGGCAGGTGAATCTCTAAGTTCAAGGCCAGCCTGGACTACATAGTGAATTCTAGACTAGTAAGGTAAGGAACTAGGCGGTGGTGGTATATACCTTTATCCCAACACTTGGCAGGCAGAGGCAGGAGGATCTCTGTGAGTTTGAGGACAACCTGGTCTACAGAACTGCCAGTTCTAGGCCAGCCAAGGCTACACAGAGAAATCTTTGTCTCCCAAACAAACAAAAACAAAAAACAAAAATAGAGATAGATAAATAGATAGATAGATAGATAGATAGATAGATAGATAGATAGATAGATAGATAGATAGATAGA
Source organism: Mus musculus (assembly GCF_000001635.26). NCBI lineage: Eukaryota > Metazoa > Chordata > Mammalia > Rodentia > Muridae > Mus > Mus musculus. The sequence goes on from NC_000074.6 coordinate 84,161,732, forward strand.
TAGATAGATAGGGGAGGGAGGGACGGAGGGAGCGAGCAGGGTAGGGGGAACAGTTGAAGATGTAGCTCAGTTGGTGGAATGCTCACCCTAGCATGCAATGAAGACCTAGGTTTTATCCCCAAGGCTGCATAAACCAGGCATGATGTTACCTTACCTGTAATTCTAGTACTTCACAGGTGAGTACAGAAGGACCAGGGATCGAAGGAATTCAAAGTCAACTTAAGCTATAGACCAAGATCAAGGCCAGCCTAAACTATATGAAATCTTCATCTCAAAACCAGAAATCTAGGGGTGGAGGGAAACCTTAAAATAAAGAGCTGGGCATGGTGACACATACCTTTAGTCTCAGTACTCAGGAGGTAGAGGCAGCCAGGTCTACATAGTGAGCTCCAGGACAGCCAGAGCTACATAGACTGACCTAGTCTGAAGAAAAGGCAAAAATAAGGGCCGGTCTGTACCTGAGTGGGAAAATGCTTCCTAGCATGCAGGGAAGTTCCATCCCTAGGGCTGCTCTTTCTGAGACCCTGTTCTTTCACATTGCTGCTCTGTTCCTGTGTCCCTTTTACAGAACTCAGTTGGGAAGTTTGTCCCTCAGTTTGCCAAACCAAGAAAGACAGTAACTAGAAAAGCCAAGGCATGGGAAGAGGATCTAGAGGGCTGCACCACAAGCCAGGTAGGGTCTTCCCTAGGTTGGCTGGTCCTGCTGGCCAACCCTGGTCTCCCTGAGTTCTCCAGCTGTCTGTCTGCTATATATGCTTGCTAAGCATCACATCTGCAACCACGGAGTATACCAGGAAATGCACCTTGCATGGAAATAGTAAAGAAAGGTAGTCATTTTTCCTGAGAGCATCCTCTGCTTCTTGGGGCTTCTGTGCAAGTCAGGAACCTTTAAAAAAAAAATGGGGCTGGAAAGATGGTTCACCACTTAAAAGCACTCACTGCTTTTCCAGAGAATCTAGATTCAATTCCCAGCTACTACCTACGTGGCAGCTCACAATGATCTGTAACTCTGATTCCAGAGGATGTGACGCCCTCTTCTGACCTCCTAGGGCACCAGATATGAAAGTGGTGCGTGTGTGTGTGTGTGCATGCGTGCGTGCGTGTGTGTGTGTGTGCACGCACACACATGCTAGAGAGAGAGAGAGAGAGAGAGGGAGAGAGAGAGAGAGAGAGAGAGAGAGAGACCAGTTGTAGTGAGCTCCCTAAATAGATGCTGGGAATCAAACTCAGGTCCTTTGCAAGAATAGTATAAACTCTTTTTTTTTTTTTTTTTTGAGACAGGGTTTTTCTGTATAGCCTGGCTGTCCTGGAACTCACTGTGTAGACCAGGCTGGCCTCGAACTCAGAAATCCGCCTGCCTCTGCCTCCTGAGTGCTGGGATTAAAGGAGTGCATCACCACTGCCCGGCAAATAGTATACACTCTTAACTGCTAGGCTCTCTCTCCAGCCCTCGGGAGTCCTGAAATTGACAATATCACTTATGACATATGCCCTTGGAGGAAAGTAAGGCCTTTGCAGTAATAGTACCTAACTGGGAACACTCCAAGGAACCTTCAGTGGTTGAATGTTTGGGCTGGGGAATGGCTTAGTGTTGGAGCACTTGCATAGCTAATACAAGACCCTGGGTTCTGTCTCAGCACACAAAAATAGATTATTGGAGCTGGGGATATTTCGTAAGGTACTTGTTTAGCATGCAGGAAGCCTTGGGTCATCACCCTCAACACTGGATAAGCTGAATGATGGTGCTTGCCTGAAATCCTAGCTCTTAGCCTAAGAAATGGGAAGATCAGAAGTTCAAAGCTAGCTGGGTGGTGGTGGCGCATGCCTTTAATCCCAGCACTTGGGAGGCAGAGGCAGGCAGATTTCTGAGTTCGAGACCAACTTGGTCTACAGAGTGAGTTCAGGACAGCCAGGGCTATACAGAGAAACCCTGTCTCAAAAGACAGACAGACAGACAGACAGACAGACGGACAGACGAAGAAGGAGAAGGAGAAGTAGTAGTAGTTGTTGTAGTAGTAGTAGTAGTAGTTGTTGTTGTTGTTGTTCAAAGCTATCCTGAGCTATATACCAGCTTTTGATATCAGGTTGGGCTTCATGAGAACTAGTCTTTTGGGAGAGGAGGTTGGGGCTCGAGACTGTAGAGTTAGGGCAGGCTAGTGAATGACAGGTGTTAAAAGCAGAATGGATAGAACATGGAAGGGACAGAACACAGCTATTTTATAAAACTTAATGTGCATTGGGGTTTTGCCTGCCTGTATGTCTGTGTGAGGGTGTAGAATCTTAAGAGTTATAGGCAGTTGTGAGCTGCCATGTGGGTACTGGGGATTGAACTGGAATCCTCTGATAGAGCATTCAGTGCTCTTAACAGTGAGCCATCTCTCCAGCCTAGACATAGCTATTTTTGAAAACAAATGACAAAAAAAAAAAAAAAAAAACAGCTATAGTTAGGCACAATGTCATATACTTATAATTGTAGCACTTAGGAGTCTGAGGTAGGAAAATCTTGAGTTTAAGGCTATCCTGTGCTATATAGTGACAGCATATCTTTTTCTTTTTTTAAACTTATTTATTTTATGTAAGTACACTGTAGCTGTCTTCAGACACCCCAGAAGAGGGCAGCAGATTTCATTATGGATAGTTGTAAGCCACCAAGTGGTTGCTGGGATTTGAACTCGGGACCTTTGGAAGAGCAGTCGGTGCTCTTAACCGGTGAGGCATCTCTCCAGCCCCATGACAGCATATCTTAAACAGCAAAAAGTCCAGCTTATGGGCTGGCAAGTTGCAGCCTGTAACAGTGTTGGCTACATAAGTTTGACAACCTGAGTTCAATCTACAGAACCCATAAAAAGGAGAAATGAAAGAGCCCACCCCATAAAGTTGTCCGTAGTGTGTGCCTTGCTGCCATTACTGGGGCATCCCCTCACAAGACAGCAGTGTGCATGGATCTGTAAAGGATGTGGAGATAAACATCTGCTTTACTGCACACGAGCAACCACTTACACAGTGGAAGACTGATTGGTTAGCACGTTACCTTGGATTGAACAGTGAGTACTCATAACACCAGGGTCTCTATGTGGAAGGACATTAAAGGACATGTGGAGGGTGCTAACTCGTCTGCAGGCCAGCTATTGTCTACTCACACTACCTCAGAATTCAGTGTTCAGACTTAGGAATGTGGTGTGTCATGCTTCTTATTTAGAAGTGCAGAGTGCCAAGTAGGCTGGCACCAGGTCATGCCTGTATTTTTTTCTACACCACTCACACACATACACTACACACACATACATACCGTATATATCATGTAACACACATCATACATACCATATATATCACATAATATATGCCATACACATATAATATACAGCATACATCAGAGTCATATATACATCCCATATACACATAAACAAATCATACATCATACACACATCATTGACACATTAACAATCATGCATCAGCCAATCATACACACATCAGTAATAAACATTTTAAAAGATATTCTCACTTGGGAGCAGAAGCATGTGTTTTGAGTTTGCACCAGCTTGGTCTTTGTATCAAGCTCCAAGCCAGTCAGGCTGCACAGGGAGACCCAGTTTCAAAAACCAAGGTATACAAAACAAAGAGTAGCTTGAGTGGAGGGTCACTGATGCCAGGGCTGTTTAGCATCCTCATCATGGTGGCAGTTTCTAGAAGGAGAGATTGTTAGGTCAAATGTAGCTAAGACTGGCCCTCCTGATTCTCCTACCCCTGCCTCCCAAGTGCTGAATTACAGGAATGTGCTACCACAGCTGCAAGATAGGTTTTCACCAAACTCATATCCAGACCCGGATGTCATACCTGAACAACACAGGGTGTCAACACTGGAAGATGGGAGTAAATAGGAACGTCATGTAGCATTTGTTACAGCATGACTACAGTGACCTCACAGCAGAAAGCCTCTATTGTTACCACCATTGGGTTTCTGAGACAGAATCTCACTTTGTACTCCAGCCCAGCCTCACACTCTGAATTTCTTCCTCAGCCTCTAAATGTGATGATATATGTGTGCTACCAATTCCAGCCCTATGCCAGCTGGGTTTTTTTTAATGATGTATTATTTTTTAATTACCTATACGTATGTGTGTGTGTGGGTGCCTCTGCCACAGTGTGCATGTGGAAGAAAGCAAGTCTGTGTAGTCTGTTTTCTTTACCATGTGGATTCCAGGGATCAAACTCAGGCCATTAGGCTTGTCAGAAAGTACCACCTCTACCCATTGAGCTATCTCATTTGCTCTGGTGTATCTTAAGCTGATAAGTGGCTGGTGGGATTAGCCAGTAAAGTCTCATGTCACCAGATCTGACAATCTGAGAGCTTTCATAGGAGGAGAGACTCCTGCAAGTTGTCCTCTGCCCCCCATCATGGTACATGTGAGTGTGTACCTGCACACACACACACACAAACACACACTCATAAATACTTTAATAAGCTAATGAGTTGTACCACTGGGCCAACTGGCAGGAGAGACTTTAAGCCCTTCATTGAATCGCTGGGGTGGGTACAAAACTCAAGACTTTGTGCAACTAGGCAAATGCTCTGTTATGGAGTCACCCCACAGCCTACCACCTGGATTTTTATATTCTGAGATCCTGAGTGCTTGGTGCTGGCATAAAATGAGGGGCCTGTGTACTTTCCTCCTCCTGCCTTAGCAGAAAGCTCTGTCTAGAGTAGCTTCTAGAGCCCACTGTGGTACCTAGTGGTGGATACAACTATCTGATCTTGAGGACGGGATCCTCAACTAGGAAATCTCCAACTAGAAAGTTCTTCAGAGTGCTTGCTTATTGAAGGCCAGGACTGAATCTTCTTTTTCCACAGGAAACAAGGCCAGAGCTGGGAGCCCTCAAAGCAGCCAGCCAGCCACAGAGAGAGTCCCTGAGGTTCCCTCCCCATGACATCAGACCAGAAGTCCAGACACAGCCAGATGGAACCCTTTCAAAGGAGAGGACAATCTCACTAGATAATAGAAGCCTGGGGAACAATGGTTTTGAGATGGCCACAGTTCAAGACAGTAGTAGCCCCCTGTCAGATGCTGCTGCTGAAGGCAGGGAGGCAGACAGCAGAGACCCACAGGAAAGAGATGCCCAAGGAGGGGAAGCAGGGGCCCAGCATTCTGGGGAACCCCAGGAAGGAGAGGACATCCTCTACACATCAGCATTAGCTCCTGCCTCAGAGCCCACCTGGTCTGTGGCTCAAGACCTCTCTGTCCCCACATATACTCTCAGCAGCACAGCTGCAGCACCCAGCTCCACCAGCCCAGCAGATGCCTCTCTTATGGACACTGTCATTACAGAAGTGAGCTTAGATCCCTCTGTGCTGCAACAGAGTGCTCCACAGGTGGCCAAGCTGCTGGGCTCTCTGGATGAGCAGATCCCTGATGGAGGCTGCATTGGAACTCTGCTGAGCTCCACACCTCTTGCTGAGGAGACCACAGCAGGCAGAGAGGAGGCCAGATGGGAAGAGAGGTGTCATGGTGATACCCTGGCAAGCTTCACTGAGACAGAGCCTGAGAAACAAGAGCCCGTGACGGAAGCTGGAGATTCCGGCCATATAGCCCAAGAAATGGATCCAGTGGTCAAGACCAAGGACTCTGGCTCTGATGAGCAGTCGCCAGGAGATATAGGAATGCTGCCTTTACCAGCACAGTCCATGAATCAGATGTTGGTAGAGTTACGTGGCCTAACTTGTGATCAAGACTTAGAGGGCCTCAGTACCCCTCATACCTCCTCTCAGCTAGAGCACACTTGTGCAGCTAGTGACCCTCCCCAGAGCACCAAGGACTGTCACAGCAGCCCAGGCATTCCTGTACACCTGGCAGCTCCCTGTCCCAGAGACCAGGCTGCATGGCAGGAGTCCTCAGCAATGGAACTAGACTTCCTGCCTGACAGCCAGATACAGGATGCCCTGGATGCCACTAACATGGAGCAGGTAAGAGCTTTCTGTACTCAAATGTACACCCTGTCACCTTTAGGTGACAAGATAGGGCTAATGTGTCTGACTATTTATACAACATAGATGTCTGAGGGCAGAGAATCATAGCAGCTTTGGGCAAGGTGGAGCCTGGTTTTTGTCAAAGGCCTATCTGTGTGGGCCTGGCCTCTGTGGCTGCTAAGGAGCTGCACAGGATAGGGAGAGATAGGAAGCCTGTCAGTCTGGGGCCTCCCTGCCATAACTAGAGCCCTCATATGTGCTACCCATGCCCAGCATCTGCCCCTGGCTAGCAAGGGGCTGTGTAAGACCATTATCAACACACCTAAGAAGCCAGTGTCCTCACATCAGACGGAGGAGAGGGAGCTCACTGCTGAGCTGGAAGAGCCCGCATGCTCTTGCAGCTTGCTGGGAATCGTGACTGATTTTTCTGCAGGCACATGCGTAATTGTGTTGTAGTTCCTAAGGTTCTTGTGCACCCACAACTGCCCAGATGTGACCTGGGCCTCTGAGCCTAGGTCAGCCTTCACGTTTACCTGTTAGCCCCACCCATGGGAGAAAGAAGCCCTGCTCTCTGCTGCTGCACTTGGTCTGACAAAGGGCTGTACTGCCAGACCCTGAAACTAGGCAGCTCCCTCCTACATAGTGTGTAGTAGAGGGGCTGAAGGAGGCTAGGCACCTGCTGGAGAGGAGGAGCTTGTGGTACACCTACATCTCCTGGAGTCCAAATCTCCTCTGCCTTGGAATAGGGAGCTGGGTGGCTTCCAGCAGGCTACGAGAGTTCTCTCCCAAAGAGCCAATATTTCACATGGTACCACAGCCTTCTGTTGAGATACTTACTGATCTATTTTGCCATGTGAGGGATGCTTTTCATAAGATACAACCCCTCAAAGCAAGCAAAGAATTTTACCTAGTGTTCAATCCAAAAAATAGGCAACCATGCTTCAAGACCATGGGTTCCATCCTGGCACCAAAAGGATGGAGGGAGGACATGCTTTTACATCCTTGTTGGGGAACTTGCTGGACTATACTTCTCAGGACATGGGACCTGAGGTGTGTAGCCCAATGTGACTTGTCTTAGCACCGTGAGAGGCCTGGGTTCCATCCTATCTTTGTAACAAAACCTATCAGGACCAAAGAACCTAGCACAGCCTATGTCATACTAAACAGGCAGCTCCAGCATGGGAGCCATTGGCATTGAAACCGGGCATTCCTGAACAAGTCAGGGTGACCTAGCCTCTGAGCATGTTCCCATGGGAAAGCACTTTAGGAAGACCATCCAGTTAGGTGGCAGACATAGGGACACCTATGATCAGAACAGGGACCCCTGCTGACCTCACACCCATCCACATAGCCATCTCAGGTAGACATGCCTGCCCTGAAGTGACAGTCTGATTTACGGTGCTCTCCTACCAGGGATTTGGTACTTCTCCTCACGTTTCAGTGTTGGTCTGAGGCTGGGGCAGCTGGCATGGCTGAGTGACATGATTGGGGCCCTGGGCTCTATCCCTAGGACTTAGGGAAAGACAGGTTCTTTGGTCCCTCCTAGGGTTTGGGCTGAGGTTTCCAGGGCTCCCAGTGCCATAGCATACCCTCTGTCAATGGCAGTACCTCTCAGGCCTGGTGGGAATGTGGCCCCTTTTAGGGGGGAACTCTCCTCCCCACAGCTGAGCAATGTAATAAGATGGGCAAATGTGAGCACCAGATCTCATTTTACTTTAGATGAGTCTTGCAAGGTTACCCTCGCTGGGCTCAAATGATCCTCCCAGGTCTATACCACTAGCCCAGCCATTGTCCCTTCATGAATTCCCATGCCAGACTCTTTTCCATATAGGACACATATGCCTTAGGCAGGTAACATCACCTTTCAGCTGTTGCTACTTGGGTCCTGAAACAGTCTCACTTTGCAGACCACGTTGACCTCAAACCCCCAATGTTCTAGTCTCCCAGGTGCCAGTGTATGCCCTGGCTCTAGTATCTTTTCTTGTTTGTTTGTTTTTCGAGACAGGGTTTCTCTGTATAGCCCTGGTTGTCCTGGAACTCACTTTGTAGACCAGGCTGGCCTCAAACTCAGAAACCCACCTGCCTCTGCCTCCCGAGTGCTGGGATTAAAGGTGTGCGCCACCACGCCCAGCTTCTAGTATCTTTTAAGGAGGTAGGTTCTCAGACAGGGTAACCTGAAACCAGGAGGCTGGCCCCAAACTCACAAGTCCTGCTCCAGCCCCTCAAGTTGCTAGAATTACATGTGTGTACTGCCTTGCCTGGTCATATTTTTTTTTCCAAGTCTCAGTAGATTATATAGTCTTGGCTGTCTTAGAACTCTGTGTAAAACAGGCAGTCCTTGAACTTACAGATCTTCCTGCCTCTGCCTCACAAGTGCTGGGATTAAAGGCGTACACCGTTGCACCCAGCTTTGCTCCAGGCTCATTAAGACACTTTGAGACACTTTCACAGTGATTGGGATAAAACACATTAGCGTATCCCACAATGCATAAACTGCCTGGTGCAAGGACAAGGAAGAGGACAGCAGAGCAGCTGTCGGGAGCCCCTTGCTGGCACCATGCTTCCTGTGTAACGGGTTCAGCTAAAGTGAAGTGTCGGGTACTGTGGCAGCTTCCCTCTGCCAAGGCTGGGTGATTCATACACTGTCCCTATTCCTTCCAGGGTTTTCCTTCAGGGAGTATGCCAGACCTTGGCTGGCCTGTCCCTAGCTCACAGTCCATCGGAGGATCCCCAAAGGCAGTCACCAAACCTCAATCCAGGTAGGCTTCTCAGTCTTCAATCCAGAATGGGAGCTTGCCCTGTCTTTCTTTTCTTTTGTTTTTTTTTTGAGACAGGGTTTCTCTGTATAGCCTCTGAATTCACTTTGTAGACCAGGCTGACCTCGAATTCAGAAATCCGCCTGCCTCTGCCTCCCGAGTGCTGGGATTAAAGGCATGCGCCACCACGCCCGGCTTGCCCTGTCTTTCAAACCACTATGCACCATGTTTCTGGGAATTCAGGTAGCCCATGGTTCACACTCAAAGAAGGAAGGGCCTGTCTTTGGGAACTGGGTTCCCTGGAGCAGTCCCTCTTAGCACCTTGAACTGTTCTAGCCTCTATGAGCCTGGGTGTTCCTGAGTCACATGAACTGGTGCCCAAGCAGGTCAGGATGTCTTGAGGCTGCCCTCAACTCTGACTCTGGACAGCTCTGGACCAGGAACTCTGGTCCACTCTTTCTCCTCACAACTTTGGTCCTTGGAACCTGACTGTGTCTCTGCAGACTTATCAATGATTTACTGCCAAGTTTCTGTTTCCATCAGGTAATCATGAAGGAGGCTAGGATGCCAATCTGACCTCCTTTGTTCCCTTCCCCTGCTCTAGCCTCCTGCTCTGTAACATATATCCCTTCTGCCAGCTCTCAACACATTCCTCCCTGTGTCTCTCAATTTCTTCCTTTAGTGTACCAGAAACAGGTTAGCTCTGTTACCACTGTTACTGAGAAATACTTTAGTTTCCTATAGGTAAAGAGGAGCCCCCAGATTGGGTCCTAGAGTTCAGTTGGTAGCCTGAGGCTGAATATAACTTGAGGAAAGCTAAGGGCCAGATAGGCAGCCACCATTAGGTGCCTGGGGCCTGTGTAGCAGAACTGAGACTCTTAGAGTATAAGAAGCTCAGAGAAAGCCATCTGTTAACCCGAGCAGCCAGGGCCCTTATCCTGCCTGTACATACAGGCTGCACATCCCTTTAGGAAATGTTGTGGCATGTCTCCTGCAGACTGTCTGCAGTGCTAGTGATCCTAGGGTGCAAATTATCGCCAAATGACCAAGTGTTGAGAAAGGGACAGTCGATGGAGTTAAAATTTGACTATCAAGACAAACTGAAAAAGAGTAATCCAGAGTCCCAAAGGCACTGGAAGGGAATTCAGTGTGGTTTGAACAAAGACAATGGAAAGGGCCAGGGGCCAGGTAATGCCCATTATTGGGGAGGGTCAAGGAAGGCCATGGTAGCAGCCCTGGCGTGGCAGTACATGGTGGCAGGAGTTGGAACTAGGATATTCAGGGTAGGATAGGATGGGGAATGGGCACAAGGAATGGTTGATCATCCTGAGCACTTAGGCCACCCCTTTCTTTTCCATTTCCTGACAGATCCCATGTGGAAACCTGGGCCCAGGAGACCTACAGGATGCAGGATGCAACAGACACAGTGCGAGGCCTCGTGGTGGAGCTCTCCGGTCTGAAGTAAGGGCAGCTCCGGTTGCCAGAGGGACACGGTACAGAGTAGAAACTGAGGCAGCATTACAGGTGTATGTTGGGGCCAGGCTATCTCTTTTCCACCTCAGTGTTTGTGCACTTAGAATCTTGATTGACAGCTTTAACCTACATGTTCATAGAGCAGCACCTGCGAGGAGCCACCTGGCAGGTGTGGCTGAGACAGGGTCCTGTGCAGTGGCGGGGCACAGCTAGTTCTGTCCTGTTTCTGTTTCAACAGCCGGCTGATTATGAGTACCCACCGGGACCTGGAGGCCTTCAAGCGCAGGAAGACCAAGTCTCTGCCTTACCTGACAAAGGGGTTGGGGAGCCTTCCTAGAGGGGATCAGAGCTGGAGGGACTTGTAATCTGCTGCAGCCTGTAGGGGTCGGCTTACCATGGCTCCAGATGCAGGAGGCTGAGGGTGGCCACTTGGCCAGGATCACTATTGCTCCCATGCAACAGGGTTGCCTGAGCTTTAAGGAAGTCACCTGACAGAGCATGGCCCTACTCCCGATGCTCATCCCGGTTTGAGCATGCAGGAGTCTGAGCTGAGCTGCAGTTGTCGTTGAGTTTGTTTCTGGAGGAGAGAGGTGCCCTCTGTCTGCCTATCCTTCCCCCATGCTCTCTGTTACATTTGGGAAGGTGGGGAATAAATGATGCAGTCATGAGCCTCTGATCTGTAGCTGTGCTGCAGATGACCTGGTCCTTATGTTCTGCCCATATACCACTCTAGACTCAAGTGGCCTGCAGCTGCCTTCAGAAGGCGATGTGTAGGGCTATCCAGAACCACTCCTGTTGGAGCAGGGCTGCCAGAACACAGGGCCGGAGCTCCTCATAGCTAAGTGGCCAAGATTCTAGGAGAATGGCTATGTGTGTGTGGGTAACAGATCTACACACAGGTTAGAGAGCACAAAACCTCCCTGTAGTTGTAGCCAAGGTTCCTATGCAGGGTAAGGTCCCTGTCTACTGCCTAGGAATGAGCTCTGATCACCCCCTCACCCCTCACATGCCTCTGGACACAACAATGTTTGGCTATGCTGGGGGAGGTATCCTATTTGCAGAAATACATGCCTGGGTTGGCTTAGGCCTCAATTCTCACACAGAGGCAGAGCCTCCATCTCAGCCTCCCCTCTGCATAGGGGGAACACAGTGTATGAGGCTGTGAGACAGGCTAGGTCTTGGCTGGAGAGGACAGCTGTCCCTAACCCCTCCTAGCCCATCCCCCTGCTCCTGAGCTCAGACTCTGGTTGGTGGTCTCGCTTTTGCAAGGAACTGCTTGTCCCACTGCCACTCACAGACTGGGCTACTAAGGAGCCTTCCTCCTCCCTGGCTCCCAGTCCACCCCAGCCCAGAAGCAAGAATGTGGGCGGAAGGTAAAGCCTCAGGCCAGTTTAATGAGCCCAGGAAATACTCTCCTCGGCTTCCCTGAAGGACAAGTAGAGCTGAAAGAGGCAGATGGGTAATGAGCGAGCCACAAAGTATATAGCCCCATCAGCAATCAAGCCCGTCACTGCCCTCTGCCAGCCTATCGCACCCAAGGTGGTAGCAGCATCTCAGGAAGGATTCTGATTTGGTTTCTCAGTCCCCTTGAGTCCTGTGTAACTTCAGTGCAAGGGGAGGCCCCCGTTTTGCATATCAGTATGCAGTAGGTGTCGGGAGCTATCCTAATGGTGCCTGCTCCTGATTCTCACAGGTACCCCAAGATTCAAAGAGCAGTTTGTCAGGTGGGAGGTGACAGAGTGAGGATGTGATCTGTAGAGTAGAGGTGTCCCTGCCCGCCAGATTCATACCACCTTGTCCCAAGACATGCTCCACTCCTTAGCATTTATTGGATGTTGAGGCAACACCACAAGTAGGGGTGGGGAAGGTGATCGCTGACAAGACTGTGGCCAGCCTCAGTCCTAAGCAAGGTCCAGTCTCCAGCATGCCTGTGTCCAGACCCTTGGCAACGATGCCACCATGGTCCTCCCCACTCCAAGCTCCTAGGCCGTAGTGGAGGGACAGCAGGCCGAGGGTGAAGGTCCAGGGGGCTTCCTGCCACTTTTGGAACCTGGAAGTCGAAAGCAGAGGAGAGAAATGCTGAGTGCTAAGATGGCTGTGCCAGGTACCCAGGTGGCATCTGGGGCCTCCCAGGCTGCTTCGCCATCTGGCGGCCATACCTGGGGTTGTCCTCCTGAGACCCAGAGTTGGGCCAAAAGCACAGAAATGCTACTCAAGTGAAGGTGGTGTCCCCACCAGGCTGCCAGGAACTGACCTTACATCCCTTCCACCCAGAATGCAGTGCTCAGCTTGTGACAGTATGCAAGTGAGGGCATCCTCAAATACTAGGGAGGTGTTCCTGTTGCTTCAGAATTCAGAGACTGGCATCTCTATGACTCCTCATTGCCAGCTTGGGGGCTGAGTCCCTTAGACCTCACGAGGAGGGACAGGGCTATGGTGCAGCATACAAACAGCCCTGGGTTCCATCCCCAGCATCAGACCAACAACATAAAACTCTAAAAGGTAGGCACTGTGGCTCAGGTCTGTCCCAGCAATAAAGAGACAGAAGCGGATTTGAGTCCACTGGCTGAACAACAACGACAAAAACCCAACCACTTGGCAGAATGGGGTCCTCACCTGCAGGTAATCAGCCTCTAACTAAGAGTTCCACTGGAAAGTTAAGGGAGACTCCCCAGCCTATAGCCACCCTCTAGGAGCTCCCAGACTTCTCAGGGAGGCAGCACACAGCCAACAACCAACCATGGCCAGGGAGCCAGCTGACTCTCTGAGTCACCTTCAGTGGTGCACCCACAAACTTTGGGGGTCCTCCTATGGCGTCACAGAACTGAGGCCCGCAGAGCCTTTAGGCATGCAAGCACCTGCCATCCTGTATTTTGCTGGGTGATATAGACCTGAGCTACAAAATGAAGTGTTGTCTCAAAATATAGTAAAAGATGAAAACAAAACAGAATTGACAGGTAAAAATAACACTAGCACTGCCACAGAGGACCCTCGCTGGGTTCCCAGCACCCATATGGCCACTCAGAGCCAGCAGTAACTTGTTCCGGAGTTCACATACCATCTTCTAGACTGTTCACATATACATACATAAATGCACACAGGCAAAACATCTACACACATGAAATAAAGTTATCTACATCTCTTAAGGACTGGTGATGTGGCATAGTGGATATGAAGGAGCTTGTAGCCAAGCCAGACCATAGAACAAAAAGACAAAAACAAAAAACTAATTCAGACCCACCAAGCAAAATTTTTGATAAGGTCCTACTGCAGTCTCCCCATTCTGCCTCCCCAACTGGCTTCTTCCCTGCTGGCTGGGAGCTGGGCCTTGAGGCCCATGGCAGTTACCTTCCTGAGGCTCTGGAATCCCTTGTCCTGGTCTGATGCTTCTGCTAGAATTCTGATGAATCCTTGCCCTATCTCTGTGTCCTATGTCCCATGCCCCCTGCACTCCTCCACCCCCATTTGTGTGTGTGGAGGTCAGAGGACAACCTGAAGTCAAAGTTGGGTCTTCAGGGTTAGAGGCAGACTGTTTACTCACTGAGTCAGCCTGCTAGCAACCCAAACTTATTTTTTATGGTACTGACAGAGAAGCAAATTCTTGGTCTCGTAAACGCTATACACTAACTACAAACTTCCAAAAGTTAGATCCAATGATTTCTAACCACCCTACAGCACAGACCCATACCCAGTCACACTTCTCACCCCTCACCCCCCAAACTGAAGGAATTATGACTGCTAGAAGTCCCCGTCTCTGGGACCCCTCATCTGAACCAAGTGTCCCCTACTTAGCACTGTCTTAACAGCCACTCCTGCCTACCTTCTTCACTGCAGACCCCGCACCCAGTGGCAAACAGACATGAAATGTCACTTGGCAAATGAATAAATGATTTCCAGGTTCAGAAAGGATTATAAGCTTCCCTTTGTAAGTTTCACAACTCCTGACCCCCCAGGTAGAATCAGAGATCACCACATACCCCACAATATCTCTACTACCCTGTGCAATAAAGGAACTAAATATACCCTGCTTCATGCTCTCAGCTATACACTGTGGATTCCTTAGTTTCTAAGATACTGGCATCAAATACATTTAAACACCCCAAAAAACTGAAAGCCTTCTCCACCCAACCCCTAAACCACCTGCATAGACACCTGCTGCTGCTTCTCCTCCAAGGCGGTGGCCAGCATCCTGTGTCTTTGCCTTGTCAGGCCGGGTCAGCTTTTTGCCTGCAGAATTCCGGGTGGTGTAGCAGTAGACAGAAGTGTAGCCCTGGCTGGTGAGTGGGCAAAAGCGTCGAGTGTGGGCATGCTCCTGAGTGGCCCCACACTGGGGACACACATAATCCCGCAAAATGGGACACAGCACCCGCCCTGCCTCATCCTTCAGGACATGGGACTGATAGATGGCACGGGACTCGCCATTGTGTTTGCAGAATGAACATAAGCGTTCAGGAGCTGCAGAGGATTCCTTGCTGGCTTGCTGGCTTTCTGAACTTGGCTTGGGCTCTGGTTTGGGATCCAGCCTTACATCAAGCTCCTCTTCCTTATGCAGAGCCCCAACCAGTCTTGCCAGACCTAGGTAATCTGTCCAAAGATTGAAAGTCCCCATGGCTGGGCAGAGGAGCAGAGAAGAAACCCAACCTGGCTCCAACTTCCTTACTACCCTGAAGCTCAGGCTTCTTTGGCTACTTTCCTTTTACTTAGAGGGGGTGTAAAAGGGTGGAGCAGGCAGGCTGGGGGGGTCCCTCATTGTCACTGGGGGGCTTCCTATACACCTGCGCAGGGGGTATATGGTGTTTGTGTGGGCTGAAAGTAGCCAGATGCAGACTGAAGCTACTGACCGCCCTAGGCTTCCCCCGGGTCTCCTCCCCCTTCCTGTGGGAGGTTAACCCCTGTGAGGAGGGAGTTGGATGGCTAAGAATTCTGCCCCAGGGTTTAACACTAACAGATTTACTAATTTTTTTCTTCTCTCTCCCCTAAGGCAGGGGGTGGGAGGTGGGGGGTATCATGTGGCCTTGAGTTTCTTTCTCTCTTTCTTTCTTTCTTTCTTTCTTTCTTTCTTTCTTTCTTTCTTTCTTTCTTTCTTTCTTTCTTTCTTTCTTTCTTTCTTTCTCTCTTTCTTCCTGTATTTTTGGGGTTTTTTTGTTTTGTTTTTTTGAGACAGGGTTTCTCTGTGTAGCCCTGGCTGTCCTGGAACTCACTCTGTAGACCAGGCTGGCCTTGAACTCAGAAATTCGCCTGCCTCTGCCTCCCAAGTACTGGGATTAAAGGCGTGCAAGAAACAAGAAACAAGAGTTTCTTGTTAGGTGGGGTAATGCAGAAATCCCAATTCCTAGGAAGGAGGCCTGAGTGTGGAAGTGGGGCTGGGGGTAGGAAAATGACAACTGGGTCTCAAAGCTCTGGTTTCACTAACAGACTTTCATGTCCTGGAGAACTTAGTCTTGAGGTGTGAATTAAAGTAAAGAAAGAAGAAAAGAGAAAAAGAGTGTAAGTACGATAGAGAAGAAGAGAGAAGAAAACAGAAGAGAAGAAGAAAACAAAATGTCTGAATTATATAGGGAAGAGCCTCTGGGGGGGCGGGGGAGGGCAGTCCAGCTCCTGGGCTAGAAAGTTCAAGGTTGGGGGCAGAGTATGCCAGGTAGGGACTGAGGAATGCTGGGAGAACCTGGAGGCCAGGTCTGCTTTGATGTGTAAAATACGCACCTCAGTCCTGCAGTCTAAACCAAACAAAGAATGCTCCTAGTGGGTAGAGAAGTGGTTTGTTTTTGTAGATAAAAGGGACAATTACAGGCAGGGGCAGGGGCAAGGACACCTAGGAGTCTCCAGAGTGGACATGACCAGCAGACTAAGCCAGGCATGAAGGAAAGGGGAACAAGAAAAAGAAGACAAGCCGGGCGTGGTGGCGTACCCCTTTAATCCCAGCACTCGGGAGGCTGAGGCAGGCGGATTTCTGAGTTCGAGGCCAGCCTGGTCTACAAAGTGAGTTCCAGGACAGCCAGGGCTACACAGAAAAACCCTGCCTTAAAAAACCAAAAAAAGAAAAGAAAAAGAAGACAAAAGAAAAAAGGAGCATCTAACCAAAAAGGTTGGCCTATATATGAACCAGAGAAGCTGCAGGAAGGGAAAGCCCAGCCTAGTTCCTTGGCTAGAGAAGTTCAGGGTAAAGGACAAGATATGTCAACAAGGAGGACCCTGTTAAAGGAACTGAGGGATGCTGCGAGAACATGGCAGCCTGCGGCTTCAACTTTGATAAAGGAATAGGCACCTCAGCCATTTGTCCTGGGTTTAAGACCTTACCAAGTTGAGTTCCCAACTCTTCCCCCTCCAGTTAGCTAAGCAGCCTCAAGGTTACCCCAACCTAGGAATGCAGCAGGAGGGGAAAGAGCCTTCAAGCACAGGAAGACAAACTGCACTGGCATACCCCAGCAGGTGCCAGCCCCCTTATCTGACACCTGTCAAAGGAGCCTGCAGCCTGAGCTCAAAAAGAAACAGGAGTCACCACTGCTAGGACAGACTTCATTCCCGCTCATCCATCCACCTGCCCATGTATCTGTCACATGTTCATCTACCAGTTTGCCCACTGCAGAGCATCACTGAGCAAACATCATCCCCCCAGAGTCTCCCAATTTAGGATCTCCCCAACACCTAACCCTCCAGGGTTTATTTCCCAATTCCAATCAGCCCATCAAGATCCCAGACACCAGTCCCATTTCCCCAAGGGGAGTAAGTGACAAGCAAAATCTGAAGGGTTCTATCCTCTTTCCCATCCCTGATGGTGTTGTTTGGCCCAGCCACAGTGACATTCATCCCCCGGTGGGTCTGGCTGCCTCCTCACAACCCACCGACAACAATGAATGTTAATTGTGACCTTTGCTGTGGCCTGAGGCAGGGGATGCTGCCTGGGGCTCTCCCGGGTCTACAGGGTGGGGATGGGGTAGACGGGTGGCAGTTCCAGGCCTCGGGGTCCACTCAACGGTCGATGGTTTGTCTGAGCTGCCCAAACTCACCGACAGGTTGAATGTTCCCCCAAACCCTTGGCAAGTTCTTGGATAACTGGAGTTGGGAGAGTAGGCCAGCAAGGCAGAGAGCATGTGGGACGAGAGAGAAACCAGGGTCCCCTTTGACTCACAAAATCAGCCATCAGTTATTCTTTTTTGGAGACTCAGAAGAAGCAGCACAAATACAAACCATAATGTAAAAAACGCAGCCCCTGCAACAGAGATGATAATGTGCCTGTCTCAATTCATGTGCTATATATATTCAAGGGATGCATTCACAACTGATATCTCAGCACTCTGGAGTCTGAGGGTTGGGATGGCCTTAGTAAGGTTACAGGCTAACCTGACCTAAAGAGTGAATTCCTGATGAGGGCTAAGTACTGTGATAAATAAAATCCTCCAAAGCATTTCTGAGAGATACAAATTCCCCTCACTGGTCAGTTGGAAAGACTGAGGCCAAAATACAAAGTGGGGATTTTCTAGCCACCATTCTGGGAACTCGGGTAGGTCATCAGGTTCTGGTCTGGGCCTGGGCTAGGCATAGGGCAACTGAGCCGTAAACAAGTTACTTTTATACAATGTAACAGGGCTTCTCCAGCAAACTTGAGATAAATAAGGCTTTCAATATATTGTAAACTTTTCCACCTTCCCATGGTCACTAAACTTAGTTTGACGGTTTCTGAGACCACCACTGCCCTACCCAGTAGAGCAGTGAGCTGTGAAAGAAGGCTATACACAGACACACCCCACCCCCACCCAAAGGCTTCTAAATGGTCGGGAGGGGGAGTGCGGGGGGGGGGGGGGAGGCTTCCCTTTTGCTTTAACTGAGCTCAGAACACCTCAGAGAGGGAGAGGTGACCCTCAAGGATCTCCTGAAGTCACACAAGACAGATCAAGAACACTAAATGTAGTAGTATGCTTGTGTGAAACTCCTGCAGGGTTAGCACCGGCCTGTGCAGTACCAGGCCACCACTGCAGACTTGCCCTCCAATTCAGGCCTTTGACAGGGTTCCCTATGGCCCTCCTACAAACCATCCCTTTTAGATCTAACGCCAAACTCAATCACCTGAGAGCTTAGGTCCTACCCCCTGCCTAGCACCTCAGTGTGGTTCCAGGGCACCCCTAGAAGTTCCCTAGAAGTTCAGCTCCTTTTAAGGGCCACCCCTACCTACAGACCCAAACCTGGCCCCTGGCTCCAGCAAGACTTAGGAAGCACTATCTCCCGGTAGAGCCCTAACCCTGCTTCCTCAGCCCAGGGCCCGGTAACTGGTCACATTCCCAGCCCCAGGGGCCCTCTCTTTCTGGCCATGGATTAAGAGGTCCTGCATGGGAAAGGCAGGTCTCCTGCTTTGGTAGCTCTCAGCCCTGAGGAAATAAAGGTCTAGACTGGTCAGATGAAGATGAGCTGGTCACAGGCGCTTTGCACAGACCACCACTGTGCCCCTGGGGAAGGGCCTGCTGCCAGTTCAGAACAGTTTTAGGGGGTTCCTGAAAGCTAAAATGGAGGATTATGAGGCACACGGGACACTCTGGGCAATGCGGGCCATCTTGCAGACACCCCTCTTTTATTCTGTAAGTCCACTTTGCTTACTTCCCCTGCAGAACTCTGATTTTTGTCCTTTACATAATGGGAGGTGTATGTTAGGGGTATTCACGGCAGGACAGCCTGCCTGTGGGAGTTTGGCGGGGGGCGTGGCATGGCGGAGGCGCCAGGCCCCACCCCCTCCTGTCTCTTTGTCTGCAGGCGTGGTGCGGGCTTCCCGCCCTCAGTGTCTGTCTGCGCTTGCCTGCCCTTTGTCAGCGGGGGTCGACTGTCTGGGTCTGCCTGCACCCTCCCTATGTGTCTGTCCTTCTTCTTCCCGGGGCTGCTCCTTGAGGTTTTTGGCAGCCAAGCCCCCTGGTGTGTGAGGATCAGAGTCTTGACCTGAATTCCTGCAGCTAGGGGCTGATCATTTACTTCCCGCCATGTGTTGGTCGGCCTAGAGTGCTTGGGCGGGAGGTCTGACTTTGAAGTCCCTTAGTGTAAGGGTGGGAAACTGTCTCCTTCCATCCCCCAACCCCAGGTCCAGAAGCAGGGGCACTGCAGCGCAGAAGTCAGCTTGGGAATGACCTAGGTGGAGCCTGCCCCAGTCTCTCTGAGCAGCTGGCAAGTCCTAGAGGTCAGGTTGAGGTGAAATGCCAATCCCAGCCAGATGGGGGTAGCTCTACCATCAAGTAAAAGATGGGTTAGCTGTCTGCTATATTGTGCCCTGTGGTCTGCAGTGTTCAGTGTGCAATACCTGTGTGTAAATCAGCTGGGCAGAAGGGAAGAGTAGGTAGGGCCTGGAAAACAGTCCATTATTGGGGGGATAGTGACAGGACAGGTGGGAATCTCCATAGGGTCACATTGGTGGCCCAGGTTGTCTAGACCTTATTATTATTATTAATTATTATTATTGCCATACTTACACGACTTCTGAGATACCCACCCTTCCCTCCTAATCTCAGGAGCTTCTCAGATACTCGGGTCTTTCAGGGGGCTGGGGAGTGGGGGGGGGGGAGCTCAGACAGGAGCTCCTATGTACTATAAGTAGGCCAAAAGCCCCAAATTTCCAGGCTGTCTGGATGTGAGGCCAGGCCTGCAGATGAGTGAGAGGGGTCTGGCTTCTCCTGGGTCAGGGGCTATGATCAAGGAAGTGATGGGAACTCCAGCTACTCCTCTGAACTTCTTTAACAAGGAGCAGAGCGGTCCTGGGTATGCATCACGGTGGGCTGTCTGCACAAACTCATTTGTCTGCTATATACACCTGTTAATGGATTGGAGTAGAGGTCTGCTCTAGACTACTCTGCTGCTAAAGGGAGCTCAGGGGGAGGGGAGGGGACTCTGGGGGGGGTGTACCATAGTTGGTGGCACCACTAGTGTATTAGTGTATATATGCCAATCCTATGGGCTTGTTTATGTGTGATGTCAACACTGTAGGTGGATGGGTGTGTCAAGCTCATTGTGTCCAATTGTGGTCTATGTGTGCACAGATGTATGTATGGATGCGGGGTTTGTCAAGAGTAACTGGGTGACTATAATCTGTCAGCTGATAAGGATGGTGTCTTTCAGGGCCAGTCTCCCACTCAAATACCAACTCTGTTAAGGCAGGGAATTCACTGTGAGTCATAGGTGTGTCCCATAATAACTGCTCAATAAGTGTTGCTGGACACAGTGGCTGTAGAGCCTATCACCTCTGTACCTGGCAGATGCAGGCCAATCTTAAAAAAAAAAAAAAAAAAAAAAAGGCTGGGCATGGTGTTGAATGACTTTAATAATCCCAGCACTCAAGAGGCTGAGGCAGACAGATCTCTCAATTTGAGACCAGCCTGATCTATACATAAAGTTTCAGTCCAGGCAGGGCTCTACATCCCAAGACTCTGTTTCAGTAAAAACAACAAAATATTGCATTTTTGACTCTACCTCTGAGTGTCCTTTCCCTGTGGGTCTATGTCTTTATGTATGCAAGTGACCGTTACTGTCCTCAGACATCCATGCCAGTAGGTGGGTAAGCTCCATTGTTTGTTTGTTTGTTTGTTTTGACTTCGAGAACCAAACCCCAGGGCCCTGTGATCCTGCCAGATCAGCAAAGCGCTTTACCATTAAGCAACATCCATGCTCAGCTCACTTTTGATGTTGATCTTTGTCTAGGTTTGTTTGCTGTTTGAGATGGTGTTCCCCAGTATACCCCTGGTTGGCCTGGAACTCAGTATATAGACCAGGCTGTCCAGGAACTCAGAATACCTGCCTGCTTCTCCCTCCCAGATGTGAGATTAAAACTGTGCTCTATCACTTCTGGGCTCCACTGTTCTTAAAGACAGAGTCTCTAAATTGCCCAGGAAGACCTCAGGTTCACTCTGAAACTCAAGTAGGCTTTGAGCTTCCCATCCTCCTGTCTCACTCTCCCAAGGGCTAGGAGGACTGGCCTGTGCCACCAGGTCTACCTCCATAAGGAGTCATGGCTTTATGAGTGACTGTCTCTATGGGTATCTGTGTCAACATGCACACCTGTGTTCTGGTGTTTCTGTGTCAGGATAGCTGGGACCGGCTTTGAGCTCACGAGGGGTGTCCTTATTTGCACACCAAGTTACTACAGGGACCGTCCTGCACCTGTGGTTGTCAGTTATTCTAGATGTGTGAGTGACCAGGTGAGGGTGGGCACTACCAGTGTGGTGTGTCTCTACATTGTGCCCAACCTTCCACTAGTGACTGTTCCTCTGCAGGGGTATGTTCCTGGCCTTTGTGGGTGCAGTGTGTACACGAGTGTCAGTGTTGTGGTTGACTGTGTGCTTAGGAAATTAGATTATTAATGGGATAGTGTGTGTCTGTGTCGTGCGGGTGGCTTTTAGGACTTTGTCTGATGACTTGAGACTAATTTTGGTTTGGCAAGTGCGGCTGTGAGAGGTGGGGGATGGGTGGGAAGGAAATGGGGCAACCCAAGTGTGATGGGGGTACTTTCTCAGCCCCCAGTTAGCTCAAGAAGTGGCTTCTGCGGCCCCCAGCCCCAGCATGCATGCCCTCCGGGGAGAGGTCCCCTGGAAAGGCGCCCGGTCGCTTTAAAGCTAGGGCTCCTCAGCAAGAGTAATCGGGGCCATCTTTCCTTTCTGCAGCCACTTTTGGAGGGTGGGATCTAGTCGGCAAACCTTGTCCCCACGATCACCGTGCAGATGCGGTCTGTACCCCCGGAGGCAGCCTCCCGCCCCGCGCCCCGAGAACAAAGCGCCCCGGTCGGCCCGGCCCAGGCGCTCGCGACCGCGGCGGGTGCAGGCGGCGTCCCGGGCCACACGGCCGGGAACAATGGAGGCCTCGGCCGTGGCCGTGACCGGCAGGTGCGCCCCCCGCCCCGGCCCGCGCTCACCTCGTCTCCGCCGCCGCAGCGCCCTCCGCTCCGCCAGGGTCCGGGAGCCCACCCGGCCGCTCGCGCGGGAAGGGACCGAGCGGTTCGAACCCGCGGCCACGCGCCCGCGCCCCCGAGGCCCCCGCGCGGCACCGGCC
Organism: Mus musculus; assembly: GCF_000001635.26. Lineage (NCBI taxonomy): Eukaryota > Metazoa > Chordata > Mammalia > Rodentia > Muridae > Mus > Mus musculus. The sequence goes on from NC_000074.6 coordinate 84,183,935, forward strand.
GGTGGGTCCAGCTGCGGCCGTGCGCGCCCCGGGCCGCCTGCAAGCCCTCGTACTCCACGCTGCAGCTCGAGGGGGACTCGGGGCGCGGGCAGGGACCTGGGATGCATGCAGCCCTTCTGGCTCGGCGGGAGCACGCGCGCACAAAGGCACGCGGGCCACAGACAGGGAAGGTGCGAGGGGGGCCTTGGGGCGTACACCCGCCGGACGAAGGGGGTGGCGGCCACACACGTAGGGACACCTGGGAGCGGCAGACGCCTCTTTGAGGGACAGCACGGAATGTTCTTAGAACTGAATATACCTAGCCAGAGCCCAGGTTCACAGATCACACCCCACCATGTACACACAACCCAGGCATAGCCTAGGAAAACCCGAAGATTTTCGGAAAAACCTAAGATGTACAGAACACAGCTGGTGAGCCCGTCCACACTGGTAATGCTGGACTCAGGAGCCTGAAGCGGGAGTACCGCGATTCTAAGCCAGCCTGGACTAAGGAGTGAGTTTGAGACAAGCCAGAGCTATAGGTTCTGTCTCAAAACAAACAAAAAAACAAAACATGTCCACAGGGTCCAACAGACACAGTCTCCGCCACTCACAACTAATGGGTACACAAATACACACCTCAGCCTTACATGGTTACAGAGAGAAGCAGGACCACAAGGTAGGCAGGCACCTAACACTTGCTTCTTGGAAGTTGGAGCACACACACACACAGAAACACACAGACACTTTCTCACACTCACACACACATTCTCTCTCACACACACACACACATGCACATATGGTCTTGTACAAGCTCTTCCTGGGATGGGCACACACAGGGGTAAGAGGACTCCAGATCTGTCAGAGATGCATATGCAGAACCCCAAAGTGGCAGCTACCCTGAGCACCACAGGAAGAGAGCACTGCTGAGCGGCTCTGGAATCTTCACACAGACCTCCAAGTGCTCCCAAACATACCCAGTCCTGCACAGGCTCAGTTGAGAGGAAGGTCAAACCAGCCTGGGGCTGAGCCAACATTATACTGCATGTATGTTTGCCCTTCTCAAGTCCGGGGGCTGAAGACTTTAGCCCCCCTCAAACCCAGGCTGTTACCTTTGTGGGCCTGCAGCGCTGGGATTCCTGTCGGCTGCCTGCCTTCCTTTAACTCCTTACTGCATTCCTGCCTCAGTTTCTCCTTGATAGGCTTCCAGACATCCTCCTACTTAGACAAGTCTCCACTGGCCCAGGAAAATTCTCTGGGGTTCAGAGTAAGGCGTATGCGAGGAAATAAATGGGAGTGCATTGTAATTTGGGGGTTGAGGGTGCGGCTCAAGTTGGTGGAGTGCTAAGCCAGCATGCAGAAAGCCCTGGGTTCCATCCTAGCACAGCACAAAAGAAGCAAGGTGGTGCAGCACTCTGGAAATAGAGGTACGAGCATCCGATCAAGGTCAGCATTGCCTACAAAGAACTTGAGGCCAGCCTGAGCTACATGAAACTCAGTCTCAAAGAAAATAAAAAACAGGAACACCAGCTGGGTTGTGGCGCACGCCTTTAGTCCCAGCACTGGAGAGGCAGGGGGATCTCTGAGTTCTGAGGCCAGCCTGGTCTACAGAGTGAGTTCTAGAATAGCCAGAGCTTCACAGAGAAATCCTGTCCTAACAAAAACAAAACAATGAAACAAAATGCTGGGGCTATAGAGATGGCTCAGAGGTTAAGAGCACTGGCTGTTCTTCCAGAGGTCCTGAGTTCAATTCCCAGCAACCACATGGTAGCTCACAACCATCTATAATGTGATCTGGTGCCCTCTTCTGCCTTGCAGGCATAAATGCAGGCAGAACACTGTATACATAATAACTCTTTAAAATAAATAAATCAGCCGGGCGTGGTGGTGCAAGCCTTTAATCCCAGCACTCGGGAGGCAGAGGCAGGTGGATTTCTGAGTTCGAGGCCAGCCTGGTCTACAGAGAGCTCCAGGACAGCCAGGGCTATACAGAGAAACCCTGTCTCGAAAAAACCAAAAAAAAAAAAAAAAAGATTTATTTATTTTATTTTTTATTTTAAATTATTTATGTATTTATTTTTTGGTTTTTCGAGACAGGGTTTCTCTGTGTAGCCCTGGCTGTCCTGGAGCTCACTCTGTAGACCAGGCTGGCCTCGAACTCAGAAATCCACCTGCCTCTGCCTCCTGAGTGCTGGGATTAAAGGTGTGCTCCACCACGTCCGGCAAAATAAATAAATCTTAAAACAAAACAGGTAATAGTAATTGGGCCTTCATAGATGAAGTCAGCGTTGTTAATGCCTCAATGTGTCTTTTTCCTACACCCCTCCACAAAGTCAAGATTGACCTTGAATCTCTGATCTGCCTCCACTTCCCAAGTGCTGGGATTACAGGCATCGCTGCCATGCTCAGCCTGGGAGTATGGCTTTGGAATACATGGTGCCTGTTCATTCCTCGCCCATTTACTCACTCTGTATGTCTGTTTGGAGAGACAACCCTTGGACAGGTTCCTCAACTTTCTTTTGGACTCTCCCTCAGAGCTACAAAGACTGGCATGTCAGAGTCAAACCAGCAAAGTCAGTTAAGGGGATATTGTCCTATTCACAGGTGGACCACTGAGTCTCAGAGAGGCAAGCCTTTTGCCCTAGGCAATACTGTCACAGCAGCCAAGGAGTCTGTCCTTTTCGAGGTTGGGGTTTCCTGCCTGCTTAGTGTCCTGTAGGGGGCAGCAGACTCCAGCGCTCTGTTTTTGGGTCAGGATGCCCTTCAGTCAGCTTTCCCTCCCACTGCAAATAAGGACTCTGCCTCGACCTCCTGCGTAGCCTGGGAAGTGCCCCCTACCCTCCAGCGCTAAAACGATGAAAAGGCTCTTCCGAAATAACCCCACCCCATTCCTAGAAGTTAAGTCTGCTCCAGACTCACTCTAAGGCCTCTCTCCGGATGTCTGCTTTCTCTTCCTGTAGTGTATTCAGGGGACCTAGGCAGGCGCCTATGCATTCCGGAACCGGTTAATGTTCGGAGAGAGAATCTCTGACTGCTAGTCAGGGACCAGTCTACGTTCCGGTTGTCATCGCCTTAGGAGCTCAGGATAGAAAGGGAGCAGCAAGGCAAGCCCGTGTCTGGGTCACCGTCGAGAAGGCTCCCGTTCTTCCCGATAATGTCCTGCGGCATCCCAGCCTTTGGGTCTCCTTGGGGACCCAGATGTGACTGCCCTGGGCTTCGGCATCCCAGAGTCCCTGAGTCGGCAGCATTGGGCGTCGCTCACGGGTGCTCAAAAGCATGCGGCTCGCACACTTAGAAAACATCCAGGAAGTACGGGGCTGTTTTCTCTGCACCCCTGTGAGGCTCCGGCGGAGACACGTAGGGCTAGAAGGATGCTGGCCATAGAGTCTCGAGCCAGCTTCTGCCACCTGTGCTGTCTGCAGTAAAGCCAGCACCATGCTCCCAGCTGCGGAGACCAAAACCTTTAGAAAGGTGCAGCGAATTTTCAAGTTAGGTTTTCTGTTCCTGTGTATGCATCTCGAATCTTGCTTCTTTCTAGAGCTCTCACCGTGTGCCTCATACCATCTCTCTTGGACAAAGTACTTTGATACCTGCCTGTTCTTCTCGCCCTCTCCGGCTGTTCTCTCATGACCACCAGAGGGCGCTTGGCCCACCCAAAACTGCTCCTCAGAACTAAAGGCAATGACTTGCACAAGGCCACATATTGTTCCCCTGACCCTGCTGGCCCTCACTTTCTCCATAGCCCACATCTCCCTCTGTCCTGCTGTCAGGCCTTAAGCTGAACAGGGCCTGGGCATAAGTTGTTCGTTCCTTCTGCCAGGGGTCTGTATACCTCTAGTGCTGGGACTGAAGGCTTGTACCACATCTACCACTAGTTTGCTTTTGAGCACAGTAAAACCTGGGGCCCCTGTTAGGCTTTCCTGAGAGCCCCAGAGGTCCTTTTGTCTCCACTTCCCCAAGATGGGATCACACACTTGTGCTACAAACATGGCTGTTGTGACTTTTCTACAATTTCCTTTAATTCTGGCACTCTGGAGACAAAGACAAAATGAGCCTCGAGTTTGAAGCCAGCCTAGTCACATAGCAAGCAAGTTCTAGGCAAGCCAAGGTTACATGGTGAGACTTTTCAAACATTTTTCTCACATATGTATGTGTTCAGAGGACACCTTGCAAGAGTCACTTCTCTCCTTCCTCTGAAGATGGAACTCGGGACATCAGTCATGGTGCCAAGTGCTTTTTAACCTACCGAGCCTTCTCTCATCAGCCCAAGTCTCCTTTTTATATGAGTGCTTATGTGAGCTCTTTAAGGACAGTCTTGGGCGGGTAAGAGCACTGACTGCTCTTCTGAAGGTCCTGAGTTCAAATCCCAGCAACCACATGGTGGCTCACGACCACCCATAATGAGATCTGATGCCTTCTTCTAGTTTGTCTGAAGTCAGCTACAGCGAGCGGGGTCAACCAGAGCAAGCAGAGGTCCTAAAATTTAATTCCCAACAACCACATGAAAGCTCACAACCATCGATCTGTACAGCTACAGTGCACTCACATACAATAAATAAATAAATCTTTAGGAAAAAAAGACAGTCTTGTCTCATCTCTTCCCCTTCCTTCCCACCTCTTTCCTTTTCTACCTTTTTTCTTTTTCCTCCTTTCCCCTCTTCATTCTTTTCCACTTCCAACCTGCTGTCTGAAGTAGCCCAGGCTTCCTCCTCTCTTGTCTGCTGTGCTCATGTATCATCTACTCCAAGTCAAGAGTTTGCATTTGCTTTTGTTTTATTTTTCGTGACTAGGGATTGAACCTTGGCCTCATGCATGCTAGGCAGCTCTACCGTTGAGCTGGAGCCCGGACCCTTCAGGGCAAGAACTATGGCCCTCATAGCTGTGTACCATTAAGAGCTTTTGCTGAGCCCTCACGATCCGTAATCTCCAGGTAACAGAACAAACATGAAACTTGCCCGCATCGCTGGGACAGAGGCAGGCACGCAGCACATAGTTCTGTGAAGTTTGCTGCTCTGAGAGCTCTCAGGGCACAAGGAAGTGTGGGAATGAGACTGGAGGACTGAGCAGCCAAGGAGGGACTGTGGCTGTGAGCACAGGGCTGAGAGAGCGGGGCTGCGGAGGGTGGACAGCTTTAGAGGTCTCTTTCCATCTTCTAGGTGTTGGGGATAACACAAGCTATCAGGCAAATGACCTTACCCTCTGAGCCTTCTTGTCAGCCAGCTTTTACTTTTTTAGACAGGTGCATTGCGATATCATTAACATACACTCAAATTTACACCTTCTATAGCACTAAGGTTATTTTTCTTTGTGGGGGTTGTTTTTCAGAACAGGGTTTCTCTGTCCTGGCTGGCTGGCTGTCCTGGAACGGACTCCATAGACCAGGCTGGTCTCGAACTCACAAAGATACACCTGCCTCTGCCTCATGAGTACTGGGATTAAAGGTGTGCACCACCACTGCCCTGCTTATTTTGCCTTTTAATTTTCATTTATTATTATTATTTTGCTGTGTGTGTTTGTGTTCTCGTTTGTTTGTTTGTTTGTTTGTTTGTTTGAACAGGGTTTCTTTGTGTAGCCCTGGCTGTTCTGGAACTCACTCTCTAGACCAGGCTGGCCTTGAATTCAGAAATCCGCCTGCCTGTGCCTCCTGAGTGCTGGGATTAAAGGCAAGCGCCACCACCAAAGGGTGATCAGTTTCTGTTCTTGAGAAAGTCTTTCCTGTGGGAGCCAGGCTTACCTCTAACTCCTGAGCCCCTAAAATGTCCAGCTGAATGTCAAGCAATTGGTGATCACATGGCCAGTGGCAACAGGCCTAGCAAGCCCAAGCCTTAGGGTCCCATCCGTCCTCCTCCTGTGGCTCCTTGGTGCTGCCTCACATCCTGTCCTCACTGGAAACTTTAGTGCTGGCTTCCTTGGGGATTTCTCTCCCTCCCTCCCTTCCTTCCGTGGGGGTGGGGATGGAATCCAGGGATTTGACTGTGACTACACCCTTTCATGTCAGTGCTTCTTGCCTAAGTACTGCTCCATTTCACTTTCCACATAAAAGCATGCACGCCACGCCAGGCTTTAGTGCATGCCCAGGATCCCAGCTGCTAGGGAGGCCGAGGCGGGAGGCTTCCAAGTTCAGAGTCAATCTGGACTAAAAAGTGAGTTTTTAGGCCAGCCTGGGAAAAGCTAGTCTCAAAAGTTTCCTCTTTTCTTTTTTTGTTTTTGTTTTTTGTTTTGTTTTTCTTCTTCAGACAGGATTTTCTCTGTATAACTTTGGCTGTCTTGGATCTCCCTACAATAGACCAAGCCTTGAACTCACGGAGATCTACCTGCCTCTACCTCCCCAGTGCTGGTATTAAAGGCATGCGCCACAACTTTTAGCAAATATTTTTATATATACAAATAAATTATATGTACACAGAGAGGTGAGCACAAATGAATACAGTGGCCCTGGAGGCCAGAAGAGGGTAGCAGAGCCCTTGGAGATGGAGCTATAGGCTACTGTGAGAGTCCTGGGAGCTGGGGGCAGAGCTCGGTCCTCTGTAAGAACAGTTTTTGTTCTTAAACCTCACCAGCAACCAAATAAACTAATAAATAACACAAGGTGTGGTGATGCTCTGCCAACATCTGTATGTTCTAGTCCATCTCAACACACTAATTATCAACTTGGTGCTGTGCGAACTGTTGTTTAATTTATTGGTGGGTACACGCGGCACGTCAAGGAACATAAGTGGAGGTTGGAGGTCAGAGGGAACTTTTGGGAGCCAGTACTCTCTTCCCACCCTGTGGTACTGGGAATCCAGTACTCTCTTCCCACCCTGTGGTACTGGGAATATAGTGATAGCAAGCAACCTTTTCTTCTTCTTTTTTTTTTTTTAAAGGCCAGGGTCTTTCTGTGCAGCCCTGACTAGCCTAGAGCTGGGTATGCAGACCAGGCAGGCCTCTGCCTCCCCAGTGCTGGGATAAAGGTTCAGACCAGCATGAATTTTACTCCCATACAGCTTTTGTTTACAACAGTTTTGTTGCCACAGACCCAGTTTAAGAACACCTTGGTTGGGGCTGGAAACATGACTTGGCAATTAAGAACATGAGCTCTTCCAGAGGTCCTGAGTTCAGCTCATGCAGAAAAGTTCCAATACACATAAAATGAACACTCCTTTCTGCCTCTTTGTGCCCCTGCCCTTCTGTCTATGTAGCCAGCCTTGGCTGTCCTAGAACTATTAGACCAGGCTGGCCTTGAACTCACAGAGACCCACCTGCCTCTGCCTCCCAAGTGGATTAAAAATGTGTTACTGGGAGTGGGTGGGTAGAGGAGTGGGGGGGAGGGTATGGGGGACATTTGGGATAGCATTGGAAATGTAAATGAGGAAAATACCTAATAAAAAATATTTTTAAAAAAAGTGTTACTATCCCCAACCATAAACAAAACAAACCAAAAATCCACCTTGTTAACTTTCCTTTATGTTTTATTAAATCTCTTTTAAAATTCTATTTATGTATTTATTTAGTGTGGGTGTTTTGCCAGTGTGCATGTCTAAGAAAATGATTGAGTCCCTGGAGCTGGAATCCTGGATGGCTGTTAGCAGCCATGTGGGTGCTAGGAAGTGAACCTGGGTCCTCTGGAAAAAGAGAGGCTGATGCTCTCTCCAGGCTCCTGCGGAACCTCATTTTACAGCCCTGGCAGGCTTGGCACTCAATATGTAAATCAGGCTAGCTTCCAACAAAGGGAGAGCTTGCCTGAGTACTAGGACTAATACTAGGACTAAAGGTATGTGCCCCCATACCTGGCCCCTTCTTAAATCTTGCACCCATGTGGAGGCTTCTAGGTGTCCCCAGGTCTGGTATACTTGTCTGGGTCATGCCTGAGAAGGCTCCAAGGTCTGAAGAAGAGAAGGCCCTTCTTAGGCTGGAGTGGTCCTGAAAAACAGGGAGAAGCCTCGCTCATCTCATCTGCTTTCCCAGCCAGCATTAGACAGCCTGACTCAATTAGCCTGTTGTGTGCATGGGGCCTGAGAAAATTATCCTCTGCTATCCTGGCAGTGACTCAGGGACCAGGAAGCCCCCCTCCTTGTGTATGCCAGGCCATGGATGGTGACTTTTCACATATGTGACAGATACCCAGGCCCAGGCCAGGCTCCTGGGGACAGCCTTGGTCCCACAACTAAGACCAGAGAGGGCCTTGGGGTTGGGTGGGGATGAGGACTCTTCTCAAAGGTCCTTTGTAGGAGCGGCTGATGGGGGAGGTGCCGGAGGACCCCGCCCTGTGACTCAGCCTCATTGCTGGGCAATGACTCATGCCCAGGCCCCCGCCGGACGCCACCCGCAGCAGGTGCTGCTGCCGGCTCCAGCTTCCACAAGTGTCCTCTACAGTCACTTCTATGGCAACTACTCCAGCCTATGACCCACACTCACTTTTGGGAGTGCCCACGTTGCTCTGACTGCCTTGTGTAGCCGGGTACAACCATAGACGGCACCTACACCCTGCCCCTCCTTGTGGCGACGGGCTGGGCTCTTGGGGTGTGCTAGCCTTTGACTCACTTTTGATACATGGAATTCTCAAACCGGTCCGGAGCTAGCTTCTTCCTGCCTCCTTTATAATAAATGGAGAAACTGAGGCTGCAAGAACTTTGTGCAGGCGATAGATTCAAAGTGGTCCGTGGAGGCACCAGAGCAGGTTACTCCTAAAACAAGGCCTCCATTTTACTAATGTAAATGGTAAACTGAGGCAGCAGCCCAAAGCCCAGGCCTGCCCGGCTGCGCCCCCGCCTCAGTCCTCTCGTCGCCGCCAGCCCTGGGCTGCAGGCCAGCCCGCCCGGCGCCCGCCCGTCCGCGTCACGCCGCGATGAGTCACCGCCCGCCCCGCCCCCGCGCCAACAAACATCGTGTTGCCCGGCAACGTCCTCCAACATCCTTCGGCCGGGGTTCGAGCCTCCTAGCCCTGACAGGAGTCTGGCAGGGACGCTCCCCTGATGATTTTCCCCACGTCGGGGTTCAGATCGGTCCTTGCAGTACCGATATGTGCTGAAGGTTAAGGGAGACTTCTGTGTTCCGGTTCCGGTGTGAGAACAATCGAGTTGAGAACCAGACTCACCCCTGTATGCCCGTGGAAAGGCCGATGGGAACTGGACTCTCAAGAGTCAAAGTGGCTCTCCTATAAGCAGCCGACTTGGATAGGGATTGCAGTCCAAAGTCTGCCACAGGGGCATTTCTATTTCTGCTAAACTGCTAAACTTCCAGGATCGCTGCAGGTGTTTGACATCTGTCATTAATAAGTATTGTTCTTGATTTTTTTTGGGGGGGGGAGAAGTAGGGGGGGTGGAGGTTGCTTGGTTAGACAGGATTTCTTGTATTACAGGCTAACCTGGAACTCATTATGTAGCCAAGGATGACTTCCAACTCCTGCTCCGCCGGCCTCCACTGGGTTTGGGATTACACACCTGAGCCATTCTGTTTGCCTCACCAGCTAACCCCGTGATGGGCCTGAACCTTCCTGGTTTGAAACGAGAGATAGCCTTAAAGCATTGGCATCTCCTGGGGATGCAGGACAGAGTCCCAGGTAGGTGATTTGAGAACTGTTAAGTCTGGAATCTTCTAGTGTGGGGGCATAAAAGCCAAGTCCACACTAGAACTGGGTATTGCTTTTGAGCTCTGGACACAGACAGTTAAATACTTCCTATGCCACCTTCTCTGAGGAGACAGAGAAAGGGCTCTCTGAGAGCCAGCGTCAACCCTCTTACTTCAGGCTTCCAGCACCCCATAATAGTCAGGACTCACCTGACCTTCTGTAGAGACAACACCACTTCCCGAGAAGAGATGCCTCAGTAGGTAGGGGGTTACTCTCACAGGGGATCTGAGAACAGTTCCCTGCACTTAGGACTGGTGGCTCACAACCACTTGTAGCTGAACTTCCAAGGGATGTGATGATGCCCCCTTCTGGCCTTTGAGCAAACTGCATTCGTGTGTAATACTCCCGCCCACATACTCAATCTTAATTTCTAAATTTTAGATTTATTTATGTGTATGAGTGTTTTGCTTGCATGTATGTATGTTTGCACATCCCGTGTGGAAGTCAGAAGAGTATGTCCCGATCCCGATCCCCAGGAATTGGAACTACAGGCAGATGTGCTCTTAACCCAGAGCCATCTCTCCAGCACCACATATACTCACAAACAAACAAACAAAACAAAAACAAAAAAACAAAAATCTTAAAAAAAAAAAGAAATGAAAAAATATTCTGCTACACCATGGTGGTGCATGCCTGTGATCCAGTTACTCGGGGAGGTCAAGGCAGGAAGATTGTTTCAAGTTTAAGGCCAGCCTTAGATGTCTAGTGAGTTGCATCATGCCTAAACTACACAGCAAAACCTTGTCTCAACTTCCACGTCAAATAAAAAGTAATATTTAGTTAGCCCATGGTGGTGTTCACCTGTAATCCCAGAATCTGGGAAGCCAAGGCAGGGCTGAGATGTGGCTCCATTGACAGAGGGCTTGCGTGGTATGCACAGAGCCTTGTGGGCACTGCCTGTAGATGCAGTCAGAAGATGGAGGCAGGAGGGTCAGAAGTTCAAGACTATCCCTGTCTGAGGCCAGCCTGGGGGACATAAGATCCTGTCTCAAAGCAAGGCCACAACACCCCAAAACCAGCATTACAATAAAACCCTGGTAGCCGCCAGGGCAGAGGTGTGAAAAAGGGTGGGGCTGAGGAGCAGGTGGGAGAACAATGTGGGGGGGGAGGGGAGGGAGAGAGAGAAGGGGGAGGGGGAGAGACAGCTGGAGAACCAGGACTAGAGAGGGGGGCTGGGAGGAGAAGAGAACCAGCAGTAGATCCCACAGGTTTCCTTAAGAAGGGCAGAAGGGGGGCTGGTGAGATGGCTCAGTGGGGAAGAGCACCCGACTGCTCTTCCGAAGGTCCGGAGTTCAAATCCCAGCAACCACATGGTGGCTCACAACCATCTGTAACAAGATCTGACTCCCTCTTCTGGAGTGGCTGAAGACAGCTACAGTGTACTTACATATAATAAATAAATAAATCTTTAAAAAAAAAAAAAAAGAAGGGCAGAAGGGATTGGGCGTGGAGCGGGAAGTTGCACATTGTTGGGGTGCCAGGGATCCAAGCACCCACCTGTGATAGCAAAGCCAGCTGTAACTGCAGTTCTAGAGAATCAGAGGTTCTTCTAGCCTCCACTTGCCCCTGCACACACACACACTCATACACACACTTATATACACACACATACAGATATACATATATGACTGTGTGTATATATATGTTGATTTTTTTTGAAAGTGTCTCTCTGTAGTTCTGGCTGTCCTAAAATTTGCTCTATAGACCAGGCTGGCCTTGAACTCACAAAGATTCTCCTGCCTCTGCCTCCTAAGTGCTGGGGATTAAAGGTGTGTGACACCTCTGCCTGGCAATAAAATAGACTTTAAAAAAAAAAAATGAATGCTGGGCCAGGTGGTGGTAGCACACTCTCTTGATCCCATCACTCAGGAGGCAGAGGCAGGAGGATCTTTGTGAGTTCAAGGCCAGCCTGGTCAACAGAATGAGTTCCACTGCTGGGCTACATGGAGAAATCCAGTTTTGAAAAACCTAAAGAGGGGGCTGGAGAGATGGCTCAGAGGTTAAGAGCACTGACTGCTCTTCCAAAGGTCCTGAGTTCAATTCCTAGCAACCACATGGTGGCTCACAACCATCTGTAATAGGATCTGATACCCTCTTCTGGTGTGTCTGAAGACAGCTACAATGTACTCATATAAATAAAACTAAATAAATCTTTAAAAAAAAGAAAGAAAGAAAAAACATAAAGAAATTAATGTAATCCCAGCACTTGGGAGGCAGATTTCTGAGTTCGAGGCCAGCCTGCAGTGAGTTCCAGGACAGCCAGGGCTATACAGAGAAACCCTGTCTAAAAAAAAAAAAAAAAGAAAGAAAGAAAGAAAGAAAGAAAGAAAGAAAGAAAGAAAGAAAGAAAGAAAGAAAGAAATGAGTGAATGAATGAATGAATTAAAGAAAAGTTCATGCTGGGTATGTGGTGCACACCTTTAATGTCAGCACTTAGGAGGCAGAGGTGCAGGTGGACCTCTGAAGTTCAAGGCCAGTCTGATCTACAGAGTGAGTTCCAGGAGAGCCAGGTTTACATAGTGAGACCCTGTCTCAAAAACTACATTAATTACAATTAAAATAACACAAAAAGCTCTTCCAGTTACATCTGAATTTAGGATTCAGAGTAAATTGGTTTAGTATAACTTTTTTAAAAGATTTATTTATTTTATGTATATTTGTACATTGTCGCTGTCTTCAGACACACCAGAAGAGGGCATCGGATCCCATTACAGCTGGTTGTGAGCCACCAGGTGGTTGCTGGGAATTGAACTCAGGACCTCTGGAAGGGCAATCAGTGCTCTTAACCACTGAGCCATCTCTCCAGCCCTTAGTATAACTTTTTGTGTTTGTTTAGTATATTACACGAGACATAGTTACATATTTTGTTGTTATTGTTGTTTCTTCAAAATTGATCCATGATGTAGCTCTGTAAAACCAGGCTGGTCTTGAACTTAGAGATCAGCTTGCCTCTGCTTCCCAAGTGCTGGAATTAAATGCTTGGATCAAACTCACATTTACATACTTAATTAAAAAAAAAAGCTATCCTAAAACGATACTTTGGCTGGGCCTGTAATTCCACCACTTGGAAGGCTAAGGATGAATACCAGAGGTTTTAGGGGAATCTAAGCTATGTACTGTACTGAGTTCCAGTACTGTACTGAGTTCCAGCCTGGGCTACATCAGGAGATGCTGGCTTCCAAACATGCCCTTCCAGACCAGCAAAACAAAAATTCCACTGTGTTATTTATTTATTTATTTATTTATTTATTTATTTATTTATTTATTTATTTATTTCGAGACAGGGTTTCTCTGAGTAGCCCTGGCTGTCCTGGAACTCACTTTGTAGACCAGGTTGGCCTCGAACTCAGAAATCTGCCTGTCTCTGCCAGGGGAATCTAAGCTATGTACTGTACTGAGTTCCAGTACTGTACTGAGTTCCAGCCTGGGCTACATCAGGAGATGCTGGCTTCCAAACATGCCCTTCCAGACCAGCAAAACAAAAATTCCACTGTGTAATTTATTTATTTATTTATTTATTTATTTATTTATTTATTTATTTCGAGACAGGGTTTCTCTGAGTAGCCCTGGCTGTCCTGGAACTCACTTTGTAGACCAGGTTGGCCTCGAACTCAGAAATCTGCCTGTCTCTGCCTCCTAAGTGCTGGGATTAAAAGCGTAAACCACCACCGTCCGGCAACCGTGTACTTTTTAAATCAAACACATCTACATGCTTTGTGGTCTGGATACCCCCACTTGGGAGGCGGGTATCAAGCCCAGGAGCTAAAGTCATTTAATTGGCTTTGGCCAAAACCTGGGGTCCCTCCCTGAACCTGGCAGCAGCCAATGGAAGTGAATCTGTTCCCATTTTACAGGTTAGGTGAGGCCCGGGAGTGAGAAACGGGTTATCACTTAAAAGTACGTGGGTGATGGGTTTGGCGGGTACAGCGGGCCTGGTCCTCCCTGTCCCTGCTCCGGTTGTTGCCTGCTCGCTTGTTTTACCTCCTCCGGCAGCCGGCGACAGGAAGTGCACGCGTGGGAGCGGCCCAGGCGTCCGCTCAGTTCCCTTGTCCGGACCCATCTCCCAGAGGCCTGGGACAGGGATCCCCAGCTCCAGCCTCGGGACCCCCTCGCCGAGCCCCGCCCCTGCCATTGTTTACTCCGCAGCCGACTCCAGGAAACTTTGCTCGCCCGCAGTAATTTTATTTGGGAAAGTCGGGCGGTTGCCATAGCAACCCCACTGACGTCAGAGGGGCTGGGGCCCGAAATCCCCCGGAAGGGAGGGGGTGTTGAGGAGGGGAGACCCCGAGAAAGGCGCTCTTTAACCCTGTGCGCTCCAGCGCCTCATGGCCGCCCACAACGAAATTTGACATCTTAAGCCGCTTACTCCCTCCTTCCCCCTGCCCCGGCTTCACGTTAGCCCTGGTGCTGGGCTAGGTCTGGGGCCACTCCTGTGTCACCCACCCCAACAGCGCCCTGGTAACTACCTATCCCATAGGCCATTCCTGTGTCACCCAACCCAAGAACGCCTTGGCAACCCAACCCTAACAGGCCCTGGTAACTACTCATCCCTGGGGCCACTCCTGTGTGTCACCCACCTCAATAGCGCTCTGGTAACTACCCATCCTGGGGTCACCTCCGTGTCACCCACCTCAACAGCGCCCTGGTAACTACTCATCCCCGGGGCCACTCCTGTGTGTCACCTATCCCAACTGGTAGCTACCTATCCTTGAGGCCACTACTGTGTCACCCACCTCAACAGAGCCCTGGTAACTACCCACCTTGGGGCCATGAATGGCAACCCAACCCTGTAGCGACTCTGGCAACACTGTTCATCTCCAGGGGACCCCTCTAAGTGGCAAATTGCAGGCCATACTGCCCTACACTAGGCCCCATACCGGCAGCTGAATGACAGAGCTGGGCGCCCTCCCCGGATGCGGGGGAGCGGCAGTGCCCCAGCGAGGGGGCAGGGATCTGGTGGGCCCGGGACAGTCCACAACACAGTCGGTCGCCACGGCGACAGGAGGCGGGCTGCCTGACGGCCTGAGGCGCTAGCCGCCAGCCAGTGGGGAGGAGCCTCCCTAACCGCAGTGACGTGGGGCCTCCCTGTTTGATGTCTCTGTGCTGCGTTGCCATGGGGCCCGGGGCGCTCTACGTGTGTGCCCGGGTGACCTGTGGGGCGACCTTCAGACCTAACAGGGTCCCTTGACACAGCCCTCCCCCACTCCACCAACCTGGTGCTGGTGGGATCTAAGATGTTCCACTTCCTGTGGGGCAGAGCATGACAGAACCAGCTGTGTGTGTGTGGTGTGTGTGTGTGTGTCTATGTATCTTTGTGTGTGTGTGCCTACACAATATGGTCTCACCCTGTTCTAGGCCTCCCCATTTTCTTCCCTGATCAAAAAGTTAATAGCTAAGTTTAGTGAGCTGAGGTCCTGCTGGCTCTTCTATTGGTGCTAGGGGACAGATAATGAGGGTCAGGGCAGTCGCCAGGGTCTGCGAGTTGTTGCCTGAGCATCAGTTCACTCACTGGTGAATGGATGTTTCCAGGCCACGTGTGATGGTGCAGGTCTGTCATCGCAGTGTTGGGGAAACTGAGGCAGGAGGCTCATGAGTCTTAACCAGTAGAGCCTGGGCTACACAGACTGTCTCAACAAAGCAAAATGGAATGAAAAATAAAGTGTCTACAGAAAACAGATGAGGTGTTGGCACTCTGCATCTGAGGGCAGGTTGATGAGGTCTCTGAGGGGCACAGAGAGGGCACCCCCGGAGGTTGGCTTGAGCCTGAGTAAACGCCTGAGTGTACACAGGTCTTGGACTTGTGTGCTCTGTCTGTCTCTCTCCCTTTTTCCCTCCCTCTCTCTAATTCTCTGCCTTTATATATCTTTTTCTTTCAAATTTTGAGGCATGGTCTCATAGAGTCCAAGCTGGCCTCAAACTCACCAAATAGCCCAAGGATGGCTTTGAACTCCTGACCCTGCTGCTTCTACCTTCTAGACAGGATCACGCTCTGCAGCACGGGTTGACATTTAACCTGTGATTTTCCTGCCTCAGCTTCTGAAGTGCTGGGCTAATAAGCTCAGAACCTAACTTTTTTGTCCTCATTTAAAGTGCTCAGGGGGCCATGAGGCCGTCTCTCCCATCTTCCAGGGCTTGCCCAGAGTTGGAGAATTCTGTGCCACTCCAAATCCTCCCCTGGGGCCCCAACGGGGTGGGCCTCCTTTCCCTCCTGCCCTAACCTGTCAGATCTTGCACTCTGGGCCAGCCTGCCTGTTGGGCCCCACATGGGAAGGAAGCTGCAGAGTCCCCAAGACTTGGGCCTCTGGGCTGATGGCTTGGTTCGGCTTCATCCCACACTCACACCAAAGTTCGAGAGAGTGCAGAACTAAACCACTAGTCGGTTGGGTCCTTAGCTGAAGAAGTGACCAGAGGTCACAGGTCCCTCCAGTGCTCTACCTGGCATGTGCTGGGTCACCCCTCTCCCCTAGTCTTATTCAAAGGGGAGGTGTCCCCTTCTCGCCCACAGGATGGGGACTCCGTGGCAGTATATGGAAATGTTGGGAGTGGTTGGAGAAAACTGCCCCGAGAGCAATAGCCACCCAGTTCTGGGAAGGCCCAGCCCGTGCTGTGCAGAAAGATGGTGTTCAGTGTGGGCTGGGGTCCACCCGCCTCTGTTCTGCCCTGCAGAGGGCCAAGTAGCAGTCCAACATGCCCAAGGAGGTTGGCGTGGCCACAGAGGGCACCCTGCCCCTCCTTGGCTGGGTTTTGTTCCTGGCCCCCTACCTGGGCACCAGGCCAGGCCCTGAGGCAGGGCCCCGTCCAGGGGAACAATACCACCGTGTTCCTGATGGTGGAGGGGAGGCCTTAAGGATGAAGAGGGAGAGACATGCACAGAAAAAGGGAAGGATGGAGTTGGGGGAGGGGGCTCTTTCTCAGGGATATACCCGTAACTGTGGAGTCTCCCAGAGGTCCCCGGTGGGTGGTTGGGGGAGGGTGCCCGGAAGCCTGGAAAGAGGAGGGGCGCAGACTCAGGGGTCACCTAGCCTAGAATCAGAAAATCTTGTCCACAGCAGCAAGAGGGGATTGGGTGAGATAAAAGGAGGGACTTCCTAGACTGGAGAAGGTGCAGTAGAAGTGAAGATTCCTGTTTGGCAGGACCCACCCCCCCCAGAGTACCCAGGCCCATGCCCATTCCGGATATGGAGAAAGTTGGGCCTGAGTTGGGGGACAGACTAGTGAGCGTGGGGCGGGCCGCCTCGGGGGCACATGACGGCGGCGCCCGCCCCGCCCCGCGCCCGCCCCCTGCCCGGCCGTGGGGGGAGGAGACGCGGAGGTTTTAAAGGCGATCTGGGCCGGCCGGCGGGGTGGGGCGCGGCCGGCGTCGTCTCGCCCGCGCGCAGCCCGGCTCCCCTCCCCCGCGGGGAATTGGGGTCCGACTCGGGAGAGACTCGCGGGGCGCGGGCGGCGACAACTTTCCCGCGCGGCCCGGGGAGCAGAGAGGGGGCCGTGACCGCCTGTCCCGGGAGGCAAGCACTGGATCTGGCTGCGGGCGACAGCAGGTAGACTTACGGGGCCGAAGGCCTGACCCCGGCGTGGTGCAGCGCCGAGGCCACAGCCCTTGGTCTTGACGAGAGGCCTGCTGCTGTCTTGTGCTAGCCCCAGGCTGACCTCTAGATTCGCAGGCCACCGAACCCCTCAGCTGTGCGTGACCTTCCAGCCTGCCAGGCCCCACTGACCACTTGAGTGTCTAGGAAGTGCCTTGGCTCCCTGTACCTGTCCCCTTCCCAGCCAGCAGCAGCTGCCCGCCTCTGGCAGGGTGGCCTGAGAAGGTAAGTCTGGGGGCTGGACCACCCTGGCCCCGAGGCTGCCCCAGCCAGCCCAGCTCAAAGCCGGCACGCCCGGCAGGTGCGCAGGCTTCCAGGCGAGGTGATGCGGGCTCACCCTGGCCGCTCACCCACGCACTGTGCCTGGGCCAGCCTGGGCACATGTGTTCACACCACCACAGTGCTGGGAAGGGAGGATCCTTCACTGGGCCCATACCCTGAGGAGCATCATAGCTCTCTGTCCTTGCCGGGGGAGGGGGTCCCCAAGTGCATCCCTAAGACCCCTCGACTGGACAGCCCTTGCTTGAGGACCTAGCAGGGGGCCTTAAAATAGCTGTGGGCCCAGCCCAGGGCTGGCACGCGGCGCATGTGCGTGACAGGGCGTGTCCAGGGGGTCGGGCCTGTCTGAGCTGGCCCGGCCTCTGAGCTTGGCAGATTTTTACTTGCTGGAGAAAGGCAGCCAAGGCAGATGCCCCACGAGGCACCCCCATGCCATGGGCCACCCTATGCCTGTTGTAAGTGGAGGGCAGATGTTCCCAGCAGGCCCCAGCTAGCCCTGTCCTTCTGCACTTCCCTGCAACAGGCCTGTGTGAGACCAGGAGGGGTTCAGTGGAGCACAGGCCAACTTAGAGCTGATGTGGCTGAGGTTGGCATAGGACTCGCTGTGACACTCCTGCCTCAGCTTCCTGAGTGCTGGCATGACAAGATACAGCACCATACCTACCCTGTTCCCATAGCAGCATCGGGCTAGTTACTTTTGTTTTCTGAGTCTGTTGTAACCCAGGCTAGCCTCAAATTTCTGATCCTCCTGTCTCCGCACCTGAGTACTGCACCATCCCTGGCTTCCACAGTCCTGGTGATTGAACTCCGGCCCTGGGCATGCCAGGCGAGCACTCCACTCTTTGAGCTACATCTTTGTCTCCTGTTTAGTTGACAGAGACAGGGTTTCTTGTAGTCTGGGCTAGCCTCAAACTTGCCATGAAACTAACGGCGGACTTGAGCTCCGCATTCTCTTTCCTGCAACTCTCAAGTGCTAGGGTTATGGGCATGGGCCACCAACTCCAGCTCAGGCGGCCTTGTCTTTATGGAGAGAGTGTAGACATTCCTGGGATTGTCTCTGCCGCCTCAGTTTTTCCATCTGTGAATGGGAACTTTTGGAGATGCAGTGGAACAGAGCACACTCTCTAGTCTCCCATAGGGTGCTGAGGTCTCCTCATATCCTGTGTTGAATGTCCTCAGTGGACATGGAGGTGTGTCTTCCTAGCTGGCCATGGGGAAGGATTGAGGGTGGTGGCGTGGGCGTGAGAATTCTTGGGTAGGGAAGGACAGCATCATGCCGGGCATGGCTGAGTCACACTCGAGCGGCGCCTTGCCTCAGGCTGCTGGAGCTAGAACTGGCGCCACCCTGGGTGTGGCTACTGAGCTGTGGCCCTGGGCAGAGCAGGGCTGGGTGGCAGGATGGGCACATGGGCCTTGAGGGACTCGGGGGAGCAAATCTGGGATGCCCGGTGATACCTCCCTTTTGTCTCCTGTGTACATTTGGGGCTCTGGAACCCTAAGCTTTGGGCCTGGGAATAATAATAATTATCGATCTATTAATAAAAGTTTTTGAGGCATGATCTAATGTAATGTAGTCCATGCTGGCCTGGAACTGGATAAGTAGTCCAGGATGTCCTTGAACTGGTCCTTAGGCCTCCACCTCCTGAATGCTAGGCTTACTTGTGTGCACCATGATGAAGGGTTTCTGCTTTAAGATGGGACCTGCTGACTCCATGCTTCCAGCAAAATAGCCAAGCACTCTCTACCCACAGTCAACTTTGGGGGTCGAGACACAGTCTCATTTCATAGCCTACCGCGGTCTTGAACACATGGCAGTCCTCCTGGCTCAGCCTCCTGAATGGTAGACTGACAGAGACGCCTCACAATGCCTGGCTGGTTCCTGGAAGTTTTGCGGAGTTAAGGGAGTGAGCCAAGCCTTCCAGAAGACAGTGGGTGATGGAGGTCAGCGCTCCTATCTCCAGTCCCAGGCCAGGCCAGGACCTGGGATGAACTTCACCCTGGGAGCACTGATTGGCTTGAGGGGAACCCAGCACCGCAAACAGAATGTTAAGGAATAGAGTGGGGGATCTGGTTGTTGGACTGTGTGGCTGGCGGGCAGCGAGGGTGGGACGTGGCTGTCGTCTTTGCCTATTTATACCAAGTGATTCAGCCCTCCCTCACCCCTTCCTGCGCCCCCTCCACTCGCGGCTAGGCACTAGGCCCACCCACTTGCCTATGCCCTGCCCCCCAACCCGGGCGGGTTGTCTGGTTCCTGCGTGGGGACGGACGTGGAGGGCAGGCATCTGTGCCGCAGGTCGGGTTGGCCCCAACCCAGCCGCCCAGCTCCTGGGAAGAGTGGGCCATTAGCGAGCGCTGGTGGCTGGGGCGGGGGCGGAGCTGGGCGGAGACTGCAGCCCTTGGTATTTTCCGATCCTCGCTGCTTCGCGAGAGTGGAAAGTATTTGAGGATCAGGGTTGGGGACGACCGGAGGGCCTCTGCCCTGGTTCTTTCTTGGGGTTCACTGTGGGTCCTCCAGGGATGCCGAGGGCTTGAAGGCTGTGTGTGCTAATTTAACTGACTGGGATACCACAGCCCAAGGCCCCCCGCCCTGTTTCTCAAGCCCTCCAGCTCCAGGACTTCTGTCCCTTTGAGTCTCCCTGTGAGACTAAGAGTCAGTACAGGGTGTCCCAGCTCCTGGACACCTGCGTGGTAATGCCCCCTCCACGCCAGACACAGACCTCTGGTGTGTGTGAGGATGGGAGTGGCCTTGGCTGCAGCCTTGGGCTCTTTGTAGGGGAAACCCCACAGGAAACCAGCCTGGCCAAATGGCCGCCCTTCCCGTTCTGGTCCCTGGGACGAATATGCTGTCTCACTTCCGGAGGTGATTGGGGAGGCTGGTCAGCCTGTGGACCTGGGCTGCCCCCAGAACCCAAAGAGACAGAGGTGGATTGGGGCTGGAGACTGTGTGTGTGTGTGTGTGTGTGTGTGTGTAAGCACGCGTACTGGGGAAGACACATCAGAATATCTCAATCCTTATTCCTCATTCCTCAGACATCGGTGATGCCAGATCTAGACGTTAAATCCACTGTCCTGCCTGTCACTGCCTGATATGACTGAATGCTTCTGTCCTTGATGTCACCCAGGAACTCTTCCAATTATTGGGAAGTAGAGATTTTCTTTTTTTTTAAGACTTATTTTTTTACTTTTGTGTATGTGTTGGGTATGTGCATGTATGTGTAGGTGCCTAAAGGGTCCAGAAGAGGGCGCCACATGTGAGCCGGGAAACCAAATTCAGGTTCTCAGAAAGCAATATGCAGTCTAAACTATTGAGTCATCTTTCCAGCCCTGAACTTGTTTTCTTTTTTTTTTTTTAAGATTTATTATTATATGTAAGTACGCTGTAGCTGTCTTTAGACACTCCAGAAGAGGGTGTTAGATCTCATTACGGATGGTTGTGAGCTACCATGTGGTGGCTAGGATTTGAACTCAGGACCTTCGGAAGGGCAGTCAGTGCTCTTACCCGCTGAGCCATCTCTCTAGCCCTAAACTTATCTTTTTTAGAGTCTCATGTATCCCAGGTTGCCCTCCAGCTTGCTCTGTAGACACATTTCTTGTTTTTATTTTTATTTTGTTTTTCCTAGACAGGCTTTCTCTGTGTAGTCCTGGCTGTCCTGGAACTTCCTCTGTAGACCAGGCTGGCCTTAAACTTCCTGAGACATACCTGCTAATGCCTGCGGAGTGCTGGGAACATGTGTATAAACCACCACACTTCCTTGATATGGTACTGGGGGTGAAGCCAAGCCCAGTCAGTGTGCTAGGCCAGCAGCTGCCATTGAGCCTTACCCCTTGTTGCTTTTTTTTTTTTTAATTAAAAATTATTTCACCGGGTGTGGTGGCGCACACCTTTAATCCTAGCACTTGGGAGGCAGAAACAGGTGGATTTCTGAGTTCGAGGGCAGCCTGGTCTACAAAGTGAGTGCCAAGGACAGCCAGGGCTATAGCCATGGCTACACAAAGAAACCCTGTCTCAAAAAAACAAAACCAAACCAAAACAACAATTATTTCCGTGTGCAGATGTTTTGTCTGCATGTATGTCTGCAGAGTTCAGAAAAAAGTGTCAGGATCCCTAGAACTAAAGTTGGAGATAGTTGTTAGCCACTATGTAGGTGCTGGATATTGAACCTGGAACCCCCGGAAGAGCAGCAAGTGCTGAGCCATCTCTAGCCCTTTCTTTTTGAGACACACCATGTCTTGGTAGCCCAGGCTGGCTTCTAAATTGAGATCTTTTTACCCCTGTCCTAGATATAGGGATTACACGTCTGCAGTCTGCTGTCATGTCACATCATCTCGAGCTCTGAAATGATTCATTTTTGCTTTCTTGCAGACAGAGACTTTGCCACAGAGCACGTGTGTTCTTTGCCCATAGTCAGCCAGCAAAGAAGCTGCATAGCTCACATGCAGGCTGACGAGCTCCAGAACTGAGTGTCCCGTAGCCAAAACCCTTTCCTTCCCTTTCCTCCCCCTCCCCCTTTAAAAAGGGCCTCATATGTAGACCAGGCTGGCCTCAAACTCATATATATCTTCCTGCTTCTGTCTCTTCCTAGCTGGGATCACAGGTATGCACCACTGTAGGGCTTATATAAGACCTGGCCCTGGTGCATGGCATGAAAATTCTACTCTCCTCCCTTTTGTGTGTGTGTGTGTGTGTGTGTGTGTGTGTGTGTGTGTACAGAGTGCAATGTCAAGTGTAGTTTCTCAGGATTGTGTGTGTCTGATGTCCTAAAAGGTGGGAGACATAGAATCTCCTGTAACTGGAGTTACAGATGGTTGTGAGCCACTGTGTAGGTGCAGGGAACTCAACCCAGGTCCTCTGAAAGAGCAACAAATGCTCTTAACCACTGAGCCATCTCTCTAGCTCCAACCTTGTTTTCTCAGAGAAGGTGTCTTACTGGGACATGGAGCTGGTGAGGCGGGCTGGTGGTGAGCCCTAGAGCATCTTGTGGCTTCCCTTCCCCAGCTCTGGAATTACAAGTGTGAATTGCCATACCTGGGGACAACACAAGCCCTTTTGCTTACATGGTGACCACTTTATTGATTGACCTATCACTGAAGACCCTGATGTTTTTTTTTTTTTTTTTAAGATTTATTTATTTATTATATGTAAGTACACTGTAGCTGTCTTCAGACACTCCAGAAGAGGGAGTCAGATCTCGTTACAGATGGTTTTGAGCCACCATGTGGTTGCTGGGATTTGAACTCCGGACCTTCGGAAGAGCAGTCGGGTGCTCTTACCAACTGAGCCATCTCACCAGCCCGACCCTGATGTTTTATAAAGAAGACGTGTGTGTGTGTGTGTGTGTGTGTGTGTGTGTGTGTGTGTGTGTGTTGTCTGGTCTTTGTGCATGACAGTGCAGTACACTCAGAGACCAGAAGAGGGAGTGAAATCCCCAGAAGCTGGAGTTACAGGTAGTTGTGACAGGTGCTGAGATCCAAACTCGGGCCCTCTGCAAGAGCAGTAGCCACTCTTAACCACTGAGTCAGCTCTTTATCTGAAACAAGGTCACTTGTGTCACTATGTAGCCCTGGATGGTCTGAAACTCCCTACACAGACCAAGCTGGCCTTGAACTCTTAGAGATAGTACTGTCCAAGGCCTGGTTCTTGCTTTCCTTTGCCTTTCAAG
This sequence comes from Mus musculus, assembly GCF_000001635.26. Taxonomy (NCBI): domain Eukaryota; kingdom Metazoa; phylum Chordata; class Mammalia; order Rodentia; family Muridae; genus Mus; species Mus musculus. The sequence continues at coordinate 84,207,046 of NC_000074.6, forward strand.
TGCTGGGACTAACAGTGTGCACCACCATTCTTAAGTTTATTTTTATTGTCTGTTTGTGAATGTTTGCTTACGCGTACGTCTGTGCACCATATGTATGCCTGGTACCCACAGGGGCCAGTGGGGAGCGTTGGAGCTCTTGGGAATGGAGCTATAGATAGCTGTGCTTGTCATGTAGGTTCTGGGAAAGAAACCTGTCATCTCTCCAACATTGAAATTCTTTAAACAATTTTTAAAAATTGTGTGTGTGTGTTCCCAAGTGCAGAGATCAGAGGACAACTTGCAAGGGTCCGTATGCTTTTCTTCTTCGTGGTTCTTGGGTTTGAGCTCAGGGCATTGGGCTCCATAGCAGCTCTGCTCACTTGCTGGATCAGCTTGCTGGCCCCTGAAAACTTTAACTGGCACGCAGGACACTACTCTACATTGGGTAGGCCCCAAATTTTGTGGCTTGCCCTGGTACTGGGTGCTAAATACCTTCTCTGTAAGTTTTCACTGGCCTTCCTAGTAGAAGGTTTGGGGTTTTGTTGTTTTATTTTTGTTTTTCTTCTATTTAAGACTAGGGTCTCAAACTGTAGCCCAGTTAGGCCTAAAACTCATCATGTAGCTTAAGCAGGCTTTTGACTCCATTCTTGGCAACCTTCCTGCCTCAGTTTCCTCAATGCTGAGATAAACGTGAGCCACCAACTGCAACTGTTGTAGTCTGCTTTACAGATGGGGAAACTGAGGCTTGGAAGGCCTAGGGGAAACTTTACTGAGGTGTTATTGTTGGGGTGCATCGGCCTGCTTCTCCTTGCTTGGGCCCTAGGTGGTGTGGGGTGGGGGTGGGGTTATGTCTGAGCTGGCTGGGGAGGAGAGGGCTGAGGTGGGAGGCCCTGGAGTTTCCTCCTGCCCTTCAGGCTTCTAGGAAGTGGCGCCAGCTGGGGTGAGGTCACTTCCTCCCTCCAACCGTCCACCTCCCTCAGCTTCCTCTCCATGGCCCCATTTGGCCTGCTTTGGGCTCAGGGCTGTGGGTGGGGATAGAAGCAGAGTGGGAAGCAGCTGGGAAGGCTCTGCAGCCCCTTTGGCCTTAGGGCTTCAGGCACCTCCCGCTTTGTAGGGCTGGGGTAGAGGCACTGCTGGGTGCCCAGCATCCAGCAGCCTCGCTCCAACCTTCCTACGGATCGATGCTCCTCTTTTTTGGGAATGCTTCTTCCCTCTTGGAAGTAGAGGAGGGCTAGGGTGTGGATCAGCAAGCTGAGTTTAGATTCTGTCCCCAGCACCACTTAAACTGTGTGTGGTGAGGTGTACCTATAATCCTAGACTCCAGAGGTAGAGGCAGGAAGAACTGGTGCATTCGGAAACCTTGTGTTCAGCTATGTGAGACCCAGCCTGGTCAAGATAGGCAGGCAAGCAAGAATGCTCCAATCTCACTGTCTCTTCTTTCTCTCTTTAGGTGCTACACTCCGCTCCCACCTGCTGCCCCCCTCACTGTGCCTCGGACGGCTGGGGTTCCTGGGGATGGGATTTGATGCCAGTCACAAATCACATTGCCAGGGATTTCCAACTGACCCTGTGCTCTGCCTTGGGGGCTCCTGTCGCCAAGGATGTCTGTCTTGGGTACTGGGTAACAGAGAAGCCTATCATGACAACTGGCCTGAGGAGCAGGGCTTAGCTGCTTGTGAGCAAGGTCCACAGCAAAGTCGTGTTCACAGTGGCTAAGTTCCGCCCCCTGGACCCCATCTCCTCAGGCCGCTGCTGCCCACCCTGCTCTGCCTCCTGGCTGGCAGGGCTCTGCCTCTCTCCGGGCTCCGCCTCCCGTGCCTACTGAGCTGAAACAGTTGATTCCAGTGCACTGGCTCAGTTCAGCAGGAACAGGAGTCCAGCCCCCTAGGAGCTGGCAACCCTGCAGAATGTCTGCCGTGAGCAAGACCTGGAAACAATGGGGTAATTAGTCCAACCTAAGCCCCGTTGTCTGCTGGAGGCTCAGCCTCTAAGCCTGCATCTGGGTGTCCACCTTGAGATTTCTGTGGTTCCCCAAAGCAGATAGATGGGCGGGTAACCCTTGCATTAAAAGCCAGTTATGTCCCCTCAGGGCCTGGAAGCCCTTCTTTTCCTAAGTCTGGTGGGGCTCAGGCACCACCCCTTATACATACCATCTTTGAAGTCAGTTACCCAAGAGGAAGCTGCTTTAGGCCCTCTAACGGTTAAATGCCAACTCTCTGCTTCCGGAAGAAGGCACTGACCTGATCCAGTGTGCCTAGCAATCCCATGGGGTCTGCAGCTTTCTGCTGGTGACAGCGAGGCAGGGAGCGAGGTCCACACAGGCCTCAGGATATGAACAGATCCATGCCCCCCCCCCCCATTGGCCTGTTGAAGTAATCTCCAGGCTTGGAAGTTAAAAAGTTGCCTACTACCCACAAATGAGACTGCATGCAGACTAATTGGAACTGGCTGAGTTACACTTCCCAGACCATACAGTGTCCTCTCCCTACTCTGGGCAGGGGCAAATCGAAGCCTGGGTGGAAGAACAGAGTTGAAAGCTTGTATTGAATGTTGTTCTCCAACTAAATAAAAGCTCCACAGCCTCATTCCGTAAGGGCTGACGTCTCTTCATTCCCGCCTCCCACATGTGTGTTGCTGGCTTTTTTCATTTCTCTTGAAACAGCATTTCTGTGTAGACCAGGCTGACCTTGAATCAAACTCCTCCAGTGTCTGGAGTTTGGGAATACCAGCTGCACCACTATATCTACCACACCCTGGGCTCCTAACCTGCATTGCACCTATCCCCAACCTTGCTCCACCTGCTTCTAGGAAGGTGTAAATATAGTTCTGTGGTCAGTAGGTGCTGCGACCTGAAGATCCTGGGATCCTTTGGGGATGGCTTGAACGGGAGGGATAACCCAGACCTGGGGTGTATGAGACCAATCTGTGGTCACCCCAGTTCCATGAGGGAGTATGTTACAAGAATGTACTCTGCCTATGCTGGGATGCACTGACTGGCAAGATGCCAGGGCTTAAGGACGGGCACATATGCGCGCACAGACAGACACGCGCGCATGCACACACACACACACACACACACACACAGGGCTTAAGGACGGGCACATATGCGAGCACAGACAGACACGCGCGCATGCACACACACACGCACGCGCGCGCGCCCGTCTACACACACACACACACACACACACACACACACACACACGCACGCACGCACGCACGCGCGCGCGCCCGTCTGCGCCAGAAGGGCTAAGGGGCGGATCGCCTCTGATCGGCTCCCTGGAGCAAAGGAACGCACCATGAACTATGGCCACACTCATAGTCACAGCCAGCTCCCATAGTGCCCCACAGAGGCAACACACACACACACACAGCTTCCAAGAGAACGGTCCTAAACAATGACCCTGTCAGACACAGCTAAGGACATAAAGAACCGGAGAATGAGAAGAATGCCCAGGCCGTCCGCTGGATGAATCCATCTAAGAACGGGAGTCTCATCCACAGCCCAAAAATGCAATGGGCAGGTCACTGGGGACACAGGCGTCCCCAGCTGCCCTCCGCACCTGGTGAGACCTCCGGAGCTCCGAATGACGTTGTCTGGAGCCAGACGCCCCCTGGTGGTCATTTCCTGCAATGAAGGACAGTGCAATCTGGGTGCATTTTCCAAAAACCTACAGACTCTAGGTTTGGGCGTTTTAAGCCTCCTGACTTGCAGAGATTATGACATGCAGATGGAAAAGCAGTAAAGCCACCAGCAAGAGGTGGCTCTTCGTGTCACCACGATGCCATGAAGAAACCAGCAGCCTCTCCTGTCCCATTCAAGTTGTGCCCAAAAACCGAGATGGAAAATTTTTTGGTTAATTGAGCAGGTGGTAGGTACCCCTGGCCCCGGGTGTTTGTGTTAGCAATGCAACCCAGTCTTGAAGTTAAAAAGAAGTTGTGTTCAATCTTTTTTTTAAAAAAAAAGGAAAAAAAAAGGAAAAGAATACAGTATGGGGTTCAATAAATAAGAAAAAAAGTTACAAAATGATGCCAACTTTTTCCTTAATATACAAGAGAGAAGACAGGTGCGTCTGGGGTGGAGGCTCTCCCTTCTCTTCCTCCCTGGGCCAAGGCCTGGGATACAGGAAGGCCTGTCAGCAGCTGGGACTTGAGAGAGATGCAGACATGGGGAAACTAAGGGAGTGGGGAAACAAATGGAGGTGCAGAGCAAGAGGAAGACAGAACGGGGTCCCTGGCTGTCTGCCTGTGCCTCCCACAACAGGCTGGAGGGCAGCCTGACTCCTGAGTTGTGTATCCAGTTACTAGTGGTGGGGTCTGGCCAGCAGAGAGCTGTCCCCAGCCTACCCTGTGACCTTGGTGCCCAAGAGAAGACAGGCCCTGGCTTGACAAGGGTATTTGGGGGTGAGGTATGTGGCAGAGGCCCAAGACCTCTTAATATCCTTCAGTGGGGTGAGGCATTTGTGCTGGAAAGCTGGGGCTGGGGGCGCAGGGCAGTGGGACAGGAGCCCTGAGCTGTGGAGAGGGGAGAAACACAGTGGGAAGTAACTACCCTGATGTGAAGTGCCTAGGCTCCGGCCAGCTCCGGCTCTGGAGCATCTGCTGCACTGAGTTGGAGGCCTAACTTCACTCTGGCCCAGCCCTTCTCCTGGAAGTCCCAGCTGACCCTGGGAGTCTGGAAGAGCCAGAGCTTGCTTCTTCCGTGTGAGGTGCCCAGGCACATACTCCCTGCAGGGTCTAGTTAGCAGTATGGCTTCGGATCCTCAGATCGCATGTCCCGTTTGTCTGCACACTCCTAGGCACACACCTGGAATGATGTCACCCTCTGCCTCCCACCTCTGTAACTTTACTGCAAGTAGCCATGGGCCTCCTGTTTGAGGAAGGTGGGCCTGGGACACCCATGCTCCCGGCTTTCTGCAGTTCCTCAGCCAAACCGTTCCCGAACCAACAGCATCAACTTCTTCTTTCCCTTGTACGTCTGTTTCAGGTTTTCTAAGAACTGTGCGAACTGGAGGTGCCCGTCTGGTGCCAGAAGGAAGGTCTCTCGAGCTTTGCCCAGGAACTCAATGAAGTCACCATAGTGGCGTGGGCTAATGTGGGTGAGGCGAGAGTGGCTGGTGGTTATGTACGCGGCTACTGCGGCATCCAGAAGCTGACAAAGTGGTGCCCTGTCAGTCCCTAGTGGTTTGGTAGCCCTGCGGGCCCCCAGTGGGCCCAGCCCGGGTGCTGAGAGTGTCCAGCGTCGCAGGATGTCTGAGAGCATGGGTGCACAGTGGATGCTTCGGATGATGAGAGGGACAATGGCCGACAATTCGTGCCGCCCCAGCGAGTGGCTGAGGGAGCAGGCCCACAGCACATCGTTGACTGCAGGGTGGCTGTCTTGGTTGAAGGCAATGCTGAGTTGTGCCAAGGCTAGCGTGGCCAGCTTGTAGGCCCGCAGAGGCAGGCCTCGATGCTCCATATACCGTGCAACCGTGAAGAGGTGGGCGTGGCCGAGGCCACCGGCTGCAGCGTCCAGCACAATCTGGTAGGCAGCCTCAAAGGCCGCGTGGTTCTTCTCACACAGGGTCAGGGCTGGCAAGGCGCAGTTCTGGGGATCCTTCATGGCGCACTGCAGTGCCAAGGTGCGGGCACAAGCCCAGAGCTCCTCTCGCCCAGCTGTATCTAGCTGCAGTCGCAGCAAAGTGGCATGCGTGGTGCCTGTCACTGCCACTATGGTGACCGCCTCCACTGGGGTGAACAAGGAGTACCAGTTCTTCATGATGCTCATCAGCGCTGGTGGGCCTGGGTGTGGGGAGAGGGCAGAGTGTGTATCTGTGCAGCCAGACCCTGCCCTTTCCCTTCCCACCCTACAACCATTGGCTCTGAATCCTCCCAGCTTCATCAGTTTTTTTGTTTTTTGTTTTTTTTTTGGGGGGGGGTGTATGTGAAGGGGTGCAGTTAATCTCACTCTGCAGCCCCACTTGGCCTCAAACTCAGAGATCCAACTACCTTTGCCTCCCAAGAGCTAGGATAACAAGTGTGGGTCATCACGCCCAACTAGTTTTTGTTTGTTTGTTTGTTTGTTTTTGTTTATAAAGACAAGGTCTCATGGGGCTGGAGATGCTTAGTGGTTAAGAGCACTGGCTGCCCTTTCAGAGGCCTTGGGTTTGACTCCTAGCACCCACGTGGTGACTTAAGCCAGTCATAACTCAAAGGGATCATCTGACCTCCACAAGTACACATGTGGCACACAGATATACATGCAGGCAAAACACCCATACATGTAAAATTGATTAATTAAAAAAAAAAAAGACCAGACAAGCTTTCACATAGTCCAGGGTTACCTCAAACTTGCTGTGTAGCTAAGGATCAACTTCTGGTCTTCATGCCTCAACCTCCCAAGTGCCGGGATTAGTCTTGTACCACCATGTCCAGAGAGAACACAGGGCCTGGTGCATGCCAGATCTGCACTCTATCAAATGAACTACACCCAGCCTTCCTTTTCTACTGCCACTGGGAAAGTCAGTCCCTGCTAAGCAACGAGTCTAGCTCCGAGCCATAGCTCTGGCCCAGAGTCTTGAGACAGGGTCTCATTTCTTCCTCAGCCTCCCAGTGCACGGATTCCAGGTGCACTGTCTTGTCTGGATAGGAAATTTCCCCCCTTTTCAAAGGAGCAAGAGTGGTTGGACTGAGTGGATGCCCTGTAGCCTCCCTGGACTCCTAACTAGCTCAGCCTGACCATCACCCCACCTGATGCTCCCTCCCAGGCTGGCCTAGAGCTGGTAACAGGGAAGGAAGGGCCTGCTTTCTTTTGTTTCTATCTGTTTGCTTTGAGGCAGAGTTTTACTATGAAGCCTCAGCTGCTCAGGAACACTCTGTAGGCCAGGCAGGCCTCAGCCTATAGGTTCACCTGCCTCTGCCTCCTGAGTGTTGGGGTTAAAGGGCTGCATAGCATGCCAGGCAGGGCAAGTTTTTCTGGTGCCTGTCTGATTTCCTCACTGGCCCTTCCAGGTACTTACCAATCTCCGTGGCGCAGCTAACCAGCCAGCGAACCATCTCCCTGCGCCGCCAAGTCATGGTGTTCAGTGTCATCCGCATCACCTAGAGGGAAAGGAAAGGAAGGTCCTCAGAGTCCTGCTACAGCTGATGGCTTAGGACCTAGGAGGCTGGAGGCAGAGCTAATGCAGCAGGCCTGGGTGAGCTACCTCTGGCCTCAGTTTCTGGCTCTAAGGAATAGAGATAAAAACACAGACTAGGAGGAGGTGCCGGGAAAGATTAACAGCACTTGCTGCTCAGGCAAAGGGTGGGAGTTTGGTTCCCAGCACCCATGGTAGGCGGCTCATAACCACCTTTAACTCCAGCTCCAGGGTATCCAGTGCCTCTGAGGGCACCCACACACGTATGCACACATCCACACACAGCCCAAGTCGTCTCACACACGTACACACCCTCACAAAATTAAAAATAAAATCCTTAAAACATGAAATGTGGAGTGATGGCAAACAACTTTAGTCTTAGCACTTGGGAGGCAGATGCCAGCAGATATCTGAGTTCGAGACCAGCCTGGTCAACAGAGTGAGTTCCAGGACAGCTAGGGCTACACAGAGAAACCCTGCCTGGAAAAAACAGTGGAGGGAAAAAAAGAACTGTGAAGGTGGCTCAGGTAGTAAAGAACTTGCCATGCTAGCACAGAAACCTGGGTGATCCTTAGTGTCCTTATAAAACAAAATCAGGGGCTAGAGAGATGGCTCAGCGCTTCAAATGCTTAAGTCCTCTTCCCAAGGACTAAGTTCAGTTCCCAGCACCCATGTCCCAACTCTAGCTCCAAGAGATACCCTCTTTCCTGGCTTTCTTATCTGCTTGTACCTGTGCATACTAACACACACACACACACACACACACACACACACACACACACACACACACACACACACACACACACACACACACAAATAAATCTTCAAAAGGAGAATCTATTGCACGGTGGTGCTGTGAAAATGAAGGTGACATGGCTGGGGCTCTCTGCAGTGACACTGACCAGTGCTGCTGGGACCTAAGGCCTCACTAAAGTCATACTTATAACCAACCAACCTGCCTCCCATTCTGGAAAGCTCCACACCTCAAGTCAGAAGATTCTTCCCCGAGTCCCAAGGTGCACGACCTTCAGCCCCTGCCCTGTGAATTGCACCCTAAAGAAACCTCTTACATGTCTGCTTGTCCTGAGGCCCAGCCCTGAATCTGCCTCTGTGAGCCCCCACACTGGTCTCTCCTCTCCAGTCTTGTTGTCCCCTCACTGATCCCTAGAGTTATGAAGTCTGGGAATGCAAGTTGTCCTAGGTTGTCTCTTTGGTTGTGTGTATGTGCCTTAAGTCTACAGTGTGCCTGCATGCGGAGGTCAGACAGCAACCATAGGTGCACTGCTCAGGAGCTAGCCACAGCATTGTTTTTTAACAATTTTTTGGTTTTGGCACATGCCTTTAATCCTTTAATCCTGCCTTTAATCCGGGAAGTTTCTGAGATCGAGGCCAGCCTGGTCTATAAAGTGAGTTCCAGGACAGCCAGGGCTACACACAGAGACCCTGCATTGAACCCCTCTCCTCTAAAATGGTTTTTAATCATGTGTATATGGATGTGAGTATGTGCATGTGTATGCAGGTGCCCTTGGAGGCCAGAGGAGTTGTACCCCCTTAGAATTGGAGTTACAGGTGCTAGAGAGCTGCCAGACATGGGTAGTGGGAACTGAACTTGGGACCTTTGCAAGAGCAACAAGTACTCTCAGTGAGCTAGCTCTCCAGTGCCCATCTTGGTCTTACCTGTTAGGCTGCAATGGTGGATCAGCAAACCCTAGGGCTTTGTCTGTCTCCACCCCCACTCCCCATTGCTGGAATGATAGCTTTTAATTCTTCATATTTTTCTGGGTTTCTCTGTGTAGCCCTGGCTGTCCTCCAACCCAGAGATCCACCTGTCTCTGCCTCCCAAATGCTTTTTAATTATATTTTTAACCTTGGTCTGGGCACCTAATTTTCCTTTCAAGCACTGTACTGACTGAGTCGTCTTGACAACCACTCTCACATGGCTTGGTCTTTCCTGAGACAGGGTCTGTAGCCCATACTGGCTGTGAGCTCAGCCTCCCAGTACTACAGTGGCAGGCGTGCATCACCACGTGAAGCTGTTTGCACGTATTTACTTTGTCTCCAGAACTGTCTGAGGCCTTGTCCTCAGTCCCCATGCCCGGCTAGCCTTGCGAGGACCCCACAGATCTATGCCCTTGACTGCTCACCTATGGACGGCATGAAGACTGCCCTCAGACTTTGCATTGCAGAAAGTGATATTCAGCTATAGCTCTTGCTTACAAGGCTCAACCCCAGGAAGCCCTTCACCTGAACTGCAACACACACACACACACACACACACACACACACACACACACACACCCGCTAGCCTTACTCTATGTCCCAGTCCCAGGGGCGTTCCTTACTGGCTGAGTGTGCTGCATTCACGGTCCTTACTTTGCTTATACTTGATGTGCATAGTGTTCTGCCTCTGTCTATGTCTGTTCCTGCATCTGTGCAGTAGCAGAGGCAGGGAAATGGTACCAGGTCCCCTGATACTGGAGTTATAGCCTGTTGTGAACTGCCATGTGGTACTGGGAATTGAACATGGGTCTTTTGGAAGAGCAATCACTTTAACTGTTGAGACATCTCTCTAGCCTCACGGTTTTTATTTTAACCAATGGCACCAAGAGGCAAAAAAAATTTTTTTTTTCTACTGGGTATGGAATAGAGGACCTAGCACAACCTACTATAGCCCTGCAGTCACACCTGGCATCTGAGCTTGGTTTTTTTTTTTTTTTTTTTTTAAATGAGTTTACTTATTTTTGAGACAGGGTCTCAAATAGCTTAGGCTAGCTTCCAAGTCTCTATGTAGCCAAGGTTGACCCTGAATTTCTGACTCCTGCCTACACCTCCTGAATGCTAGAGCACACCTGGCTTAGGTGGTGCTGAGGCTGGGACCCAGGGCTTAGTGCATGTTAGCAAGTACTCTACCACCATTTTCAGCCCCTCGTGTGGCCCATTCCTCAGCTTCAACCACAGTCCTGGAGATGGGTCCCATTCACGAGCATCAAACCTACAGTGATCTCTTATCGCCTCAACTTTGGTCTATAATAACTTTGCCCCAGGGGCAGGGTCTCCCTCAACCACCGCAGGGCCCGCCCCCTCCTGATGTGTCAGCTGGGGTACCTGCAGGCCGAGCTCCAGCGCGATGCCCAGCAGCACGGTGTCTGGCGGTGCGCTGGCTGGAGTGGCTGTCTTGCAGGCATCCTGTGCCAACTTGAAGAGCAGGGCTGGGGAGTGGATATTTTGCTGGACGGAGCCCAGAACCGCATGCAGCCACTTGGTATCTCCTGGGCAGAAGGAGTAATAGAGGCCACAGTTGGAACAGCAGTAAAGAGAAGCCGAATGACCCCTCACACCAATCCTCACACAGGACCTCCTGTGTATGGCAGGGAACTCAGCAATGCTTCTGCAAAGAGGTAGCTTTAAGAGGCTCCCTAAGTGTTAGCTGTTTCCTGTTTGTACAGCTAGGGGATAGACCTAGTGTGTGTTAACCATCTGCTCTACATGCTGGCTTTGCTCAAATCATCACCAATTCCATCAAGTCTATGCTCCCCCACTATGCTCCAGTCTCACGAGTCTTCTGCTTATCCTAACTTCAGTGTTGGGAACAGAAGCCGGGGCATCACACATTCTAGGTTAGCAGCCCACTCTAAGTCCCACTCCCAGCCCATCCCTGGAGGAGGCTAGGCAGGAACTCTGAGCTGCACCTCCACCCCAGCCAATCATCTCATTCCTCAGATATCACAGCTGTGTTGCAGCCTCAGGGCCTCAGCTTTGGCTATGTCCTTCTGCCTCAAATGTTCTTGAAAGGCAGTGTGGATTAAACTGTGCCCCCTTCTCCTTCCAAATTCTTATGTTGGAAACCCATGATGGGATGGCCTGCTGGGTTAGATGAAGTCAGAGGCCAAGGCCCTGGGAGGGGAACTTTGTTTCCTTCCCTCTCCCACCACCTCTACTAAGTGAGGACAGCGTGTGTAAACCAAGAAGGGAGCCCTCCTGCCAACCGACCCTCTTGCCACCTTAATCTTGGACTTTGGCCTCTTAATCTATGAGAATCACACTTAAGCTGCCCAGCTTGTGTTACTGTGTTACTGCAGCCCAAGCATAGCTCTGCCCTCATATGGGTGTGTGTTTAAGTTCCAGCAGGGAACTGGGAGTGCAGCTCAGTGGCAGAGTGCTGGCCTAGCTTACACAAGACCTGGGTCCCACCCTCAGCACCACAGAAAAGAAGACAAGGCTGCCTGCTTCCGTGTCCCACGTGACACCAGTTCCGTGTCCCACGTGACACCAGTACCCTCTCTTTGTGCATGGTGATCTCCTCCTTGTTTACTGTCTGCCGGCTTTGTGTGTGTTCATGTGAGTGTAGATATGTGTGTATACATGTGTGTGTTCATGTGAGTGTAAATATGTAATGTATACATGTGTGTGTTCATGTGAGTATAGATATGTGTATACACATGTATGGGGAGGCCAGAGTCAAGCTTGAATGTCATCCCTCAGGCACCGCCCACCTTTTAAAAGAACACATTATTTTATTTTTATATGTAAGGGTGTTTTGTCTGGTGCCTGCAGAGTCCAGAAGGATGTGTTGGGTTTCCTAGAATTGGAGTTACAGATGGTTGTGAGCTAACACATAGGTGCTAGAAATTGAACTCTGGTCCTCTATAGGAATAGACAGTGCTCCTAACCACTGAGCCGCCTTTCCACCCATCTCCCTTAGGGCAAGGCTGGCCATCCAGCAGACCCTGAGGGTCCTCTGTCTCACTTTCCCAGTGCTGGGGCAACAAGTGTATGCTACCATACCAGCCTTTTTTATTTTACTTCAGAGCTCTGGCCAGCTTGGGATTTACTATGTAGACCAGGATGACCTCAAACTCACTGAAATATGCCTTCTTCTGCATCTGCCTCCCAAGTGCTGGAATTAAAGGCAGGGCACCTACCCTTATACCCATTGTTTTATGGAATCAGGGGACTGAACCCCAGTCCTCTCTCATGCTGGTGTGGCAAGTGCTTTACCAAATGAGCCATCATCCCCCAGGCCATCTGTGTGTTCCTGTGGTACTGGGGGAGCTCAGGGCTTTACACGTGCTAAGCAGGGTCTCTACTACTAATCCAGGCCCTGGCTAGTTGACTATACATCTTCTTCATAGAACATGGGATTTGGGATAGTTTTGTTACCTGCCACCTGGCAGCACTGGGTCCTCACAGAGCATGTGCAAGCCGTAGTACAGAGGAGACAGTTGGTAAGAGTAGAGCAGGTGTGGCAGAACATGAGGCCAAGGGGTAAGATCGTGAGTCAAGGGCAGTGTGGGCTGCATGGTGTACTGCAGGCAAGCTTGGGACTCATGTGAGACCATGTCTTTCTTAGAAGCAAGCTGGAGAGACAGCTCAGTGGTTATGGGCACTGCTGCACTTGCAGAGGACTGGAGTGTGATCCTAGCCATGTCTAGAACCCACGTTAAAGCTCACAACTGTCTGGAACTCTACCCAAGAGATTTGATGCCTCCATGGCTCCATGATGCACAGACAGACATTCAGGTAAACACCCGTTCACAAAAAGAGAAATGAAACCTAAAGAAGAAAGAAAATTAAAAGCGAAAACAGCAAAGAAGTGAAGGATGAGTGTGGGTAGGAAATGGAAGCAGGAAAAAGAGGGAGTCAGGGGACAGCAGGACCCTAGAAGGATAGCTGTCACTGCCCTCACCTTTGGCAGCCGTCAGCATGGTGGAGGCCAGCTCACACTGGCGGGTCTCCAGGTGGCCAAGGATGAACCACCGGGGGAAGCGGTTACTCATGATGGAGTCCAGTGGGTTGGGGTGAGATTCTCCAGCGGGGAATGTTGTCTCCAGCACAGGCAGCCTGGAGCAGGGGAGAAGAAAACACTGAGTGAGCTGCCACTGCTGCCTGCTGCCCCCATGAGAATCTCCCAGGGAAGGTGATGGGGAAGGGGCAAGGCTCAGTCTGTAGATTCCAGCACGACAAAGGCCCTGGGTTCCATCCCCAGCACCTTATCAAAAGAAGAGCTGGAATTTGACTGGCTACTACCATACAGAGAAGATACACATCCTGATAAGGGTAGGGAGGAAGGGGAACTCGTCGAGCTGCAGTGTCTGAGCTCAGCATTACAGCAGTGCCTAATAAAGCACAGCACCCTGCACTTGAGCCACTGCTCCAAAAACAAACAACAGAGAACAGAAGCTTATGCATGGTTGCCATGTGAGTTAGTGTAACTGTCACAGAAAGCAGAAGTTCTGAAGTTCCTTGGCGACTACAAACAGAAACAACCCCCATACACACACGCACACACACACACACACGCACACACACACACACACACACACACGCACGTATATGATCAACCCAACAAACTCACTGCTGGGCACATGTCCATAGTAAATCAGTATATTAAAGAGGGTGCCTGCTGCATACTGTACCACAATTCACAATGGCCACAATGGGGCGGTCAACACATGTGAACACATGTGTGAACACATGATGAACAGCTACAGAAAACGTAACACCCACATACAAAGGAGTACTATTCAGGCATAGGAAGAATAAAATATCAGCAGGTGCAACTATATGGTGGGAACATTCACTAGGATCAGACAGGCACAGGGAGAAACACCACAGCTCTTCAGTCATGAATAGGAGCTGGAGCAGATGACAAGCCAGGTCTGGTGGCCCACACCTGCCCCACCAGCACTGCAGAGGCTAAGGCTACAAGGTTGTGAGATGGCTCAGCAGTTCAAGTCCTTGCTGCTCTTCCAGAGAACCTGGGTTCAATTCCCAGCACCCACATGGCAGCTCACAACTGCCTAACTCCAGCTTCAGAGCCTCTGACACCCTCACACAGACATGCAGGCAAGACACCAATGCATATAAAGTAAAAATAAATAAATTACTTAAAAAAAGAAACTACTGGGCTGGTGAGATGGCTCAGTGGGTTAGAGCACTGACTGCTCTTCCAAAGGTCCTGAGTTCAAATCCCAGCAATCACATGGTGGCTCACAACCACCTGTAATGAGATCTGACGCCCTCTTCTGGTGCGTCTGAAGTCAGCTACAGTGTACTTATGTATAATAATAAATAAATCTTTTAAGAAAAGAAAAAGAAAAAAAAAACTACTTTAAAAAAAGAGTCTCGGGCTGGTGAGATGGCTCAGTGTGTAAGAGCACCCGACTGTTCTTCCGAAGGTCCAGAGTTCAAATCCCAGCAACCACATGGTGGTTCACAACCATCTGTAACAAGATCTGACGCCCTCTTCTGGAGTGTCTGAAGACAGCTACAGTGTACTTACATATAATAAATAAATAAATCTTTGAAAAAAAAAAAAGAGTCTCAGGCCAGTCTGCACAGTCTGTCACCTTGAAAAAGAGAAAGGGAAAACAATGGGGACATTCTCAAAGGGGGAGACGGGATGCTAACTATTAGAGTTTCTGCTATGGAGTAGGGTGAGAGTTGGAAAAGCTAGATCATAGGTGTCAAATACACATCCATGTCTCTGTCACCGTCCGACTCTAATTACCCATGTTTCCCCACTACCATTCTTTCTTTCTCATCATGTCTCACCTATCTAGTTCTGAGATCCAGTCTTGTTACTCAGCTCAACCTGCTCTGAAACTTGAGATCTTAGACTCAATGTGCTGGGATTACAGACCTGTGTCATCCCACCCAACTATTAAGAAAATGCATTTCAGCCTAGCAGTGGTGGCACACACCTTTAATCCCAGCACTTAGGAGGCAAAGTCAGGTGAGTCTCAGAGTTCAAGGGCAGCCTGGTCTACAGAGCAAGTTCCAGGTCAGCCAGGGCTACACACAGAAACTGGGTCTCAAAAAAACAACAAACAAACAAGACAAGAAAATGTATTTAAGGCTGGGCAGTGGTGGCGCACACCTTTAATCCCAGCACTTGGGAGGCAGAGGCAGGCGGATTTCTGAGTTGGAGGCCTGCCTGGTCTACAAAGTGAGTTCCAGGACAGCCAGGGCTATGCAGAGAAAACCCTGTCTCAAAAAAAAAACAAAGACAAACAAAAGACAGAGCAAGAAAATGTATTTAGCAGCGTGGTGCTGCATGTTTACAATACCAGGTGCAGGCAGAAGAATCGTGAGTTCAAGGTCAGCCTTGGCTATATAGAGAGTTTGTGGCCAGCCTAAGCTACATGACATTCTGCTTCAAACAACCCTCATCAGAGAAGACCAGACATTCAGACGCCCTGGGAATCAGCTGGTTTGTGAGTGGGAGGAGTTGTGTGTAGGTAGTAGATACACTCCCTGTGTTAGCCCCTTCCTCTAGCTGGCTCTACCCACAGGCCCACGGAGAGCTCAGAAGCCACATTTCCTTCACAGACCCTACCATAAAAGGGAAAAGGACACCCTCACTCCTGCAGTGCTCTGGGAACCAGTGTGTTCTCGGGGAGCCAACCAGGTTCTGCAGGCCAGGCCAGGCCAGGTCAGGCCAGTGCCTGGAGCTCCACACAGCCCTTCTGCTCCCTCCACTAGTTTTAAAATTGCCTGCCAGGTCCCCTCAAAGCCCTCATGTGAAGTTGCAGCAGCGTTCTGTCCAAGTCCTTCCTCTTTCTGTTCTCTTCTCCCTACGCCCTGCAGCACCATCTGCATGAGTCCTGTCAGCACCCGGCTCTGCTTTTGCAACCACCAGCACTATCTGGTCTGTTTAGGGCAGCCGCAGTCGCTGAATGATTTAATGCTGCCACTAACCTCTATGTATTTTAAACATGAGTAGAACTATAACTGCTGAAAAAACACCTGTGTCATATGGCCACTGCTGGGCACTGACCCCGACATCCAGGCAACTGTAATACTGCTGAGTCATACCCTCAGTGCATGAAACCAGCTACTCAAAAGTCTCCACTGAGCTTCAGGTAGGCTGAGAAAAAGCCTACACTTTGAGCTTGTTTGGGGTCCCTAGCTGTTAATCATTCTCAAGTTTACTGTATTATACATTTCCATTTAACGGTAACACACACACCCTTCTTCATGACACCCTTCTTCATGAGCCGCGGGAGGCCTCACTCACTAGACTGAGGCCCGGCTTGGAGGTGGGACTCCTAGCCGCTTACTCCTTCTCCCACCCTTACCTCATGGCTCGGAGCGCCAGGCGGAAGGCCAGATCTGGGTCGTGGGGCAGCAGCGCAGTGAACAAGTATCGGGCACAGGTGTGCATGGGTACGCTCTCCCGGAAAATCACTTCTCCAAAGCCGCTGAAAGGGCCTCCTACAGAGACAGGGTGAGTTCATCTGCACTATCCCTGCGCTCCAAATGCAAGTGGAGGCGCGGAAGAAAAGAGGGGTCCCTAGGCAACAGGGTTTAGTGAGGGAGGATGAGGTGCACCTGCTCTAGTCAATAGGGGGAGAACACTTAGCAAAGAGCCAATAGGGCTAGGCCATGGGAGGGGCCAGGATATGGGGCGGGGTTTACAATGTGGTGGTTGACCAGTCATAGCATCTTTAGACCACAGAGTAGTACTTTGAGGCCAGGCGTCAAGGCCTCATACCTAACCCGCAGGGCTGTGCGGGGAAGCCGACGCACCTTCCAGCAGCAGCCCAGCCTGCTTTCGCAGCACTTGCACCAGCCGCTCGTCCAGCTCCACCTCCTCCAGCAGGGCCAGTAGCTGTTCTTCATTGCGCACCACTTTGTCCTGGGCATACAGTCCCTCCGGCAGGGCCCGCTGCTGCCCTAGCCCCAGGAGTGCCACTTCCAGTGCCAGTGCCAAGTAGGACTCTCCAGGGCTCCCGGGCACCAGCACGTGCTGGTAGGCCAGCTTTCGCTTCTCTGGGGCTGAGTCTGGGGAAAACACGTCCACGGCTGCTGAGGACTAGACCTCCCTCCCCCCAGCCCCCCTTGACCCCAAGCTTGGTGACAGAAGTGAAGAGAGGTTCAGAGAGAGTCCCAACTCTCTTAGCCCCCTCACTTCAAGCAATGGCTCCTGGCCTTGATAGGGCAGTATCTGGCCAGCAGAGTTGGGTGCTGGCCCTCCTGCAAGTGTTTTCAGGGTGGGTACCTGGGAAAAGAGAGTGAGGCTCCTCCTCCAGGCGACAGGCCTCCAGCAGTGCCCTGCAGAGGCAGCCAATGGGATCCAGGGGATGGCCCACCCAACCTTCAGTGCTTGTGACACCAGTAGCACCTTTCTGGAGCAGTTCTGCAGATGGGAAGAGGTGTGCTCTACCCACCTATCCACCCAAGCTCTGGAGGCTCCCCTCCCATCCCCACAGCAGTCTCCCAATGCCACGTGCCAGCCTGTGAGCCACCTCATCTTCCTGCAACATGCAAAGCAGTGCTCTCTTTTCCTAGTCCTACCCTACTCCCCATCTCTGCAGCCAAGCTCAAAGGCTTTGAGGGGGCAATATGAAAGTTCAATGATGGACAACTGAATGTTCTGAAGGTCTGCCCGTCCACTGACCTCCACTGACCTTGAAACAATGTACCTTGCCTGAGCTCTGCCTGCGCTATCCCCTGAGGTACCTGGAGATTCCCTCTGACTCCACCACTCGAGCCTGTTCCTCCCTTACACTCTTCAACTTCATCAGCATCTGCCAAGACCTCAGCCAGGGCCTTCCTTCTGTCCCCGGATTAGTCACAGCCTCTCTCCTTCTGTTCAGTGTGACTGGTGTATGTATCTGTGTACACATGGTGTATATGTATGCAAGTGTGCGTGCCCCATGCATGTACTGAGGATAAAGCTCAGGGTTGGGCTCCTCCTCCAGCCACCTATATCTTTTGAGACAGAGGCTCTTCGGTGAAACTTCAGTTCTGGAGCCCGACTTGCTGCCAGCAATGCCCTGTGATCTGCCTGTCTTCAACTCCTAGCACCAGGGGACAGCGACATGCCCAGCTTTTATGTGGGTAACAGGGTAACAAACTCAGAAACCCTCAGATTCTCATGCTTGACAACCAGCACTTTACCTACTAAGCCATTTCCCCAGCTCTGTTTCCATCCATCCATCCATCCATCCATCCATCCATCCATCCATCCATCCATCCATCCATCTATCCATCCATCGAGACAGGGTCTCACATGGTCTAGGTGGGCCTTGACCTCCGACCTTGAGGTTCTGACTCTCTGGCCTCCACTTCCTGAAGGCTAGGCAAGCACTCTACCTAATAAACCAAACCCTTAGCCCACATTTGTGTATTTGAAACACAGCTCAACTTGTTGCCCATGTTTAAAAGTGAGCAAATTCTGTATCAAACAGTTCAATCTCCTAGCTTCTCTATACCCTGCAAAGCATATCTCGGGGGTCATGTAGCAGAAACCTGCCTATTCCAGGGTCTGGAAGCCTCTACATTAACCAGCCTGCTTGCGTAACATGCGGATGAACAGAAAGAATGCCATCAATGTTCTGAGGCAATGGCCCTGTAAGTAGGGTAGCCACGGCAAGGTGCAAACGGAGGCTTGAGAACTGCACATGGATGCTAACAGTTTCACCCGATCCCTCACTCTTGCTTTTTCTGGAGACCGAAGTCTTCAGGCATTGATTGTAACAGTCTTCTACCACAGAACTGCACCTGACCCACTGAGTTCTCCCATTACACAGTGCTTCAGATCCAACAAACAGTGCTTTTTTAATGATAAAGTCCTTTCTGCCTGCGATACCGAGAGTGGGAGCTGGGGCAGCAGTAGCCACACCTCTCATGGGGCTGGCGTGTGCCTCGGGCTCTTGGGTCCCCACTTACCTTTTTTCTGCTGCTTGTAGCTCTCAAGCTGGTGTCGCCTCTGCAGGCGCAGGGTGTTGATTATGGCACACGCCAGCCGCAGAGCCTTGTGGGGATAACCATGGGCCCGCAAAGTATCCACCCGTGCACAGGCAGTAGGGAAAGGTTCGCCCAGCCAGATGGGGTGGCCCTGAGGGTCAAAGGTTGGCTTGTCACTTCCCATACTGCCAGTGAGGGTGGGGCCACAGGAATCACTGGCCAGGATCCTCTGTAGGTGGCTGTCATTCCAGTGCAACTCTCCAGCCTGCAGTGCTCGGCTGAAAACTGTCCTGCGGGGGCTGGCGGCTGTCACCTCTTCTTCATCCTCTGAGCCTGCAGGAGATATGCTCAGTGTGTAATGATGGTGCTGGCAGTCACACTGTGCCAGCTGCTCCCCCCAGGTGCCAACCCCAGGTTCCACCCTAGGCAGGTAATGGATCTGAGTTCTTGAAACAAATCTTCAAGGGGAAAGGGGCTGGCATCTGTCATGGTGCTGCCACACAGGTGGGATGTCTTTTCCTCTTTGCTCTCCCTTCTCTCCTCCATCTTTGCTTCTTCCTGACCTCTCTACTGCCTTTCTTCCGTATCCCTCTTTACTTGCCGCACCCACACTCACAGCATGGCCCCTCACGCTGGGTTCCTGTCCTTTTCCCAGTCCATCTTCTCACTGATCCTTTGCTATCGGGAGGCCTAGTGAGCACCATCGTTACTCCTGCCCCAGGCACTTGCTCCCTCTGGATGGCCCTCTCATCTCTCTCCTGGGACACAGTGCGGTGACAGTAGGCTGAACTAGAGTAAGTGGTGATGGTTTTTGGAAACAGAATAGGCCCCTTCCTACCTGTCCTGGAGGTTAGAGCAGGCTGTAGGCTGGGGATGTCCAAGGAATAGTTGCCTTCTTCCAGTGGGCACACATCTAGCTTGTCCCATGTGCCAAGTAGCTGCAGCCATCCCGACCGCTCATCTGGTTTGCAGTGTGGGCTCAAAATGACACAGACCCACAAAGCCCCTGAAGAGCAGACAGACACTCAGTATCCAGGCCAACATCATTAACACAGGCTGATAAGCAGCTGCTGCAGCCTGGGCATGTGTCCTATCCATGGGTAAAGAAATAAAGTAGGGCCAGTGATAGGGCACAGCGGGTAAAAGTGCTTGCCATCAAGACTGATGACCCACGTTCAGTCCCTCGGACCCCCACACATAAGGAGAGAGCTCCACAAAGCTGCCCCTTGACCTACACATGTGCACTATGGTACAGCCACACATATATATACAATATAAGTAAATATAACTTAGGTCGGGGAACTGAAGTACGGCAGAGAAACTCCACTTGTTCTAGGTCACACTGCATGTGAGCTGCAAGCCAGGACTCACGCCTGCTCAGCTTAGTGTGCTTTTGCATTGTTTCTTTCTCCTTGTCGACGCTGCCTTTTACTATCTAACACAGCGCACAGCAGCCAATGGGCAAAACACTGTACAGACAATAAAGTCAACCCACAGTTTGGCGTTTCTTTCTCTCTTGTGATCTCTCTTCAAGTGACTATCAAGTTAAGATTATCTCTGCTCTTCTTCTGAGGCAGGGTCTTGCTCTGTAGCCCAGGCTAGCTTGGAACTCACCACTTTCCTGTCTCAGACCCCAAGGTACTGTATTATGGGTATTTCCAACTAGCTCTGCCACATTTTCACATTTTTTAATGGTGAGGAAAATATTAAAAAGAAAAAAGATTATTTTGAGATTTGTGCAAATGATACAAAGTTCAAAGAAACAGGAGTAGCTGCAGGTTGTACATGCCTGTAATCAAGCACCCAGGAGGCTAAGCAGAACTGAGCCAGCCTGAGCTATACAGAGCAAGACTGGCTAAAACCAGAAAGTGTCCATAGCTATGTCTTACTGGGATACTTCCCTACGTGTTCTGTAACTGTGTACACACTGGTGCTGGGAACAATCCTGAGGCCTTGTTCCTGACACACAAACATCCAACCATTGGCTGTGCCACACCCAATGTGACAGAGGTCTGGTTGGTTTTCTGCTACACTGGTGGGGCCCAACAAAGCTGAAGACACTATTTAGTTTTGTAAAACTGTGAGCTGTGGCGTAGCCTAAAGTCCTCAGCCCCACATTAGAGGATCCAACATCTGCTGATTCTATCAACCATGGATTGAATTGAAAGGACTTAATAAAAAACAAAAAAATGGTGTCTTTACTGGATAGAAACAGCCATCTTTTTCTTGTTATTATTCTTCAAACAATATGATGACAACTATCTCTGTGGCCCTGATCTTGCACTTTAAGTTAGCTGGAGGTAACTGAGAGAACACCAAGGACCAAGTGAGTCCCAGCTCAGGGTGCAGTACATGCTTAGCAGAACCTGGGGTTCTATCTTCAGCATCAATCAATTGATCAACCAATCCAGCCATCTCTGGTGGTGACCAGTGAGCCCTCCAGCACTTGGGAAGAAAGACCAGGAACTCAGGGTCATCCCTTGCAACACTGTGAGCTTGAGGTCAGCCTGAATCAAAACAAGACAAAACTATACAGAAAGGGTATGTACAAAGTCTCTGTAACACTGGCTGGTTTTACGTCAGGTCCCTGGGCATCCCAGATGTCTGTGCCTTGGAGGATGTGGGACACCATGGGACAAAGCTATGTAGCACTTAACCATCTATGCAAGCATGGATCCTCCCATCCACTCCCCATCCATGAACATATCCATCCACATTTGCTGGAGCATGCATACTATGCAAGCCTGCAACCACTGAGTTATATCCCTAGTCCAAAACATATAACATTAATCATGATCTTCCCTACTGGATATTAATCCCAGGAGAGCCAGACTTTTGTGTTTTGTTCTCTCTGGGAGTTCCAGCACCCAGTAGGTGGCTGGCATGTTGGAAATACTTAATAATGCTAAGTAGAGAAGAGATTTGGGGCACAGATGCTAACATGAATGGGAGCCTCACCCAGCTCATCCCACAGCTGCCGGCACTTGTCTGTCATGCCAGCACCTTGCTGCCGCCACAGGGCCAGGCGAGGGTCCTGCAGGAACTGCTCAGTCATGAGGATTAGCATGCGTGCCCCATTGGAGTCCCGTGCTCGAAGCATCTCCCGCACCTGTGCAGAGACACAAGTGGTAAGAAAGAGAAGTGCATACCAGGCGGGCCCTCTACTCTGCCCAGCCCCAGCCTTGGCACCTTGCTGAACATGGAGCGCAGCTGCTGGCTGGCCCCATAGTGGCCACCATTGGACAGCAGCTGTTTCACCTGCTCTTGGATCTGCTCCTCATCCAGATGCCAACAGTTGGCATCTTCTGTGCCTGCACCCGCTGTGGGATCTGGGGCACCTGCGGGGACAAGAGTAGAGTGTCCACTCTTGCTGTGTCCATTCCTCCAAAGTCCACAATCCATTCCACCATACCAGCAATCCACCTATTAACTCACCACCCATCCATTTGTCCTCTACACACTCATTTATCCAACCATCCATCCCTCCACCATTCTCTTCCATCCACCTAATATTCTACCATGAATACATCTGTCCATCCAGGCATTGGTCCCAAACACTACAAGCCCCTTCGTTCACTTAGTCAGGTACTATGGAAACACTGTTTGTATCCATTCATCTTCCACAAAACATCAGTCACTCATCCATTTCCTCATCCATCATCTTACCAGACACCGCCCATCCGTAGTAAGCCAGTTTCTATCCATCTCCTCATCTCCATACCAGTTCCTCCACACCCACATTCTGTACACAGCCTGGTTCACCAGTCTTGCCTCCAGCCCACCTTCAATGTATGCACTCATCCTATGACTCCACCTGCCCACCATCTGGACTTGTCTCGACACTCAAACTACTTCGCCTTGGATTTATCAACCCATCAGTCATGTTGTGCACTCCTGAGCTACTCTGGTCCACAAACATGCCTCCATCACACCTATCACTGCTCCATGCTCCTCCCAGAACAACTACCTACCAGTCCCCAGCATGCATACCTACTGGTCTGTCTGTCTGTCTGTCTATTTTTTGTTTTTTCGAGGCAGGGTTCTCTGTAGCCCTGGCTGTCCTGGAACTCACTCTGTAGACCAGGCTGGCCTCGAACTCAAAAATCCGCCTGCCTCTGCCTCCCAAGTGCTGGGATTAAAGATGTGCGCAACCACTGCCTGGCTTTTTTTTTTTTTTAAGGAAGGGTCTCACTCTATAGTTCTGGCTGTCCTGGAACTCACTATGTAGATCAGGTTAGCCTCAAACTCAGAGATCCATCCACCTCAGCCTCCTGAGTGCTGGGATTAAAGGTGTGTGCCACTATCCCTGGATACCCACTGGCCTTTCAGAGTCCCATGCAAGCCATCTCTTCCCAGCCACCCTTCCAACGCTTAGTCCCCTCACTGCACTGTACTGATCTACCCATCTGCTTATCCCCATACTCTTCCACGGCACCAGTTCACCCTGGTGATGAATCATAACCTCCTAGAATCCACCCAGCATCCCATGACCCGAGTTAGTTCCCATCCATTACTGTTACCTTTCTACCATTATAGCCAAACAAACCAGCAGCAGACCCCTCCCTTCCAATACCTCCTGGACTGCACACCTCATTCATAACTCAGTGATTCTCATCTTTAAGTCTTTACCCTGGGACTCTGAAACACCTCACCCTGGGACTAACCCTCTGCTCTTTCTCTCCTCCCTCCCTCCCTCCCTCCCTCTCTCTCTCTGAACATGAGACAGGGTGGCACTATGTTTCAATCCACCTTAGCCTCCCCAGTCCTGAGATGACAGGCCAGTGTTACAACTTCCCTGTTTCTAACTGCCCAGGTGCCCTGGGCTCAGGCACCTTAGGATGTGTCTGTCTCTCAGTGTGTCACACCCCCAAAGCAGGGCATCATGGCCCCTCCCTCCCTCTGCTCACCATGAACCAGGTTGATCTCAGAGCCCAGCAGGAGGATCTCGTCAGCAAGACGTTGGGCGGTAGGCAGCACCTCAGTGTGGTGTGCACTGATGAGATACTGCACAAACTTCTGAAGCTGATCCCGGTTCATTTGTGACAGAGTCTCAGAGATGGGCAGCCGCAGCTCCACCTGGCGAGCATGACGGATGCGGTACAATGACAGCGCCACCACGTGGGCACAGTAGAAGAGGTCCCGATTGTCGCAGCCACAGCTCACAGATGTGATCTTGCAGCGGTCAAAGCTGATGGAGACGTGGTAGAGATGCTCTGGCTCTCCTGGGCCCCCAACTTCTCGAATATTCCCACTCAGGTGGAACCCTAAGAAAAAACACACACTGAGGAGACGGGATCGCCCCTGGGCCCCCCACTTCTCTGATGTTCCCACTCAGGTGGAACCCTAAGACAAAACATACACCGAGGAGACTGGATCACCCCAGCAAGACCTTGATGCACAATTCTGCTGAGAAGCCCAGTATGGACCACTTAATCTATTCATGCCTCAGTTTCACCATCTGTGCACACACAGCAACGATGATCTCCACATGCCACTCTAATATCTAGGTGAATTAGTCACAAGCGTTTAGAATGGCTTGATAAAGTTAAATCCAAACTCCTGATCTTAGGCCGGACGTGTTGGCGCATGCATTTAATCTCAGCACTTGGGAGGCAGAGGCAGGTGGATTTCTGAGTTCGATGCCAGCCTGGTCTACAGAGTGAGTTCCAGGACAGCCAGGTCTACACAGAGAAACCCTGTCTTGGAAAAAACAAAAAAAACCACCTGATCTTTTTGGGGGGATGGCCTCAATTGTTCTTCACCTTGTTTATTTACCTTTGGTTTTTTGACACAGGGTTTCTCTGTGTACCCTTGCATGTTCAGGAACAGGCCATTTAGACCAAGCTGGCTTCAAACTCAGAGATGCCTGTCTCTGCCTCCTGAGTGCCAGGATTAAAGTATTAAAGGTGTGAGTAAAGTCCCTAAGTGGTGCTCTGCAAAAGTCATCACAGCAGCAGCTGTCCTAGCCTACAGGCAGGGTAAGGTGCCCCTGACAGGAGCTGTCAAAATGGCGGCTCCTGTTAAAATGGCAGTGCCCCACAGCTCCTCTGCCTGCAGCCATCGGTCACAGGAGCTGTCCACGGTGATGCACCTCCTTTCCCCCTCGGCAGGAGCTCTCCCTCCAGAGCTGCCCACGGTGGACACCTTTCCTGTCTTAGCCTAAGGCTTTCCTGAAACACCACTGCAGGAGCTGTCCACGGTGGCTACATCTTCTCTCCAACCTCCCTAAGCAGCTCCACAGAGATGGCTCCTCAGACAAAGCTGCCTGTGGCCAGGAAGGACTTCCCACCCTAACCCATTGGCCTGGTGCAGTGAAAACGGGGTGAAAAAAAGGCACCAATCCCTGAGCAGGAAACCCCACTAATCCCTGATTTTCCCACACAAACCCACCAATCCTTGAGCAGGAGAACCCACCCAAGCCTGAACAGGAAACCCCACCAATTCCTGAGCTCCCCAAGCTAGACTTGAAACCACCAATCCTCAATCTGGAAACTTCTGCCCTGAAAAGTGCCACCCCCTCAGAAATCCTACAGCCCTGCCCTTTGTTCATTTCCCTGCTGTCTGCTCCTGGGAGCAGAGGGCAGCCATCCCTGGATTCATCTGTCCACACCTGGATCCTACAAGAAATCTCCTTCATGAGGTTTTCTGCCTGGTGTGACTCTCTCATCAGAAGAAACCAAGAAGAAAAGAATTACTGAAGAGAAGCGAAGAAGCAAACAAGTGGAGGAGGGCTGAGGCTCCTGAGTTCCTCAGCTCAGCTGGGGGAACCCCTCCCTCCCCCCACCCTGGTCTCCAGGAACTGCAACACCTCTGCTAAGAAGCATTCCTCTCAGAGCTGTGTGGCTCCTGGGCCCCCATGTCTGAGGATGTCCTTCTGCTGGGACACCTTTTCCCCTTAGAGCTTTATGGTTCCTGGGCTTCTGAGTCCCAGGCTACCCTCCCATCTGAACAGAAACACAGTGAGCAACTTCCCTGGGCCTCCACCTTATTCTCTGAGACAGGTTTTTTTCCTTAAACATGAAGCTAGTCCTTGGCTAGGCTAACCAGCTAGCCACAAAGGTCCTCCCACTCTCAGTGGTGTGTTACAGACATCTAACACTGTACATGGATGCTGAGCAACTGAACTTAGGTCCTCACACTTGGACAGCAGGCACTTTAACAAATGAGCCATCTCCCTTGCTGCTCTGTCCTTATTCTAATGATCAATAAATAGTATTATCAACATAGATACAATGTTTGAAATGCTTTCCCCAGCCCTTGGGTTGCTATGGTTACAACAGCTTCAGAAGCTCTGAACTTCCTAAGAACATGCCAAGGGCCTGTGGCACTTGAGGGCAAGGGGATGATGGAGCAAGCCCTGGGCAGTCCTGGGTGTCTGTCAGGCTCATCCGACTGGTTGGGCAGCCTGATGCAACATGCGTCATGCAAGGCATGGCTTCCTCATACCAGGGGTGCCCATGGGGCCTGTGGCTAGGTTATGCCCAGGAAAAGGGGTACAGAGGCTGCCAGGCAGGGTTACCCTGGCTGAGCCTTGACCAGCTATCATGGAAGGTGAAGGATAAAGTCTGACTCATGTTCTGGCTCCATCACTACTGGTCCTTTTCCATGCTCAATGCTAAGATCTTTCCTCACCTTCCTCCCTATTTCCTAAATCCAGCCTTCTCTGGTCTTTTTCTTTTCTTCTATTTCAGAACTACTGGGCTTACTGCCTGGGGTTCAGAGTCTGTTTTCTCCTCTAGCTCTAATTTTTGCTCTTCAGCCTCACTGAGACCCCCTGATGTATGACAGCAACTCTGAGAGCTGACCTCAGATGTCTGCACTCTCTCCCAGATCTGCTGCCTGAGGTCTGAGCCCGCACCTCATGGCCTGACAACTTGTTTATTTCGTTTTTAACTTAAGTCATTCTCCTCATCAGCACACAGGAGCCATCCACATCCATGGAGTACGGTTCCTCAACACAACACATGACGAGCAGAACAGGCGACTGGCTTTTCCAGCTCTGTTCACAGTGATTACTTCTGTGTTTGGAAGCCTCTAACTTCTTCCTTTTAGTTCTTTATAAAAGACACAGTAAATTTTTGTCACTATAGTCACTCTACTGTTCTGCACGTGGCCTTTGATCACAGTCTCTTCCAGGACATGGTTGCCTAAGCATCACACTCTCTCCCAGCTTCTCCCTGGGTCTAGCTACTGAGGCCTGGGATCATTCTGTTTGTTGCGAGACAGGGTCTCACTATGACGCCTTAGCTGGCCTGGAACTCACAGAGATCCATCTACCTCTGCCTTAGGCATGTGCCTCCACACTAAGACTGTTTTGGTTTTCAGAGCAGGGTTCACTGTTTAGTCCAGGCTGATCATGACCTTGAGTTCTCTGGTCCCAGCCTCCTAAGCACTGAGGTTATAACTGTGTGCCACCACATCTAGTCTTCACATTATTTTCCCCTTGGCTTTGTACACCACTGCTTCGCAGATGCCCTCTGTGTGAGGGCAGGAACTGGCTCTTCCTATGGTCAACCCTCTGGCCCTCCCTGGGACCCTGCTTCCTCGTTTCTCCACATTTTTTTCCATTCATCAGTTCAGCTGCCTGACATTCTTCACCTTCAGTTCATAATCCCGTCTCCAGTCTAAAGCCCACATTCTAGAATTATCAGCCATGTCTCAATCCCTACAGCAAGAGCCAGTCTGGGATCCAGCATGAGCTCCACTGCTCTCCTCTCCCCTTACCTGGGTCCTCTTGCTGATGCCGGGCCTTCTGTACCCCCACTTTCTGGTTCACCTTCCTCTCGCTGAGCCTCCACTATGTTCTAGTCTCTGAAGTCTACTATATCATTATCTTCAGTACTTTTTAGTACTTTTTTATCTGCCTCATTGAAACAGGATCTTACTATGTAAGCTCAGGCTGGCCTCTCCATCTCCTGCCTCTGCCTTCCCAGTGCTGTACCTGGAGAATGCCATGGTATCTCACCTGAGCCTTAGAGCAGGTTCTTGGAAGTTCCCCAGTCCCTGGCCCACCTCTCTCCTCCAGCCTCCCCCATCTCCAAGCCTCCCCAGGGTGGAAGGCTCACTCACCTACTTGTAGCACTCGATCCACAGCCCCACTCTGTAGCAGGTGCAGCCCACGGGTGAATGGTACCCGGGTGTCCTGCTCACCTTCTGGGGGCTGGTAGCCCAGTGATGAGTACATACAGATCTCCCGCTCACTTCGTGGAAAAGACCAGAACACAATGCGCTTCTGAACCGGTTCCGGCACCCGGGAGAACCTTTCCTCCACCTGTGGGGAGTGCTGGTGGGTTAGAAACCTGGGATTGAATCCTGGCTTTGCTGTTTATAAGCAGCACAATCTTGCTGCTTATAAACAGCACCTGACTTCTCTGAGTCTGTCTTCTCAAGTATAAAATAGCAATGTGACAATCAACCATCCTATGGAGATTGGGAAGATAAAATATATATAAGTGAGCCACGAATGGTGGTACACCTTGAAGTCCCAACAACTTGGGAGGCTATACTTGTGTCAACTAGTTCAACACCAGCTTGGATGATACAATGAAACTCCCAGGAACAAAATAGGTTCCAATACAATCATATTTATTTACAACAGTGCCTGGCTCATAGTTAACATTCTAGAAGCTCTTACTGGCAGGTCGCAGGGGTCTGGGGTAAAACCCTCCTCAGCCCAGGCTTTGTGCAGGACAAGAAGAAGTTAGATACACGTGTGAGAAAGACCGAGGACGTGGGTTCCTAGCCTTCCCTCTGCTCAGCCCCTTATGGAGATGGCATCTTCACAGGGACACAAGATGCTGAAACCATAGCACTGGGTCAGTGTCACAGCCTCAGAACGAGCCTGAGGAAGCTGGCATGACAGCTTGAGAACCTGAAGGGGTCAGCATTACTACATCAGAGATGAAGTCAGCTCTTCAGGATCCCTAAACCAAATTGTTCAGACTCCCAACATCAGTTCCACCCTGGGTATTTCTTCCCCTGTTCCTCCCCTGAGGAAAAAAAAAAAAGCCCCTTCTCTAGGAGGGAAGGGCTGACCTGCCATCCCCTGTAGACTCCAAGGAATGGAGCCAGCATTCGAGGCTGTGTTCCAATCTGAGTTGGCTAGTGACTGGCTGGGTGACCTTGGGCAAGTTTCTCAACGTCTCTGTGCCCCAGTTTCCTCAAAGTGAGAACAACTCCACAAGGGCTCCAGAACCTGCCCAGAGTTCTCTTAGCACCTGGCTGGGCCAAGGCAGATCTGTGAGAGTCCTGAAGACAGTTTTACGGTTCTTCTGTGCATGTCACATAGGGTGAACAGCACGGAGGCCCTACCCAAGGTTTCTACGAGAGAAGGGGGAGTCAGTGATTCGGCTCCTGACAGTTGGCAGATGACTAAGGAGGGATTTTCCGGTCATGAATCAGAGCCTGCTCAGTCCACGGTCAGTCCAAACCCATCCATCCTAACTCAGGAAGAGTTGTGAGGCCAAGAACACTCAAAGTCAGACTGAAAGACAGCTGTATGGGACTGAGAGGAGCCTCGGACCCTTCCCATCTTCTTGGGGGACCCTTAGACAGAGAGAGGGGAATTTTTTCTCGGGACACCACTCCACAAGTCACAGAGTAGGGGTTCCAGGAGCCTCTCTGCCTCTGTATCCCAATCTTGGCTCTGGAATAGCTGGAGGGAGGGGGAAGGGGGGAGGAGGGGCACAGAGCCCTTCCCTCAGTGACCCTGCCTCTTGTCCCACAGTCGGGGATCTGGAGAGGACTGGTGGGCTCTGGAGGCTGGAGCAAAGGGATACAGGGGTGTCATGTATAGGCCCTGCAGAGACGGGGGTCTTCTTCCTGGAGGGTGGGACAGGGAAACCCTACGGCAGGAGTGGGGCAGTGTGGGTCTCTGGGCTGGTGTGTCTCTTGAGGAAGAAAAGAGGTCAGAATAGAGACCCGGAGGGTCGCGGGCAGAGAGGCTCGGGGTGCGGGGCCCGGGGTGGCGGTGTGGGGGGCTGGCTGCTGGGGAGGGGGCGAGGTGTGAGGCCTGGGGCAGGCCGGGGCCTTACCTGCTCGAAGGCCCAGCTCTCGGCCACCCGCTTGGCGCTAAGGTCCAACAACGGCTCGGGGCGACTGCGACGGGCCCCGGTCCCGGGCTCGTCCCCCGCGGGGCAGCCCCGGCTGCGCTTGGCCGCCGGGGGCTCCATCCGGCCGAGCCGGCCGGACGACGCGGCCCCTTTAAGACTCTTCACAACAATGAAGCCGTCTTAGCAGCCGCTGCCTCCTCAGACGAGGCCCCGCCCCCACCGCCCTATTTCTCCCTTTCTATTGGCTGTCCTCAAAGACCCGCCTCCAAGATGCCGCTGTTCATTCGACAATCTCCACGTCCGTCTTTTCTGTGCCATCCAATAAGAGGTCGCAAGAAGAGTCGCTGTCCATCACGGGGCGGTATGAGCCAATCAAAATGAGGGAACCCCACGGCTTGGCCTTGTGAGGAGTTTCGGGGAGGTCTCACGTTCATTCACAACATTCCTTCTCCGCCCCTTTGGGCCGGCCCTCTAGCCTGGCGGCTGGGGCTGCGCCTACACACGGCTTTGTTTACGGAGGGTCGCTTCCGGCCGCCTCCCGGCCGGGGTTGACTCTCTCTGAGCTGTAATGACCCTAGAAACTCAATAACCTCTCTGGGCCACTGGTACAGTTTGGATGCTCTAAGAGCCGACCCGGGCCAGCACAGTCCTTCCTAGCAATGCGCTCGCTGTGGGCTGTTAACTTTACGAGTTCCTCTTGAGCTGCGAGCTAAGACACCCCAATCCTTTCTACGTCTGTGGAATGAACATGAAATTGCCCATTTCGACCCATGAGAGTGTTAGTTTCATTAGATTGGACTTAATGCATGTCAAATCCCCCACTTCGAATCGTTTTTTCCCCCTGACTCAGCTTATATTTTCCACAGTGCGGAAGCCACTCACCATCTTCGTCATTTTTCCACACCCCACCCCCATGACCTAAGAGAACCTTGCGTTTTCCTACCGTCGCGGCCTCTCCAGCATCATTTATTCATCTAGTCCAGGATTAGATGGCCCACCACCCTGCACTACCTCTGAACCCCCCCCCCCCTTCTCTCATTATGTAACCCTGGTTAGTCTGATTGGAGATCCTCTTGCCTCATC
The DNA here is from genome assembly GCF_000001635.26 of Mus musculus. Taxonomy (NCBI): domain Eukaryota; kingdom Metazoa; phylum Chordata; class Mammalia; order Rodentia; family Muridae; genus Mus; species Mus musculus. The sequence goes on from NC_000074.6 coordinate 84,237,968, forward strand.
CTTTAGAGCTCTTTGAGATACCAGGGTAGGGGGGTTGTTAAATGTCTCTCTGAACTCTGAGCTCCAAGGATCAAGTGTACGTCCATGGGGAGACAAGTCAGCACGTGGAACAGCGCCCAGCGTACAGTAGCAGTTCAGACTAAAACCTGCCAACATAGCTGTGATCCCATTTAGTGTTTAGGATCCTCAAAGCAGGAAAAACCCAACCTGGTCCACAGAAGCCGACTAGCCCACTGGTTGCTTTTGGACAGACCCCTCCCCACCGTGGCAACTAACAGTCACTCATAAGTAGCCTGTGAACCCTTGAAACAGGGCTGCTCAAGTGGGGCTCTTTTGTAGGGGGAAGAACACAATGGAGGAACTGGAGAGATGGCTCAGAGGTTAAGAGCACCGGTCAATGGATCCCAGAAGACTTGAGTTTGATTCCTGGAACCTACATGGCACATGATCGCTGTGACTCCAACTCCAAGGGAATCTTACATCCCCGGCGGGACCCTGTCTCAATAACAGCAGTGATGTCTTAGTTTTCTTTGTTTCTTTATTTCCATTTTGTTTTTGTTTTTGTTTTTGTTTTTCGAGACAGGGTTTCTCTGTATAGCCCTGGCTGTTCTGGAACTCAATTTGTAGACGAGACTGGCCTCAAACTCAGAAATCTGCCTGCCTCTGCCTCCTGAGTGCTGGGATTAAAGGTGTGCACCACCATGCCCAGCCCATGTGTGGGTTTTTTTTTTTTTTTTTTTTTTTTTTTTTTTTTTTTGTGATTGGGTTACCTCACTTAGGATGATATTCTCCAGATCCATCCATTTGTCTAAGAATTTCATAAATTCATTGTTTTTAATAGCTGAGTAGTGCTCCATTGCGTAAATGTACCACATTTTCTGTTTATTTGTTTTGTATTGTTGTTTTTAGGCTTTTTAGGGTAAGATGAGTTGAGTTAATGCAGCAGCTATTCACTTTCCTAATGCTGTGGGCCTTTAATACAGTTCATGTTGTGGTGACCCCCCCAACACCATGAATTATTTTTGTTGCTACTTAATAACTCTAATTTTGCTACTGTTATGATATTTTTGGAGATAGAGGTCTGCCAAGGGGGCAGTCACAACACACAGATTGGGAACCACTGGCTTAGAGGGTAAAGGTGATCACCATTAACCGAGAGGATCTGCGTTCAATTCCCGCAACCCACATGGTCGGAGAGAACTGACTCTCACAGGTGTCATCTGATCTACACGTGTGCTGTGGCACATACATGCCTTATCACCATAATAAATATAACGATTTAAAAGCATTTTTAGGGGGGAGGGTATAGGGAACTTTCCGGATAGCATTTGAAATGTAAATAAAGAAAATATCTAATATAAATAAATAAATAAAATTTAAAAAGCACTTTTAGAAAGCCAGGTGTGATGGTGGTCGGCTGGCATCCTGGCACTCTGCAAGCATCCTGAGTTCAGGGGAGCCGAGGATGCATCTTGGGAGCTATTTTGAAACAAAAGAAAACAAAAGAAAAAGAGTGGGTGGGAGAGCGAGAGAGCTCAGAGTTAAGGCACCGACTGCTCTTCCAGAGGACCCTGGTTGAATTCCCACCACCACAATTGCCTATAACTCCAGCTCTAGGGGATGTCTCATCCTCTTCTGGTCTCCAAGGTAACCAGGCATACACACGATGCACAGACATATATGCAGACAAAACACCCATACACATAAAATAAAAATAAATTCTTGGCATGTGCACACATATATACACACCCAGACAGAAAGTAAGAACAATTTAAAAAATCAGAGTTGCTGTCTTGGCTGGGGTGCGTTCTGTGATAGAGTGCTGTCTTTGCTCGCTAGGCCCAGGGTTCCATCCTCCATAACAAAAGAAGGAAGAAGGGGAGGAGGGGTAAGGAGAGGAGGGGAAAAGAGGAGGAAGGGGGATGAAAAGAATGAAATCCCCTAGCCTGGAGGTGGTGGCATATGCCTTTAATCCCAGCACTTAGGAGGCAGAGGCGGGTGGATCTCTGTGAGTTTGAGGCCAGGCTGTTTACAGGACAACCAAGGCTACAAAGAAGGGGAAAAACAAAATCCCCACAGCCTAGCCACAATGACAGTGACAACTACTTTCCATTTCTCTGATGGGAAAACTGAGGCTTAGAGAAACCTGCTTGCCAAGGTCACCCAGCAGGAAGAAGTTGCCTGGAAGGGCTGCAAGCCCCTAGTTTGCAGAGCTAGGGTAGTCAGACAGGGCCTCCATGTGGAACATGCTGGGGCAGAGACAGACCCATGGGAAGGGGTAGCCAGGGTGAGGGAAGGCTGGCGGGGGAGGGGTTAGCGTCTCCCTTCTGAGTGGGCCTTAGGGGCTGGCTACCGGGGAAATTTGTCAGAGTCTCATCATGAAGAGTTATCAAGTGTTCTGCCCATGAAAAATACAGCTTTTATTCAATAATAAGGACAGCTTTTAGAGTTATTTCATTTATTGACACAGGGTCTCAGTGGACCAGGCTGGCCTTGAACTCCCTGTGTTGTTGGGAATGACCCTGAATTTCTGACGTTCTCTTCACATCTGCAGTGCTGTGCTCACAAGCCTGTGCCACCACAGTTTATCCAGTGCTATGGATCTATCCCAGGGGGATTCATCTGCGCATTCTGTCACCTTAACACTCTGCCACCTAAGCTCAACTTTATTCTTTGAGATAAGGTCTGGCTTGGAATTTGTTATATAGTCCAGGCTAGCCCTGAGTTCCTGATGTTCCTGTCCCAGCTTCCCAAGGGCTGAGGTTACAGGTGTATTCCAAAATGCCTGGCTGCTTACTTTCTTTATTCTGTCAGGGTGGATATCGATATTGACAGAATCCCCTCTCACAAGTGAGGCAGCTGGGGAGCAGAAAGGCTGAGTGTTGACCTGACTGGGGTCACAGTAGATGAGGGTCTGAATCTGGGTTCAGAAAACAGGACAGATGATGGAAGTGAGGTCCAGAGAGGCCGGGAAGCTGCCCATGGTCACACAGCAATCCTAGTGTGAAATGGGGGGGGGGGTCAGAATAGATCCAGGAAAGTTGAGGGTGTCCCCCAAAGTCTCAAGACTCATTTCAAACATGCCCCTGTCTTAGGAAAGGTGGTGGCAGTGGTGTTCCAGCATTGGCAGCCCCCGACCCCTGCTGGAGCTGAGGCTCTGGCTTCAGGAAGTCCTAGCCATGTCTACTCAGCACGAGCCATGAGCTCACTGTCTAGGTATCTGGAGCTCCTGACCCTAAACCCAAGTGCTCTCGACCCACAGGCGAAGTAGGGCTGCCCTACAGGCTCAGATGAGGGAGAGGACACAGATGTAGTCTGGGGGACATATCTACCCTGAGGGTTCCCCTGTTCTGCTAGCGACAGCCAGCTGACACAGCCCTGCCAGCAGCAGCAGCAGCAGCTGACGCAGGCTTGCTTGTGGTGGCGCCACAGCTCGGCAGTCCTGCTGGCCAGTTCAGCTTTGTGAAACCTTTTGGAAATATAAGCTCATAGGTAGTGTTGCCAGGAGAAGTTGCATTCCAGACAGGGAAAAAGTTGTGTCTGAAATCTCATTTGATGGTTCCCTAGGCCTAGAGAAGGGGCCTCTAATGGCTAAGGACAGTTCATGACCACACTAAAAAAGCCTTGGTTACTCTAGGTTCCTGCTTTGTCCCACTAGGGTGGAATTCTGGGTCTCCATTTTAAATAGATGGGGCCATGGTGGCTCAGAGAGGTTAAATGACTAGCTGATGTTGTCACACATGCAGCCAAGAGGTGGCTAGACCTGTCTGTCATCACAGCATGAGCTAAGGTAGGGGCATGCCAAGTTTGAAGCCAGCCTGAGCTACTACACACAAGTATCTAGAACACAAGAACAACACACCTTCATGCAGAATTTGAGGTTCAGGAACTATTGGTGTCGTGTAGCAGGGAAATGAGGAGAAAGGTAGCCAGGAGTCCTAAGGGACAGCTGTGCCATCATTCCAGATCCCAGGCCATGGGGCCTTTTGAAGAGGCTCACCAAGCTGGCACCAGAGTCACAGGGCAGTTATTCCTACGGTTTCTTGGCTTGCCTCCAGGCTAATTGGGGGCAAGCCTGGCTGGGTTCCCAGGGCCTCCCAGTGGCCCATAGCCAGGTTCCATGGGTCTCCTGCTTTTCCCTGTTCCATAAAGATGGGTGAAAAGAGGGTACTCCAGGGGCTAGGGAGATAGCTCAGGGGTCAAGAGCACTGGCTGCTCTTTCAAAGGTCAAAGGTTTGATTCTCAGCACTCACACGGTGGCCTACCAATATCTAACTCAGTTCCAGGGGATCAAGACCCTTCTTCTGGCACTAGGGACACATGTGATGGACAGACACATGCAGGTAAAACACTGTCACATTCAGGAAAGTGCACACTCAGGAAAGCTCCTGTGCTTGTGGGTGCTATGTGGCAAGGGCAGCGGCTCAGAGGGGCAAGGTGTGGAAATGTGGAAGGTGAGTGACTCCTGATGAGCTGTGGCTCCCTAGCACTGGGCTTTCCTGCTAGAGCTCACAGCATAGGCTGGTCAGAGGCAGCAGCAGGGCAAGGTAGGTGGTGGGTGGTATGTGGAGGGGCAGAGCAGCTCCCTAGACACTGGACTTTCTCCGCAGGAGACGCTCTCCCTTCTTTTTCTCCCTTGCACACATGCCAGCTCACGGGCCACCCTCTGTGTCAGGTCTAGGAGAGAAGGACCTGAAGGACTTGGCCTCAGCAACAAACCACACAAGAGTGCAGGGCAGCAGGCCTGGCACAGCTTGCTTAGGGAAGCCCTAGGGTTCATCCCCAGAACCTGACCAAACACAAACAAGGTCTGGTGGTGGGTCCAGCACTTTAATCCTTTACATTTCAGCACTGAGAAGGCAGAGAGAGGTGCATCTCTGTAAGTTAGAGACCAGCCAGGTCTACAGAGTGAGTTCCCAGCCAGTGAGGGGCACCCAGTGAGGTCCTGCCCCACCTCAAGTAAAATAAAGAAGCCCCTCAAACCCCACACTTGCTGGTGGCCAGCAAGCTCTCTCCCACTGGACCCCGGCTCTTGGCTTTTGGACAGTCTTAACTCTGCAGCCCAGGCAATCCTGGCAAGCCTTCCACTGCAGGCCATCCTCATGCCTCAGCCTTCTAAGTCAGAGTTTACAGGTGCTCATTACAATTGATGGCTACATTTGGGGGTTGGGGAGTTAAAAACATGTATGTCCAACGAGCCAGCATTATCTCATTTGGCTGCGTGGATGGGCTTGAATCACCATCCCACAGTGCTTGGGTCTCTTCGTTGAACTTACTGAAGTCTTGCTTAGTCATGGGCATACTGCAGGCACCTAGCCTCCCAGACTTCTTTTTTTTTTTTAAGATTTATTTATTCATTATATGTAAGTACATTGTAGCTGTCCTCAGACACTCCAGAAGAGGGAGTCAGATTTCGTTACGGATGGTTGTGAGCCACCATGTGGTTGCCGGGATTTGAACTCTGGACCTTTGGAAGAGCAGTCGGGTGCTCTTACCCACTGAGCCATCTCACCAGCCCCCTCCCAGACTTCTAAGGTGAGGTGGTCTGCAGTCTTCAGGGGGACTCCAGAGGAGCTGTGGACATCAGACATAGGAGCAAACCTACCATAAGAGGATTTCTCACCACTGTCAGCATAGTCTAGTAGAATGTTCACTTCTGTTTAGTTCCAGAACTTTCAGTCAGGCCAGGAGGAAACCCAGTTCACTGTCCATCATGGTGCTCTCCGGAGTCCCAGGCAGCTACTTACCTGTCCTGACCTTCGATAGGACCGTGCCTGCTTATTGTTCTGCACCTGGTTTGTTACAAGGGCAATCTCACAGCATCTTTACTTCTGCTTCCTGAGTGCTGGGAAAAAAAGAGTGCACCGCTAAAGCCATTTTTCATTGGGTGTGTGGGTTGGGGTGGGGGCTCAATTAGCTCAGGCCTGCCTTGAACCATGTGGTGGAGGCTAATCTTAAACTTCTTCAGTTTCCTACATCCACCCTCAGTGCCACATTTACAGGTGTGTAAGCATTACGTCCAACTAACGTTGTTTCCAGGGCTCATCTATGTTGTAGCCTAGATTGGTGCTCTCTCTCTCTCTCTCTCTCTCTCCCTTTCTCTGTTTTGGGACAGGGTCTTTCCACGTAACCCTGGCTAGTTTTGAATTCCTAGAAAACTGCCTGGTTCTGTCTCCCGAGTGCTAGGATTAAAGACATATACTACCACACCTTGCACACTTCAAGTATTTTCAGTGAGTGTTTTCACACATGGAAGTACACCATTTGCATGTAGTGCCCGTGGAGTAGAGGGCTTTTGGAAGGCCAGATCAGGCAGTGGCGACACACTCCTTTAATCCCAGAACTTGTATTGCAGAAGCAGGTGGGTTTCTGAGCTCAAGGCCAACCGGTCTACAGTTCAAGTTCCAGGACAGCGAGGACTACATAGAGATCCCGTCTCAAAAAAACCAACCAAAGACATTGGATCCCCTGTGAGCTGCTGATACCTGTTCCTCTAACTACAGCATGTAACCATGGGGCCAGCCATCTTGCCAACCCTTCATCTCACCTTTATTTACACTTGTGATGTGAATGAGTGCTAGCATGCCCGTGCCATAGTGTAAGAGCAGAGGTCACAGGACCAACTTGCTTTTGGTTCTCTACCATGTGGGCTCGGAGGACTGAACTCAGGTTGTTAAACCTACTGGCAAATTCTTACCCATTCAGCTATTTTTCCAGCCCATTTTTTATGGCTGAAAAATATTCCACTGTGGCTGGAGCAGATTCTTGTCCAGCCCAGCTAATGCAAAGGTAGGTTGTTTCTGCCTTTCTGCTCTGCATCACTCCTCTGCAAGTGTGGGCATCAGGAACTGGCTTTATGGTTGCTGGTCACCTCCAAATCCAGTGATGTCACCCTAGGTGACCATAAAAGGACCCATGTCTGTTGCCATGGCAACCGCCATACATTCCCAGTGTCCATCTGCCTGCCCTTATCTCCTCCATCTTTGTTGCTCCCTTCATCCTTTTCTCCCCCAATAAACCTCTCCCATGGAAGTGTGCTGGCCTGGTATGATGAGCCACCACTCTAACACAACAGTAAGTGCCACCCTAGATACAGCTTCGTGTATCTGGGGTATCCACTAGTTCAGTCAAGCAGACAACTGAGCTTTTGTAGTTTTCAGACAGGGTCTATGTAACCCTGAGTGGACTGAAAACTCCATGTACACCAGGCTGGCCTGGAACTCAGGGCTCAGACTGCCACTACCTCCTGAGTGCTGGAATTAAAGGCGTGCACCACCACGCCCGGTCATCCTATTCTTACTGCCATAAACATCTGAGATCAAGCTAGAGAGCTCAGCAGTTAACAGCTTCCACTTCTCTTTGCACCCATGTAGGGTAGCTCACAGCTGCCTGTAATTCCAACCCTCGATGATGGGGTGCCTCTGGCCTCCTTGGGCACCCATACTTATGAGCACATATACACAAAATTACATAGGCCCTTAGGCATTTAATCTCAGAACTTGGGAGGCAGAGGCAGGGACAGCTTTAAGAGTTTGAGGCCAGTCTGCTCTACACAGGGAGACCCTGTCTGAGAACCAAGCTAAATGCATGGATGAGTGCCTGGGTGCTGTATCCACAATGGGACAGATCTGTTCTTTTAGACCTGTGGTGAGGGTACCAGAAGGGAGGTATGGCAGGAAGCTGCATGCCCGACACTACCCCATCACAATCCAGAGGCGGAGGTATTGACAACCACTTCGAGGCCAGCCTCTCAGGGCACCCTCCACGCTCACAGGATAGCAACTGTGTCCTGGTATGACTAAAATCCACGCTCATAGGACAGCAACTGTGTCCTGCTATAACTAAAACCCAGCAAGTCCTTCCTGTGCTTTCGAAGTACATTGGGTGCATCTCAGGTGCTTGCTTAGCATACACCAAGTGGATCAGAACCCCAGCAGTCAGCTAAGGTGAGTCAGAAGCCAGCCCAGGAACACTAGACAGTCTCAACACTAAATGCTGACCAACACTGGGGCGGTCACTAGTAATTTCTGACCAACACTGGGGTGGTCACTGGTGATCGACAAGTCTCTGCCTCCTTAGTGAGCAAAATGGCTGGGCACAAAGGGGCGGGCCAGCACACAGTCAATGCTTGCCCCAGGGCCACATCACGGAAGATTCCACCTGGTCAAGCACCCTGCATATGACATGATCAACATGTGGTCCAGCAGGTCTGGGACTACAGTGGTGTGAGTCCCTCAAGGACAGGAAAGCACCAAACAGCACACAGCCTCTGTGACACAGCTTTATTGGGTAACACTGGAGCATCCCCAAGTGGCTCTGGATTACTGGTGTGACAGGCTGACATTAGATGACTGGGGTGGGGACCCAGCACCTGGGGGTGAGATTATGCCCACTGAACGGCTGGAGAGACAACAGAGCCACATTTATCATCACACCAGCAGAGGAGGCTGAGCACCCTTCAGCCCTTGGGAGCTAGCCTGGCTTTACCATCACCTGCCCATTGTTCCAGGGGCCACCAGGACTGGAGCAGGGCCCTCTTCCAAGTCCAGCCAGCCTGTGGGGTGACCAGCAAAGTCCCAGTGCCTTCAGGATGGTGTCTTGCCAGGGATGGTGGCTTCTGATTTCTTTGATGCTCCCTTCAGCAGTGCAAGCCTCTTAGGCAGGCTGGAGCTGGCCTTCATTACCACGTCATGCTCAATCTTCTTCCGGATTCCCACTTCCAGGCTCTGTGAGAGGAACACAGCAAGCCCTTATTCTTCCTAGCCCAAACAGACACTGTTCTCTGAACCTTCCTTCTGTTCTCTGTGAACAGCTTCAGACTCAAGATCTTCCTGCCTTGACTCACCCCTGCAGGCCTGTATGCTACCCTGCTCAGGTAAAAAAACCAACCAGATCCTATTCTGTGTCTCTGCTCACACCCATTTTACAGATGGGGAACAGAGGTTCCTGTGTTAAGTAGGCACCAGGGTCCCAAAGCCAGGGGTAATGGTGATAACCCTTTCTGTCTCACACACTTTCCTAGGGCTCCAAGCGAGAGACCACAAGCCAGTTTTAAGTTACTGACTGGCAGTTACCCCACCCATTCCTGCTCTGCCTGAGCTCCTTATGACCATGACAGCTTCATGGGGTGGGCACAGGAGGTCTGAGGAAGACAAAACTGTGTCGGTCATGAGAACACGAGACAAAATACAGCTAATAAAAAAGGTTCCAAGAACCAGGCGTGGTGGCGCACGCCTTTAATCCCAGCACTTGGGAGGCAGAGGCAGGGGCAGGCAGATTTCTGAGTTTGAGGCCAGCCTGGTCTACAAAGTGAGTTCCAGGAGAAACCCTGTCTCGAAAAACCAGAAAAAAACCAAAACAAAACAAACCCCCCAAAAAACAAAAACAAAACAAAAAAAAAAGAAAAAAGAAAAAGAAAAAAGTGGTGTGCTGTGGGAGGAGCTCACTTAGGACCTGAGAGTTGGTACCCACGGAGCAGAGCAAGCTGTTGGGTAATCTATAGACTTTATTAAATTTTTTCTGTACAAGTGTTTTCCCTGCATGCATGTCTGTGTACCACATGTACACAGTGCCAGGAGAGAGCAGAAGAGGGCACTGGAAATCCCCTGGGACTGGAGTTAGGAATGACTGTGACCTGCTTTGTGGGTGCTGGAAACCGGATCAAGGTCTGTGGGAGAGTAGCAGTGATCCTAACCACTCTCCAGCCGCTGACTCTCTAACGTCTAATCAGCTCAAGCCTTCCCACCTGGATCACCAGTTAACTCTGACAATAAAAAGCTAGACGTTGTGTGCACACCCCATATGCCCAGCACCCAGGTGACCAAGATGGGGCAAGTTTAAGCCCAGCCTGGGCTAGAGTCAGATCTTTCAAAAAAGGCTGGAGCTGGGTGTGGTGGTGCATAACTTTAACTCCAGCACTCAGAGAGCAGAGGCAGGAAGACCTCTGTAAATTCATGGCCAGCTAGGGCTAGGTAAGCTGAGACACTATTTTAGGAAAATAGGGGGTAAAGACTGGGCACATGGCTCTGTTAGTAAAGTACATGACTGGTACGCACAAGTCTGAATTTAATCCACAGCACTACATAAACAGGGCTCAGTGGTCCACACCAGTAATAGCAGCACTCTGGAGGCTAGGCTATATAGCTCCATGCTAACCTAGGCCTGTGTGAGGATCTATCTCAAAAGCACAGAAGCAGACAGAACAAGACAACAAAACAGGGCTGGAGGAATGGCTCAGTGCTTAAGAGCACATACTTCTCTCAGAAGACCTTAGTTCTGTACCTAGCACCCAGGTCTGGCTTGTAGCTCATACCATCTGCAATTCCAGATCAGATGCCATCTTCTGGCCTCTGTGGGCATATGCACTCAGGTGCACACACCACACATAATTAAAACATTATTTTGGAGGCTAGAACATCACTCAGCCGTTAAAAGCTCTATCTATCTATCTATCTATCTATCTATCTATCTATCTATCTATCTATCTATCTATCTATCTATCTATCTATCTATCTATCTGCTGTGGTGGACCTTGCTCTATAGACCAAGCTGGCCTTGAACTCAGAGATCTGCCTGCCTCTGCCTCTAGAGTGCTGGGATTAAAGGTCTGGGCTATCACAAAGTTTGGAGCTAAGACAAAAGGATGGACTATCCAGAGACTACCCCACCCGGGGATCCATCCCATAATCAGCCACCAAACCCAGACATTATTGCATATGCCAGAAAGGTTTTGCTGAAGGGACCCTGTAATAGCTGTCTTGTATGAGGCTATGCCAGTGCCTGGCAAATACAGAAGTGGATGCTCACAATCATCTATAAGATGGAACACAGGGCCCCCAATGGAGAAGCTAGAGAAAGCACCCAAGGAGCTGAAGGAGTCTACAACCTTATAGGTGGACCAGCAATATGAACTAACCAGTACCCCCAGAGCTTGTATCTCTAGCTGCATATGTAGCAGAAGATGGCCTAGTCGGCCATCACTGGGAAGAGAGACCCCTTGGTATTGCAAACTTTATATGCCCCAGTACAGCGGAATGCCAGGGCCAAGAAGTGGGAGTGGGTGGGTAGGGGAGCAGGGCGGGGGGAGGGTATAGGGAACTTTCGGGATAACATTTGAAATGTATATAAAGAAAATATCTAATAAAAAAAAAGTCTGGGCTATCACACCCGCCTGACTAAGACCAGGGTTCAGTTCCCAGCACACACATGATGGCTCAAAACCCGTTAATAACTCTAGTTCTAGGGTTTTGGGCATCCTTTTCTAATCTCGTCGGGTACAAGGCACAGACACTTGTGCCACACTCGCGCGCACACTCAGGCTAAATATTCATACACAATAAACAACAACTCGAGGCTATCTGCTGGCAGTCCCTAACGCGCATCTGAAGCGCTCAGAAGCTAAGGGCGGGCCAGGATTCATCCAACTAGCGGAGGACAAAGCCTTGCAGTTGGGAACCCTCTCGGCTGTCCGTCCGTCATCCCGGATCACTTGCATCGCTTCACTCACCTTCTTCAACTTCTGCTGCTGAACAACGCGCGCCTTCTTGGGAGCGATGACTCGACCTGGGGGAGAGACACCAGCCGGTGAGCCTCGGCGGGCCACCTCAAGTCCGCCATCCTCTCTCCCTGCTCCCCACCTCATTCCTTACCGCCTTTCCGAGGCCCGCGGCTCCGCTCCGCCGCGGCAGCCTTGCTTTTAGGTTTCTGCGCCTGGAACTTGCGTTGTCCCTGCGCCATGTTCTACCGCAACCCGGAAGAGGCGGGGCCACGTGCAGAAAAGCGGAAGTCGAAGACGTCATTGGCTACAGTGGGACGCAAAGTCTCAAGGCCTCACCCGACACAGAGCGGCGCACTTAAAGGAACCGCTGTCTAAAAAGTTGGAAGGAAAATTAATTACCATTTTCAGGGGTGGGACCACATTTGTGTATTGTAAAACATGCGCGTTTTAAAAAAATGATTTATTTATTTCATTTATATGAGTACACTGTAGTCTGTCTTCAGACACTCTAGAAGAGGGCATCGGATTCCATTACAGATGTTTGTGAGCCACTATGTGGTTGCTGGGAATTGAACTCAGGACCTCTCCAAGCACAAGCAGTCAGTGCTCTTTTTTATACATAAAACTTCAAATAAAGCTTGGAGTCTGGTAAACGAGGAGCTCGTTTTTGGAGGAAAATTAAAGGAGTGTCAAAAACGTTCAGTAATCATTGGTGATGTGACTTGGTGGGTAAAGATGCTTGCTGCCATGCTTATTTGAGTTTGATCCTGGGTGGTGGCACAGGCATTTAATATCAGCACTTGGGAGGCAGCGAACTGACTCCCATAGATCACTTCCACCAGAATAAACCAGAATAAAGATATCACTAAAAAAAAAAAATCCCTCACATTAATGCATTAATTTTACAGCTGTGCTGGGGACAGAGAGCAGCCTCATATTTTCAGCACAAGAGTTGCCACAGCTATAGACACAGCCCCAACTGTGTTCTTTTTAATTTTAAAAGATTTAAAATATGCACCTGGTGGCTGGGAACATGGCTCAGGGGTAAAGTGCATATTGTTTATGTATGAGAACCTGAGTGGTATCCCCACCATTCGCTGGTGCACACACCTGCTATCCCAGTGCTAAGTTGGCTGAAGCGGGAGGACCCCTGGAGTCTAGCCTGATAGCTGAATTCCAGGTTCACAGACTCTCAAGAATAAAGCAAAGCAGGTTGTAGGGGCTCACACTTTTGACCTTTTGCTCAAGAGGCAGAGGTAGGTGGATCTTTGTGAGTTCTAGGGTAGCCTGGTCCATAGAGCAAGTCCAAGGGCAGCCAGAGCTACAAAGAGACTGCCTTAAAACACAAATATTTATCTTGATTACTGAACTTTGGTGTCTTCTTTTATAGGACTTGTTCTAGCACAGAGGTTTAGTTCCTGGGTCCCAGCTCCCATATGGCAGCTCACAACCACTTGTAATTCCAGTTCCAGGAGATCTGGTACCCTTTTCTGGTCTGGGAGAGCACCAGGGGTTTGCATGTAAAACACTCACACATAAATAAAAGTAAATAGCCAGTAGTGGTGCATGCATTTAATCCCAGCACTTGGGAGACAGAGGCAGGAGGATCTCTGAGTTTGAAGCCAGCCTGATCTACAGATTGTTCCAGGATAGCCAAGGAGACACAGAAAAATCCTGTCTAGAAAAAACAAAACAAAACAAAATAGAATCAACAACAACAAAAAAATTCAAATGTAACTAAGAGAACATCCTGATTATCTCTACTTTTGTTTGTCTGTTTGAATCTGTAGCCCAGGGTAGCCTAAACTCCAAATCTTCCTGCCTGAGCCTCCCAGGTGCTGAGATTACAGGTGTGTGACCGCCACATCTGTCTTTCATCCCATGCATAGATCATTCCAAGGATGAGCCTGGGACGCGACCTTAGGCAGCTTTGCTGTGGATGCTGAAACTCTGCAGAACCTGGCAAACCATATCTGTTCCTGCAGCTGGAAGAGGGAGTGTGGGTGAAGATGAACTTTGGGTAGCCATTTGAGAACTTTATTATAAAACCAGAGGAAGTCAGGGCAGGGCACGGAGGGCCAGCCAGTCACACCCAGGGACTATCTAGGGTCTGTCCCTCTGAGAAGACGGAGGCACTTAGGGCTCCTCGGAGCTCCTCAGGGGCAAAGACACCCAGTTCAGTGATGATGCCACCTGTGATGAGTTCGTGGGGGGTGACATCAAAGGCAGGATTCCAAACCCGGATTCCTGCAGGGGAGAGAGGGCACGTGAGGCTGGGGGTTGGCTCCGAGAACTCCCTGACTGTTGGCATTTGTCCTCACCACAGTAATTCTTAGGCTACAGAGTCCCGAGACTCTAGTGATTCACACATACAATTAATGCAGGGATGCAAGCAGAGGCCAAGAAAGAGCACAGCCTCTTCGTGCTTCCCAGGAAGGCTTCAGCCTTACGGATGGTTTCTACCCAACTCTTGCCTGCCCCTAGGATTTTAAGAATCTCAGAAATCCACCCCAGGACCTTTGCACTGACTCAGACATGGGTGTGCTTTGCTGTTGCATCTGTTTTTCCGGTTCTTGGGATTGGGTGGAGCCCTTCACAGATATTTCAAAAACCAGTTTAGCTGGGCAGTGGTTGCCCACACCTTTAATCTCAGCATTTAGGAGGCAGAGGCAGGCGGATTTCTAAATTCAAGGCCAGCCTGCTCTACAGAGTGAGTTCCAGAACAGCCAGGGCTACACAGAGAAACCCTGTCTCGAAAAACAAACAAACAAACAAACAAAAAAGAAAACCAGTTTAAAAACTGCAATTACTTCTCTAACACAGGGCCATACATGTAGCTTGGGCCTCAAATTTTCTATGTAGCCAAGGCCAGTTATGATGTCCTGGTCTTCCTGTCTCTAGTTCCTGAGTGCTAGGTTTACCAGATGTACCCCACCAAGATTGGCAAACTATTTTTTAATGTCTCTGTTATTGAGATTTTTGTATATGTACACAATGTATTTTGATTGCTTTTAACTTAAAATGTTTTTGATGTGGTTTTGGGGTTAAATCTCAGGTCTTGCACATACTGGCAAGTACTCCATACATATCTGAGTTATACTCTTGGCTGTCTTTAAAATGTTTATTTTGGGATGAAGTTAATATTAATTAGGATGGCTTTGAACTAGCGATCTTTCTGCCTCAACTTCCTGAGCAGCCGCCAGGGCTCAGGGTTTCTGTGTAGCCCTGGCTGTCCTAGAACTCATGCTATCGACCAGGCTGGCCTCGAAGCTCTGCCTCCTTCCACAAATGCTGGGGTTAAAGGGGTGTAATGCTGCCACCATAATCTGGCTCTGAGTTTTGAGATGTGGGGTCTCACTATGTAGCCCAGGCTGATCCTGAACTCTCAGCAGTCCTCCTGCCTCAGCCTCCCCAGTGCCGAGATCACAGGTATGGTGTGTACTACCATCCCTGGCTTTCTATGCAGACATTTGTCCAGGATGAGACTTGTTAGTTGTATGCCTTTCTGACAGGGCATCACTTGGTAGCCCACTCTGCCTGAAACTCACTTGTACCATGTGGTGGTCTTCAACTTGTGTGGCTCCTGCTGCCCGGGCTCCTGAAATGCTGGGATTATAGGTTGCACTACCACACCCAGCATACGTGTGTACGTGTGTACGTGTGTGTGTGTGTGTGTGTGTGTACGTGTGTGTGTGTGTGTGTACGTGTGTGTGTGTGTGTGCTTCGTGTTCTTGCATACAGAACCAAACCTCAGTTTGGTTCCTCAGGAACTGTCTGACTCATGTTTTGAGCAGGGTCTCTCAGTGAGCCTGGGCTCGCTGCCTTCTGTCTCCCCAGTGCTAGGATGACAAACCTGTGCCACCAGACCTAGCTTTTTAAAAAGTTGGTTCTGTGGGGCGGCTGGAGAGATGGCTCATCAGTAAGAGCTGATTGCTCTTCCAGAGGCCCTGAGTTCAATTTCCAGCAACCACATGGTGACTCGAAACCATCTGTAATGGGATCCGAGGCCCTTTTCTCTTATGTCTGACAACAGTTACAGTGTACTTATAAAATAAATAATTCTTTTTTTTTTCTTTTTTGTTTTTTGGTTTTTTTCGAGACAGGGTTTCTCTGTCTAGCTCTGGCTATCCTGGAACTCTGTAGACCAGGCTGGCCTCAAACTCAGAAATCCTCCTGCCTCTGCCTCCCAAGTGCTGGGATTAAAGGCGTGTGCCGCCATTGCCTGGCAAAATAAATAATTATTTAAAAAAAAAAAAAGTTGGTTCTGAGCCCCAAACTCAGGTCCTTTCCCAACTCTCTACCTACTGAGCTCCATCCCTGGCCTCAGTACTATTTACATAGCCTGGCCTTGAATTTAACCTCCATCATCATACCTAGAGTGCCAACCCCACACCTTACCCTGTGCAGCAATCCTGACTCCATTCAGGTCAGTTAGCTCCTGGCTGGGGCGTTCCTCTATGACAATCTCCTTTCCAGTCTCCAGATGGAGGTCACAGGATGAACTGGGGGCAGCCACATAGAAGGGGACACCGTGGTGTTTGGCGACAATGGCCAGCTGATAGGTGCCTATTTTGTTGGCTGTGTCTCCATTGGCAACAACACGGTCAGCTCCCACCACCACGGCTGGGGGTCGGAGGAGAGTTAGGGAGGTCACATACCTGGTTCTGGATGCCCAAGGCATGACCTGCCCCACGGTGCCCAGCCCACTGACCTGACACACCCCGGTGTGCCATGGCAGCCGCCGCCATGCTGTCAGTGATGAGAGTTGCAGGGATCTGCTCGTACACCAGCTCGAAGGCCGTCAGCCGGGCTCCCTGGTTGTAGGGCCGGGTCTCTGTGCAGAAGGTATGCTCCAATCGGCCCATCTCATGCAGTGAGCGGATCACACCTATGGACATACCAGCAGACAAGCAGGGTGGGCCAGCATGTGTGCATGTGTGGTGCACAGCCTTGTCTGTGCCCGACACTCTTCCCACATCTTTTTTTTTTTTTCGAGACAGGGTTTCTCTGTATAGCCCTGGCTGTCCTGGAACTCACTTTGTAGACTAGGCTGGCCTCTAACTCATTAATCCACCTGCCTCTGCCTCCCGAGTGCTGGGATTAAAGGCATGCGCCACCTCGCCCGGCTTTCCCACATCATTTTTACGTCTCCATCCTGACACCCTGAAGCTCCTTGGTCTCACACAGCAACCGCACTGTTCTGATCTTTAGCCCTGGCCTGTCCTCATCATTTAGGACATTTGTCATTGAGACAGGGTCTTGCTATATGGCTCAGGTTAAGCCTTGAAAGATGACCTTCTTTGTCCTAGCCTGCTGAGTGGCCTTTAGCGCCTTCTGTCTGTTTTGCTGGGGATGCAAGGAGCCCATAGCTTTGCATTCTGGAGGCAAGTGCTCTACAGCCACACACACAGCTCCTCGGAGGAGGATTCTCAGTCGTGCTCCACTGCTCACCCATGCCTCTAAGCCCCTTGTCATTCCTCTCTGTATTCTAGGCTGCAGGTGCCTGGTGTCTCTCCCATGGTTCATCACTGTGTTCTCACTCGCTGCAACAGTCAGTAGTTGCTTCATGACTGTTAGTGGAGTCAATAAACGGGGCACAGGAGCTTCTTTCTGAGATTGAGCTCTGACTCTGGCAGACAGCAGAGCTTCTGGGACAACCAAGGGCCAGGAGGAATCTGCTGCCTTGACTCCCAAATTGCTATCTTGTGGCCACTTACTCAGGGGGTGTCACTCTCAGCTCCTCTGTCCTCTGGGAGTTGACACTATGCCCCTTCTGTAGGTATGTGGCGCGGGCCAGGCCAGGCAGGTGACCCGGGGAAGTTTGTAGACTCTGATAGCAGAACTACTTCAATCCATGTGCACAGGGAGGGCCAGGGTTCTAATGCATGGGTTGGACTCCTTGATGTAGCCACCCCTGCAGACAACTCCCCAAGGGTTTCTGTACAGGAGCTGCTATACTGGGAGTAGGAAAAACGAACAAACTAATATGCGGGGCTGGAGAGACTGCTCAGTGGCTAGGAGAACTTGCTGCTCTTACAGAGGACCTGGGTTTGGTTCCCAATACCCACATGGTGGCTCATAATCATCTGTAACTCTAGCTTCAGGGGATCCAAAACCATCTTCTGTCCTCTGGGCACAATGTACATGCATGGTACACATATGCACAGCAGGTATACACAAAATATGATTTGAAAAATCAAAACAAAACTAATATTTACACTTCTGTGGTTGAAGTAGTTTCTTCATTTGAGTTTTGGGGACTAAATCCTGGATTTTGTGTATTCTAAGCTAAGTATGTACTCTTTTAAAGTATTTATTTTTATTTTTAAAGATTTATTTATGTATTTTATGCATATGAATACATCACCGTTGCTGTCTTCAGACACACCAGAAGAAGGCATCAGATCCCATTACAGACGGGTTGTGAGCCACCATGTGGTTGCTGGGAATTGAACTCAGGATTTTTGAAAGAGCAGTCAATGCTCTTTACCACTGAGCCATCTCTCCAGCCCTAGTGTTTATTTTTAATTATGTACATGTGTGTCTCTATGCATGTAAGGGCATGTGCTCGTGGAGGCCAGAAGAGGGTGCTGCAGGTAGTTACTGTGGGTGCTGAGAACTTAATAGGTCTTTGCAAGAGGGGTCCATACTTTTAAGCTGCTGAGCCAGCCCTAGCTAAGCAAGTACTCTTGCCACTGAACTACACCCCCAGCTCCAGTTGCTTTGCCTTGCATCCCATAACATGTCCCATGCCCTAACAATTGAAGGTGCCTCCTCACCTAACGCTGTACCATAGCCAGCAGTGGCCAGAGCACCCGTGTTACAGTGGGTCAGCACGGTCACCTTGCCACCCCTGGGGTTGGTCTGCTCTAGGAGATGGCGGGCTCCCAAGTCCCCGATGCTCCGGTTGTCTTTGAGGTCCTTCTCCAACATATCCTCGGCGAAGCGGATCACTCTGGGGACAGAAGAAGCTCTTAGCACTGTTGGAAGGGAGCTGGCTAACTTTGAAGGGGCCGCCCTTTAAAGGTGAGGTGGGGTTCTGAGAGCCTGAGGACACTTCCACTCTGATCACTAATATAAGTGAGCCAGGAGCTGGGGCTGACGCACAGCAGTAAACAGGAGGAAACCCTTTACCTCTGTGATGATGACGTCATGGTGGGAGAGGCAGTTGATGAACAGGAAGGGGCAGAATCAGGGACAAGGTGTTTTTACAGAAGGGGAGGGGAAGGAGCAGGAACCTGGAGATGAAGTTCTAACTCCAGTGCTTTAATGCTCTAGACTCTAGTCTCAGCCACAGGCAGGAGCCGTACCGGTGCAACAGAAAAGCAGTAAGAACCAAGTGGCTGGACCGGAAGTGGGATGGGAAAGAAAATGGTAGAGAGGAAAGCTGGGCAGAGCACACAAGACTGGTCCAGGATCCCGTACCTTTCCCGCACGGTCTCTTCAGTGGCACCCTCTCGTTCCGCCTCCTGGGCTGCCACTTGACCCAGATCGCGGGCGGCGCGGGCCATGTTGACAGCGGTGGGCCGGGCGGCGACTAAGAGGCGCAGCTGGTCTCGCACGAAGGCCACCAGAGCAGCGAGTCCGGGACCGCCGGCGCCGGCCCGCAGCTCCACGGCCAGGCTGAGGCAGCCGACCAGCGCGATGGCCGGGGCTCCGCGCACCTTCATGGCGCGGATGGCTTCACTAGCCTGCTGCACGGAGCTCAGTGCCTCATAGTGGCAGTGCTCTGGCAGCTGCAGCTGGTCGAGGATCTGCAGCGAGCCGGGCGAGTAGCGGATCGCTTCCAGTGTCATGTTGCCTACCCTGCAGGGCCACGAGGAATCCTGCACAGGCTGCGGGGCGGAGTTGCGTCCTGCCGCGTGCGCATGCGCACGCGCTCCTAGGTTATCGGGCGATTAGCGTCTTCCAGAGTGGCTGTAACTTCTCCCAAGGCCGAGTTCTAGCTCCAAGATGCTTGGTGATGGGGCTATTTTTTTGCCGGAAATCGTCCATCCGTTACTGAAGCGATGACTTGGAACTCTCAGCTCTGCCTATCCACGGCTCACAGACACCCAGCGCTTAATCAGCGTGTCAAACGACCTTCCGTGGGACTACTTTTGTCTCCATTTTTTTAAAAAAAAGCAAGCACCATGAGGGACGTTTATTCTCAGGGCCTGAAGAGATTGCTCAATGGTTAGGCGTGCATTCTGCTCTTGTAGAGGACCAAAGGCTTCACGACTGCCGCTAGTTTTAAAGGATTCAAGGCCCTCTTTCAAACCTCAGTGAGACAACATACTCACAACATGCAAACACACAAAAATAAACCTCAGATTTTAATTCCAGCATTCAGGAGGTAGAGATATATTTGTGAATCTGGCTCCACAATAGTTACAGAACGAGTTCCAGGACAGCCAGGGATACATGAGAAACCCTATTTTAAAGCTGGACCACACCTTGTCTCTATTGCTGGGGTGCCAGGATGACGGTTGTCTGCCCACTATGCCTGGCTGGATTAGGGTGTTTTTGAGGTTGTTTCACAAACATCCCTACTGGCTGGCCACTATGAGTGACCCACACCAGCCCATGACATGGAGTTTGGATGTTCTTCCTGCCTGCCGTTAGCTTTATTTCTCTGGCTCCAGCAGCCTGGCCCTCTTTCAACCTTCCTTATGTAGTCCTTGACACCTCATAAGGGGACGTCACCCCAGGCCGTGGCCAATCTTGGTCAGTATCTCAAACCCTTCATCGGGCTTTGTGGGGCCACACTGCCGTCACAACGATGCAGCAGCATCTGCTTAGTTGGCTGGAAGTGAGGGCAGGGCAGCTACTAGATGAGTTTAGAAACAAGGCAGGGACAAAGAACAGCACTTTAATGCTCAGGTATCAGGGTTACATCAAGGCACAGGCATTCTCACCAAAACCAAATAAATAATAATCTGTATAGGAAGGTAGGTCTGTATCTGGGCTGGCAGCAATGTGCCAGTCCCTAAGGTCTGGACGCGTCATGGCTTCTGGTCCTGGAATTCTGACTCCCTTACTCGCTCTCTGAGTCAGAGTAGTCAGCCACCAGGGAGGCATTGGGGGTGTTGGGGTTCAGCAGGTCCTCCTGGGAGGAACCTAGGGGGAAGGCCTGATCACTACAGTTTCTCTTGGATTCTGATGTCTTGCTGGTCCTGGATGCTTCTGCTGCCTCTTCAAGTGTCTTGCTACCCTGGGTGGTTCCTGGTGGCCTTCTTTGTTCTTCTGACAAGGAGTTGTCTGCTGCACACTGAGGACTTTCTGGAACGTCTCGAGACTTTCTCCTCACTATGCCCAGGTCCCCCACCGTGCCTGTGCTGCTGGGGGGTGGTCTGCGGCCCTGGCACAGCTTCTTCAGGACGCTGCTAGCTTTGCTGCTGCTAGCACTGGGTCCCTGGGCTGAGGGGAACCAAGAGCGGTGGATGATCTCTGTCCGCTTCATTCGCTGCTTGTCCTCATAAGCTGTAGGGAAAAGGGAGCATTGGACAAGGGCCAGAAGTTCAGGGGCAGAGTGGGCACAGAGCACACACCCCTAGTCTTGAGCTTTCTTCCCACCAGTTTAAATAACAGGGGCTCTAGGGACCAAGTGCCTCCAAACCCTACAACCTTTGCTTCCCAAGGACCTCCCAGTCGGGAGCTGGCACTCACAGTCCAGGGTGTGCAACCTTAGCAGGGCAGCCAGCCTGCGGTCATCCTCAGACTCTGGCACAAGAGGGATGGCTAGGCTGGCTTTTGCCTGCAGTGCCTGGTCCTTCTCTTCCTCCTCCTGCATGGCTTTCTTCTTCTCCTGTGGGTGGGTGTGGCACACAGGCAGGGACATCAGAACCCTCCATCCTGAAACCCATAGGTCTCAGTCCAGCCACTGGGTCTGCTTCTGCCTGACTGAAGCAAGGGAAGGGCCCACACAGAACCTGTGATACAAACGTGGCCCCCGTGTGTAGGCTCTCTGAATGTCAGTGTCCTGGATTCATGACAAAAAGATGGACACGTGCCACAACACTACACTTTGATCAGTGATGGGCTGCAGGTGTGACCTACTAGATAAATCATATAAAATCTGATAAAAAAGGTGTGCTGGCCCATGCCTGTGATCCCAGGCAGGGATGAGAATTTAAGGCAATACTTAAGCCTGAAGCATATTGACGATTCTGGGGCCCTAGAATTTTTCCTACTGTTTTATTTGGGGGATGGGAGGGCAAGGTCTCCCTTGGTAACTGAGACAGACCTGGAACTTGAAGTAGTTCCCCTGCCTCAGCTTCCTGAGTGTTGTGGTTAGAAGCATGAACCTCCAGGCCCAGCTTTCTGGTTTTGAGGTTAGTCTCCAACTCCTGGGCTTGGGTGATTTTCCCATTCCAGTCCCCTGAGTAGCTGGAACCACAGGTAGACACCATTGAAACTGGCTCCCTGCTTCTGTCGAAACTTAGCTCCCTCTGTGACAGCTGACAACATGAAGCTTTGGAGAGGCAACTTTGTGAGGGCTCTTTCTGTTTAAGGGGACTTACACAGGAGTGCACAGGGAGCGTGTGTTCCATCTGCCCCTTGATCCAGCAGGAAGCTTAAGGAATGAGATTGGGCGCTCTGTACATGGTCAGTCTGTAGGTGGCTCACTGCTAGATTTCCAGCTTGCACAGAAGTGCATAATATAATTCTAGAATACATTTCCCAGTCTGCGGTATGTTTGCTATAGCATCAGGGAAAGATCTAGGCAGGGCACGACTCCTGTGCTGTACATAGGGAGCATGAAGCCAGTCAAGAAATGACCAGCTTGCAGGTAGGATGCGGGGACACAGGTCTGAGTCTGCTGCTGTTTCCCCTGGGGCTTCCCTCACCCGGAAGTGCCTCCGTAGCATGCTATTCAGAGCGAAGTCATCCTTCCAGGCATTCTGCGCTTCCTGGATGTGGCTGAGTGTGGGGAGGGCCTTCTTCAGTGTGCTGCGGTCAGCCTCACCATGCTCTAGGCGGAACATGGCATCCGTCTCCAGCTTCTCTTTCTTCTCATGCTCTGCAAGGACCAAATAAGTGTGACTCTGGGGAAGCAGCCAGAGGTCGTGTGGGACGGGCAAGCAGATGGTGCTCACCTGTGGTCAGCACCTGCTCGTTGTCTTCCATGTCCCAACGCTCCTCCTTGCGACTGGCACCACTCACGATGACATAGTCACAGTTGGCAGGGTCTGTTTGCATCTCGATGTAGTTGACACAGAGGTGGCATTTCATCCTGAACCTAGAGAGGAACTGGAGTTAGGATGCTGTGGCTCCATCCTGAGACCCCAGAACCACTGCCCACTTCCTTTGGTGTACTACACACTTCCAGAAGTCACTGAGTATCCCTGCTCACATCTGGGCGAACCCTGAGGAAGACACACAGGCTTGCATACAGATGGAGCAACCAAGAGGCTGAAGGTGGGCCTGGAGGCTCAAAGTATAAAGCCTGCTCAGCATGTTCATGTTGGCTCTCACCTCTAGGGTGACAAAATAGCCCAACAGAACTGGTAGGTGTGCTGGCACCCATTTGTGATCCCAGCACTCCCCAGGCTACACAGTAGGACCCTATCTCCACCTACAGTCCATCACCCAGACACGGAAGCTGGCTCTTTCATTCCTTCGTTTGCTCATTCCTCACCTATCTACCCACCTCCCATCCCCCAGTTCACCCACTCACCTCCCCACCAGTTTATTCATCCACATGTCTATCTACCCATCCATTGCCTGCCCATTGGTCCATCTATGCATCCATCTTCAGATCCATCCACCCACCCATCCTCTCCTTGTTCACTTTCCCACTTATCTAGTCACTCACCTAGGCATCCTCACACCCACCCACCTACCCATCTGTTTACTCCTTCCCACTCCCCTCTACTGGTTCTTCTGTGCCAGGCTGGGTGTCAACAGTTGGGAAAGCTGCTAGTAAGACAATCTGCTCCGGGAGGGGCAGGTGTGCCTGGGGTGAGCATGCCCCAGCAAGAAGAGATACCCCACAAGAGGGGACAGCTTTGCAAAAGGGCAGTGTCGGAGCAGCACAGCGATGGAGCCGTTTAGCTTCTGTGTGGAGGGAGCAGAGATTACAAGGTCTGAAGCAGAGTAAGAGAGCCTAAGCTTTTACTGGGGAAGGTGGGAGCCATGAAAGACTGGAGGAGGTTGACAGGCCAGAACGGATAGTTCTACAGACGACGGCTCTAGAGGAAGGTGCTGCGTTCCCTTTCCCTTCAAGACTCCTCTATAGACTCTTTAGCCCGTGAAGCCACGCCTATCCCTGAAGTGCCACCAGATGCGCCTACCTGTAGATTGGAGTCGTGTAATAGTTGCCAACCTTCTTCTTTTCTGCATTGTAGCGCACACCTGAGAGGGCGGGGAGAGAGAGGCTGGGACCATGACACAGCAGCAGCTTTTCTTTGGGTGGGAGACAGACAAACTGCTGTTTGCTGCCTGGGAGGGCAGGTGCCCTGCAAGGGCCCAGAAGCTCACAGTAGGAAAGAATGAAGTTTGGGAGGCACTGGGGTACCTAGGCTATAGGACAGTGTGGACTGAAACAGAAAGGCCCGGTCCACCCTGCTTCCACTGACTCCCAACTGTGTCCCCTAGGCAAGGTGCCTCATCCCTCTGGACCTCTGTCTCCCATTTCGTCAACAGAGATGAGGGTGAAAATGTCGATGGAGAGATGGGTGTGGGGTATGCCCGTGACCCAGCACTCGGGAGACAGAGGCAAGATGGAGTTTGAGGCTTACCTTGATGACACAGCCAGACCCTGTCTCAAATACATACATACATACTACTCGAGTGAATAAGCTCAGCTTTCATTATTCTTTTCAAAACTATCTGATTTTTCCTGGGAGGTAATATAGTCCTATCTTCTGATTGTGAGTGGCAGGTACTGAGCCTGGGTGCTGCCCATGGCATGGCCCGGCTGCTCCTCTCTGGGGCAGCTGCTTTAGCTTGGGCTAGAGGTGGCCATGAGGTGTCTGGGGGTGGTTCAGCTCCCTGTTTTCAGTCCTGGGAACAGGACCCAGGGTCTTAAACCTGCCCAGGGCCCGATCTCTGCCCCAACAGTGCACACCTTAGGTAGGTCTGGGCTGTGGGCCTCTCACTTTCCTTCCCTTCCCACAGCCACCTTGTCTCCCAGATCTCTGCATCTAGGTTGTCATCTTCATTTCCTGGAGCCTAGCTGACCCTGAGGCAGGTCAAAAACACTACAATCTCTGCCCCATAGCCTAGCCTAGCAACAGCATCTGCCCTTGCTTTTCTGCCCTAGTGATGGATCCAAAGAAAATCCCTGCCCTGCCCTTGCCCAGGATCTGGACCTCAGGGCCTAACCTTCTCATTGCTCTCTGGCTTGGGTACCTGCCACCTTCTGATTTGCCCTTGGGATTGGCAACATCTCCAGTGTCTCATAGTACTTGGCACAGAGGGGGCCGAAGGAGTGGGCAGGGCAGGTGGGGTGGGCGACATCACCCACACTCACCCATGCTCACCCATGGCTGCGCTCACCCATGCTCACCCACACTCACCCATGGCGGCGCTCACCCACGCTCACCCATGCCGATGTGGTTCTTACAGCCGTCACACCAGATGTTGTATGGCATTTCAAATCTAAACAAAGACAAGGACTTTTTATTGTTATTTCCTTTAAAAGTTTTTTCCTACGACTTAGCCACTGTGTGTGTGGTGGTCAGAAGACGACTTTCATGAGTTGGTTCCTTCCTTCTACTACATGGCTGTGGGCACTGCACTCAGGATCTCTGGCTTGGCAACACTTCACCCACTGAGCCATTGCTCCCCCACTCCCTTTTTTCTTAAGATGTATTCTGGCTGTTCATGAACTCTTGGACTTGAGTAGCCCTCCTGTCTCAGGCCACCTAGTCCCGGGTAGGCAGGAGTATACACCTGTACAGGCCCTGGCTGGCCACTCTTTCTTCTGGCTCCTTTCCTTCTCTATCACCCTCTGGCTTGGCCACCCAGAGGAAGAGCCTGGCCCAGCCCTGGAGTCAGGATCTGACCAGACAATGGCAAAGAAGGTTCAATGTGTCACGTTTGGTCCTGGCCTTAAGAGCCCTGGCACTTCTGCTTCTTTTGGAGCCATGGTACTGCTGGTCTGCTGGAAGAGAGACCTGCTGTGGAGCAGTCTATCTGTACAGGCCAAGGCCCCACAGGACTAGTCTTCTGCTTCCTGGTACTCATCAATGAAGGAAGACGGCCTCGTCAGGTCCTTCCAAGCCCAGAAGAGGCACCTAGCCTTGTTATCAGTAAAAACTGTTTATTGTTTTGTTATACAGCAATGGCTGACTGATGCAATGTCTACCAGCTTTATGGAATTATAACGTTCCAGCACTGGGTCAATCAATCAGGGGATATAAGATTGATAGAAACTGGAGATCTTGGGAGAAGGGAGGGGTAGTTTCTTACCGGATAACAAGGATGCCTTGTGAGAGCTTCCGAGCCCGTTCTCGAAGTGGGTGGCTGTTGTGGTATCGGTTGAGAGAGCCATGCTGTATGGAAAGGGTGAGTGAAGCCAGGCAGGACCAAGCTGGGTGGCTTACTGCCCTGCTGTCCTACTGCTGGGAGACAATCCTCCCGAGGAGGAGGGGACTCATTCTTACTCCCTACAAGCAACATGGGAGGTGTGGAGGTCTTGGTAAAGTACGCAGCTTGGAGCCAGGGACAGACTGGTCCTTGGTATCTGAAGGAAGCAGTTCCAGGAGCCCCCAGGGACACCAGCATCTCTAGGAATGCTTTCTATGCAATGGCATGGTAATGGGGTAGAGCCTGCACACACCCAGGGGCTTTCGAGTCTTCTCTAGGTGACTTGTGACACTTGGCCCCGAAGCTGTGGGGTTGTGGGGAGCTGCTCACCTTTTCGGGGTTGAAGTCTGGGGGGTAGTACTTGTTCTGGCCTTTCCTTTCACCCTGGAAGCAGAGGGAAGCAAGAGTTGGAGAGGGTCATGCAGGGCCCTAGCGACGTGGTGAAGGTTCCACCTAGTGTCTGATCTACAGTGCAACCCGGATGGTAAACCAATTATTATTAGAGCTTTGGAAAACCCCTTAAGGCAATACACAGTTTTATTGGAGTGGTTACGCGCTCCTGGGGACTGCAGGCAATGGTAAAGAAGTGGGGACGGATGGACGCTGACGATGGTTTGTCTTTTTTTTTTTTTAAATACAACAGGGTTTCTTGTAGCTGAGCTAGCCACAAACTTGCTCTGCCTGTAGCTAAGGCTGGCCTTGATCCTCCTTCCAATGCTGGTATTAGAGACATGTCCCACAACTGGCTTACAGGTTGCTGGGGGTGGACTCCAGACCTTCTGCTAGGCAAGCACACCACCAGCTGAGTTACAGCCCATTTCACTTTGTTTTGAATGAGACAGAACTTCATTCCACAGCCAGGCTGATCGTGACCTCAAAGCAATCCTTCCGCCTCACTTCTGAGAGCTGGCATTACGGGGGTGAGCCACCATGCCCTACTAGCATTTCTCTTAGATTACTCATGAAATATATTTAAAGATTCTCCACTACCCTAAGCTATGGCTGTCAAGCTGGTCTCTAAATCTGGGTTGTGGAAGAAGATCCACTCTGATGTGGTAGCTGTGTCAGGTGTCAGAGGTTTCCATACA
Organism: Mus musculus; assembly: GCF_000001635.26. Taxonomy (NCBI): domain Eukaryota; kingdom Metazoa; phylum Chordata; class Mammalia; order Rodentia; family Muridae; genus Mus; species Mus musculus. The sequence goes on from NC_000074.6 coordinate 84,265,067, forward strand.
ACAGGGGTTCAAAGCTAAGGCTTGTTCTTCACAGAAGACTGTCAGTCATCAGGGAGAAATAGCTGACCAGAATGTCTCCCAGCGGAGTGGCATTGCCTATACCACCCCACTCTATAACCAGCCAGGTTCCCATGTCCTCCTCCAGGGTCTAGACCAGTAAACGTGGTCTTTACCCCTCATCAAGGAAACTTATCTTTACAACACAGACCACTATAGAAAACAATAACCCATCAATATACAGGCTGTCCAACTGCAAAACACACAGTCCCACATCCATGGTGCAGCAAACATTGTGGAGGAGGAGGCAGGGAGACTGTAAGGTCCAGAGGATCAGGGACTTTGCTGTGAGACTGTCTCTTAGAGACATCAGAAGATATACTCATGTCTTTTAGTGACATCAGAAGGTATACCCATGAAGTCTTACCCACATGGCTGCCCAAATGTGGGCTGAACAAGAATACCAACCAACATGTCAAAGCGGACAGGGTGAAGACCATTAGGCCGAGGCCTCTACCCTATACAAAGAACCACAGGCAACTGAGGGAAGCTAGGAGCAGGAGAGGCTGCCCTCCCCTGAGAGAAACACACCAACGGGTTGCCCAGTGCCAAATGATAGCCCTGAAAACATACACAAGAGTAATAGTATCTGGATTCAACAGGTTATATTTGGGAATGTATACACAAATTCATATGTGCAGGCAAGAATAGCTGATGACAGAGCAAGGAGGGATAGGTGGGAGAGTTTGGAGGGAAGAAAGGAAGAGAGAAATGTTGTAATTAAAATACAGTTTCAAAACCAAACAACAAAATCCATGGTCAGTGTGGTGGATTAGCCCCCTGGTAAAACACTTGCCTGAGGGCAGCCCTGCCCTGGGAAAAGTCTATCCACACCGTACACGGAGGAAGATGAACACAAGATGCCGAGAGAGAAAGCAGACAGGACAGCATAGTGTGTTACATGCTCACGGCAGGCAGACTCAGCTGGAAGCAGCGGAGTCGCTATCAGTGGTGCTGAGGCAAGAGTGGCTCCTCAGGGATGATGTGAGTAAAGGTGTCAAAGGTGTCCGCGAGCAAGCCTAAGTCCTGAACTTGAAACCCGGGGACCACATGGTGGAAGGAGAGAGCCAATTCCTCCAAACTGACGCCCACATGCATGCACACCTGCTCTACAATAAATAAAGTACATGACTATCTATTTTTAAAAGTTACTGCTTAGCTTAGTTGTACAGGGTCTCCTTTTCAGAGTGACAGCTTCCTAGAGCTACACTGAAGAAGGAAGGGGCAGGGACACACTCACACACTTCACAGCGGCTAATGCAGGGCTGGGGTAGGGGAGGGCTGGGGTAAGGCAGGGCTGGGGTAAGGGAGGGCTGGGGTAAGGGAGGGCTGGGGTAGGGCAGGGCTGGGGTAGGGTAGGGCTTGGGTACAGCTCAGTGGCAGAGCACCCGCCTAGCACTTGCAAGGCCCTGACTTAAATCCCCAACTCTGCAGCAGGGAGGCATCATCTCTGCACTGGGATTGGATCTCTGAGAAAGAAGGGCCAGGAGTTCAAGATCATCCTTAGCTAAATAGCATCAGAAAGGAAGGGAAGCGGGCAGGATGGGAGCAGGATCTCGACAGAGAGGATAGACAGCTTTGTCGGGTGGTAGTTCAAGTTCCCAGCAAAGCTCTGAGACCATGATACCACGATACATAACAATCAATAACTACCACTCAAGAGCCTGGGAGGGACAGGGCTGCCAGGAGTCCAGATATGGGAATCTACTCACCATCTTGGGAGCTGCCTATAGGTCCTCACTAGCAAGGCTGCAACTATGAAATTGGCCTGGTCAACGCATGAAGATGCAGTGAGACGTGCCCTCCTGTGGAGCCTCAGAGGCCGCACACGGCTGTTCTGTAGAGGTGTGGCTGTGTCACTTGGATCTTCCTATTTCTTGAAGTTCACAATACTTCTGAGTTGCAACCTGATGCGGAGCCTACAAAGAGTACAGGAATGTCCAAGGAGAGCCTGGAGGGGAGACAGACAGACATGACAGTTAAGAGAACCATGTGGCACCAGACTCTACACTGGAGTGACCGAGAAGACACAATACAATTGGTGTCCTAACCATTCCCTTAATTCCTACCGCCTGTCCTGCTCCTGCTGCAGAAGCTGCAACGGGCTTTGAAATGTACATTTTAAAATATGAATTCCTGTATGTGCGCACGGCATGGTAAGCACATGGAGGTCAGAGGATAACTCGTAGGAGTCAGTTCTCTCCTTTCCACATTGAACCTTTCATCACTCAGGTTGTAGGCTTGGTGGAAAGCCACCGAGCCATCCCATCGGCCTGATACTTACATACACATACACACACACACACAGATATATATATATGTATATATATACATACATATACTCAGCATCACGATGCCCTGTCTAGTTTATAATCATATCTACAGGCCTTTCTGCCTCCCACGCCTTGCCCTCTGAGGAAGTCTCTTACCCTTCTCCTCTAGCCAAGTTGAGTTCCTGGCTGTCTGCAGAGACCAGGCAAACAGACTGCTCCTGAATTATTGAGACGGACTCGGAGCCTCCAAAGGCTAAGACAGTGCTCTCCCACTGAGTCCCACTTCCCCAGCCCTCACTGGAGGATTCTAGGCAGGGGCCCTAGCACTAAGCTATAGCCCATGCCCTAGATGTACTGTACTGTGGTAGCTTCAGTCATGCCACATCTCACTGCTGTGGTAAATTTCAAACCCAGGACAAATGGCTGAGGCACCTAGTTAACATATCAAATCAGACCTGGTCACCTGGTCCTTCCAGTACCCCTTAGACTCTGTCCCTACACATTAAGGGGTATGGCTGACATATCTTATCCCCTACCCTAAACTTTGCAGCCCAGAGGCTAGGCTGCTCCCCCACAAAGGCTCTCTCTCTATATATATATAAAACCCAGACATTTGAGTTACCCACTCCTTTTTGTATGTCTGCCCACCTGGGTGCTGCACCTTCTCCTCTCTCCCATATGGTCTGGCTCAATCTGGACACGTTGGCACTCTGGGCTCCCCAGATGTCTCTGCCCCTGCTCTCCCTTTTATCTACAATCAACTTTCTGCTTCACTTAGGAGTAACCATGGCCTTTATTCCTTTTCTCTTTCTTCATTTAGTGATCCCGGAGGACTCACAGAGCATCAGAGGCTGATGTTGGCAGGGCATTTGTTTGTGTGGGGCAAAGCTTCAAATGCAAACTGAAGTGCCAGAATTCAGAAACTGCATTTATTTAGGATTTTCTCCACTCTTCTCAGCTGTCTTGAGGATTTTTTATTTTTGTTTGTATCTGTTTTTTTTTTTTTTTTTGAGACAAGGTTTTTCTGTGTAGCCTTAGCCCTGGAACTCGCTCTGTGATCCACCTGCTTCTGCCTCCTAAGCACTGGGATTAAAGGTGTGCATCACCACCTCCAGGGGTAAGGTTTTTAAAAGAGAAATTTATTTTTAAATAGTGTGTGCTTGTGCCCAGAGAGTCTAGGAGAGGACATTAGACTCCCTGGAGCTGGAATTACAGGCAGCCGTTGAGTCACCTGACATGGGGACTGGGAACTGAACTCAGATATTCCAGAAAAGCAGTATGTGCTCTTAACTACTGAGCCATCTCTCCACCCCTAAATTAAAACAAAACATTGTGTGTGTGTGTGTGTCCAGGTGTGACTGTGCCATTGTGTGCAGGTCAGAGGAGGAGTTAACTCTCTCCTTCCCCCACATGGGGGATGGAACTCAGATAGCCAGGCTTGGTGTCAGTGTCTTCACCTACTGAGTCATCATCACACGTCCTGACCCAGATACCTTTGGTGGCCAAGTACTTCAATGCCCAGCCAGGTTTGCGAGGCACAGCTACCTGAGTTTAAATTCAAGCTCCATTCTTTACCAGCTGCGGACCTGGGTCTGACTGTTGTGGAGTGCCTGCTCATCGCCTGTCAGAAGAGAATACAGACCAGGGAGTGATGGTGTATGCCTTTAATCCCAGCATTCGGGGTGTGTGTGTGTGTGTGGAACCAGGAGGGTACACACTGAGTTCGAGACCAGTATGGTCCACAAAGCCAAGTTCCAAGCTAGCCAGAACCAGACAGGAAGACCCTGTCTCAAAAAGCAAAATCAAAACAAACAAAAATTAAAAACAGAGGGAAATGGGAGCGGGAGTGACTCTGGGGTTTGCTATAATGAAAAAGTGTATGGGCTGGTAGTGTGGACACCCAGCTTGAAGTGCTATGTGCTTGGGGTCTGCTTTACAATGTTGAACATGTTTGTTTTGGAGACATGCCTTTCTGTGTAATCCCGGCTGGCCTAGTACTCCAGATCTTCCAGCCTCAGCTTCTGAAGTCTTAAATGGCTAATCACCACAGGTAGTATCACAGCCAGATTACACCCAGTCTGCTCAGGTGGATGCACAGGGGCTCTTCTGTGCCAAGGGTCATTCCTGACCTCAAATGCCACAGCAGACCACAGCTTGGGCATCAATCTCCTCTCTGCTGCTTCCTAGCTGCCTGACTCTGGGCCAGGGGCTACCTGGATCCCAGTTTCTCCATTTGGGGAAAAAAAAAAGTTTTCTAAAGGATTCAGCCGCTGAGACTGCCTTTGGGAGTCATGACAGGTGTTAAGTATTGAGAAGAACAGGCATGGGACAAAGAAAAGTGACAATTTCAAATTTCTCCTACTTACTAACAACTATAAAAAATATTTTTGTTATGTGTATGTGTGTGCAGAAGTGAGTTCAGGTGACCGGAAAGGGTAGAGGGTTGGATTCTCTGGAGATACAGGCAGCTGTGAGCTCTGGGAACTGAACCCTGGTCCTCTGCTAGAGAGCAGGTCAAGTTCTTAACCGCGGAGCCACCTCGCCAGCCCCTTACAAATTACATTTATTTGTTCTGCGTGTGTTGGCAGAGTGTGCAACGAAGTGAGAATGTAGATCAGAGAACAGCCTACAAGAATCGATTCTTTCAACATGCTCAGGGGTCGAACTCTCATGTTGTCAGGTTTGGCCACAAGCGCCACTACCAGCTAAGCCACCTTGCCGGCCCCCAAGCTACTGTTCCCAAGCACTATGTTTCAATTCAGGCTAGGAGGGCTCATCTTCAGCATGAAGACGCCTAGAGGTGCCATTGGCCTAAAACGGAGGCTGGGCCCTGGGAACCCGCTCGCGTCCGCAGATACAGCATCTCCCGTGCCAGGACGCAGTGGTGGGATTGAGGACCTGCCACCCCCGTTGCCGTCGCGGACCGGTCCTCACCCCGTACCTACCTGCCCTCTCCCTGACGTCACGCCTCCACCAGCCCGGAAGCACACCCGGAGCCAGGAACCCGCAGAGCGCCCGCCTCTGCGGCCCAAAAGCGCCTGCGCAAGCTGGAGCGAGGCACTTTCGTCATCTTGATTGGCTGAGGCTATTGCAGACTGACCAATTCAGGCCTGTCTAGCCGTTAGAAGCCCCGCCCACCGGGAGTGGTCCAATTGGAGATGGCTTCCTCCCGGAAGATCTACTTTGGCACCGCCCAGCCCTCCCTGGCGGTTGCGTTTTCGAAGGAGCTGATTCGTCATTTTTAAGCTTTGATTTGACTGACGTTTGAGACCGGTTTTCTTGTATCCCAGTTTGACCCTGCATCTCATTATATTGCTGAAGATGACTCTGAATTTCTGACTCGCCTTGTGATATCCAAGTAGTGGGATTACCAATACAGCCCAGGCTATTTATTTATGGATTTTAAAAAATTATGTTTATGACCAGACGTGGTGGCCAACACCTTTAATCCCAACACTCTGGAGGCAGAGGCAGGTAGTCTACATAATCAAAGGCCTGTCAGGAGTACACTGTCTCAAAAAAATACATATGTATGTGTGTGGGTGAGTGCTAGTGTGCCACGACTGAGGGAAGTAGAGTCAGAGGGATATTTGTAGGTCTCTGGGCAAGTATGTGGTGCATACATATATGCAGCCAAAACACCTGTTCAGGTAAATAAATCTTAAAAGTACAAAGCAATGCCGGACGTGGTGGCTCACGCCTTTAATCCCAGCACTTGGGAGGCAGAGGCAGGTGGATTTCTGAGTTCGAGGCCAGCCTGATCTACAAAGTGAGTTCCAGGACAGTCAGGGCTATACAGAGAAACCCTGTCTCAAAAAACAAAACAAAACAAAAACCCAAAACAAAAAGTACAAAGCAAAGCCGGGGGACGGTGGCACACGCCTTTAATCGCAGCACTAGAGAGGCAGAGGCAGGTGGATCTCTGAATCTACAGAGTGAGTTCCAGGACAGCCAGGGCTACAGAGAGAAACCCTGACTCGAAAAAAATCTGCCCCCCCACCCCCACCAAAAAAGTAGAAAGCAGAAAAAAAGAGGTTTATTCAATGGTGGCACTTTAGAAAGCGATTCGGGGAAGGGACACTCTTAAGTTCTGGTGTGAGATCATGGTTTAAAGGTACAAGGATCTCACATCTAAGCAGTCTTGGTCAAGGTGTGGTCCCGCCCACCATTGACCCACCATTGTCTGGGCTTCAGTCTCATCCTGTAAGTTGGTCTGCAAAACCTAGAACTGGGTGAAATCTCTTTCCAGAAGACTTTCTCTTCCCCCTCTGGCTGGCGCCCTTTCTTTTGCCCACCATGAGATTCCTGGGGAAATTCCCATTTCTTTGGAGTTCATTATTTTATGGTCTGATAGATTGAGAGATGTGGGGACGAGTCTCTCTAGATATCTTCATTTCTGCCAGGTCTATTAAAAAATAAAAGGTTAGTAACATGGAAGATTCTTGAAGGCCCCTGAGCTCAGCTTTATATAAAGAGTCAATGACAGGGCGAGGGGACTCACAGTGTGAGCAGAGACTCTAGGGCCTGCTTTTGAGTCAACCCTTCTTATAAGCAACCCTGACACACACTCCTGTTTATAACCCTGGTAGGATGTCGTTTGTAGGACATCAGACTTCAGTGCAATGGTTACTTTGGTCTGTGTGGGTTCTCTTTCAAGGATGAGTAGATGTCTGTGTGCTGTATCCTCCCAGGAAAAAGTCTGTGGCAGTGAGAGAGGGGGAACCGCGAATTCAGAGATGACTTGGGAGGAGTGAGTTAGCCAGGCATGCATGAAGCTAACCCTCCTGAGGGGAGCATCAGAGGAGGCATTTCCGAAAAGCCGATAAGCCGGCCTTTCCTGTAGGGTGTTAGTGTACTTTATGCTGTAGCAGCAGTAGCAGGGTTCTTGTTATGGGTGTGAGCAACTAAGGCTGAGCTATCAGGAGTTGGAGCGTCCGTGGGAGGAATCCCAGGATGACAGTCTTTGTGTGGTCAGGTCCAGAAAAAGTCCATTTCCCCAAATTCCAAAAGTCAGAGGCACAAATGACTGTTTGTGGTGCCTATTACCACACCAAAGTACATGCTGGCCTCCAGGCTCCCTGAGTACCACAAGTGCCTGTTACACGTGTCCACCCTGGCCCTTATCATCTCTTCCCCAACCCTAAACTCTCCCCAGCTCACAGGCTTCCCCACCCCTAGCCAGTCTTTCTCCTTATAATATTGCTATTTCAGCTATACTCCCAGTCTCCCTCTCTCCCCCGTCTCTCTCCCCCACCTCTTTCTTTCTCTCTGTGTGGGTTTCTATCTCTGTCTTGAGACAATCTGACTCCATGGCAGGCTTCAAATTAGCAGTTAAGGAGAGTAGGCCTAAATCTCTGTCTCCAAGAACTGGCCAATTCCAGGCAAGTCCAGGCCTCAGAAGCTGCCCTGCCACCTGGCCTGGCCTGAGGCAAGGACAATGGGTCAGCAGCAGTTTCCAGACTTCCTCAACAAGTTTCCAGCCCTCACACCCTGGTAATGGAATGTCAGTAGAGACGGACCCAACAGATTAACATGGAGGTCACCTACCCCAAAATTCCCTAATGTGCTTTAAATCAGACCTGAGAGCTCACTTGGTTGTCTCTCTGTCTTGGTAATGGGAGACCCCAGCATGCTAGACTTCTACAGAATAAAACAGTCTTTGCGTTTACGTACTATTTGAGTCCTGGATATCATTCTTTGGTGAATCATGGGCCCTTACAGTCTCTCTGCTCTGCTCCTGCTTCTCTCATGGTCAGGTCCAGTCTATTTTTCTTTCTGCCCTTCTCATCCTCTCATCTCTGCAGTGAAACACTTTCCCTTAACCATAGCATAAAGCACTCATGTTGTCAGTTCCCACAGCACAGGGTGGTAATGCCTGCTTGGTGAGTGGGGTCCACCTTATGAGTTTTGGGATTCCCTGAGAATAGTTAAGTATCCAGGAAAAAAGTTTCCATCTAAGAGTGCATGCCAGGGTTCCCTGCTGCTGCTGTGTGTAGTGAGAAAAGTATCTGAGGCTGAGACAGCAGCCCACTAGGAATCTGCTTGTGTAAAGGCAGAGTTACAAGAGAGGGAGATTTGGCGAGCATCATCCATGCCAGCCTCTGGTTTGGCATGCAAATTAGGTCGCAGCCCTGTTTTGAGTTTCTGTCCTCACTTCCTTTGATAATGAACTAATGATGTGCAAGTGTAAGCCAAATAACCCTTTCCTCCCCAAGTTGCGTTTGGTTCTGGTGTTTTATCACAACAAGAGTAACTGTAACTCAGACAGTCACGGTGTTTATCACAGCAATAGAACCTTTGGCTAAGACAGATGGCTCAGTGGTCATGTGCACTTAGCGCTCTTGCAGAGGGCCTGATTCAGCTTCCAGAACCCATATTAGGCAGCTCCCAACTGACCATAACTCTAGTTCCAAGGGATTTAACACCTTCTGGCCTCTGTGGACACCTGTACACTTGTGGTGACATAAACTCACACAGACACAGACAGATGTACATAAGTCAAAATAAATTAGAAATACTTAAAAACGAAATAAAGCTTAGAAGGGGAGGTTGGTCCGTGTGAGCGGGTCACACTCCATCAGCGCTGCCTCTAAAACTGGAAGCGAGCTGGGATGATGGTGCCTGCCTGACATCAAGAGTCCACCTTTCTCACCAGCCTCATTTTGAAGAAAATTTGGCTTTGCAAAACTTCTTGTTGCCTTTTAATTATTTAATTGGCAAAGAAATTAAACCATTTTCTGCCCCTTTAAATGGCAGCACCACCTCCTCATGTTCCCCTTCTGTTGCTCAGTCTGCTCTGAATCAGCATATGGGTTGTTCTATTGATGGGGGCCAAGCTCTGTGGCCCAGACACTGTCCTGACCCCCGCCCTGAATGTTGCTGCACACAGAACCACATCCTCAATACAGGACTTTGAGGTCAGTGCATTTCAGTCCAGACTACAGCTACTATGTGTCCTTGTTTCAAAACACACCAAGGGACTGAGAGAGGTCAAGATATGCTTGCCAGCACCAGGGGCTCACACCTGCCAGTAGCCCCAGCTCTCATGGGGATCCGACACCCCTGCTTTCTCACAGCATCTACACATATGCACACATGCCCACACAAAGACACAGATACGCATGATTAAATCTAAAACGAGACTATGGTGGCCAGCTTCCTCAGAGACCGCATGGAAGCATCTAGCATGGATCTTAGTAACTTGTGTCTGGCAGAAGCAACGTAAGGAAAGTAGGGCTTTTAATTTTGCGTGACTTGGGTTTTGTTTGCTAGTCTTACTTTTTCAGAAAGGATCTCATTATATAGCCCTGGCTAACCTAGAACTGGCTATGTAACTAGGCAGGAAGTAGGTCACTCAAGGTGTGTCCTTGAAGGGTTTACTTGTCCCTAGTCTCTTCCTTACAGGCCTTTGTGCCTCCTAGCCACCATGAGGTAAACAGCTTTTCTTTGTCGTGTCTTCTGCCATGTCCTGCCTCACTTCAGGCCACAGCAACAAATGACCATGAGCTGCAGCTGCTGCAACAGTGGATCTGAATAAAATGCTACTCCTTTAAGCAGATTTTCTCAGGCATCTGGATACAGTCATGGGAAGTTGATGTTGGGATATGAAATGTTCCCTGCAGGCTCCTGTATTTGAGCACTTGGTTCCCAGCTGTTGGTGCTGCCTGGGCAGGTCATGGAACCTTTAGGGGATGGAAGTGGGTCACTGAGGAAGAGTCTCAGGCTTTATAGCTCATTCCTGCTTCCTGACTGTGGAAGCAATGTGACCAGTCACCACTCTTCTGCTGTGGTAGACTATGTTCCCTCAAGCTGTGAGCCATAATCAGCCCTCATCCTTTAACTTGCTTCCCACTAGGTATTTGGTCACAGCCACAAGAAGAGCAATTAATACAGAAGCCGGCTCAGCAAGGAATTAGGAGCCAGAAGGAATTAGCAGTGTCTTTGTTATTATTTATATTTTCAATTTGTGTGTGGGCAGTTTACCTGCAGCATTTCTGTGTACCACGTGCATGCCTGATGCTCATGGAAGCAGAGGATGATGTCAGATGCCCTGGACCTGGAGTTACAGATGATTGTAAACCACAGTGTGGGTGCTGGGAACTGAACTCAAGTTTAGAAGAGCAGCCAGTGTTCTTAACTGATGAACCATTTTCTCCAGGTCCCCAACTCTATTTTATTTTATTTTTGTATATGCTGTGTGTGTTTGTTGGCACATGTGCTATGATGTGGGTGTGGAGGTCAGAGGAGAACACTCAGGAGATAATCTCTCCATCATTACAGGGCTTCACTAAACCCGCTCCCATTCACGAGAGTCTCTCCCCACAGCTACTCATATTCATTCTCTTTATAACACTACTATTTTTATATGCTTTTTCTTTTGTCTCATCCCCGCTCTCTCTGTCTCTCTCTCCTTCCACCCTCTGTGTGTCTGTCTGTCTGCCTATCTGTCTGTCTGTCTGTCTCTGCTCATGTTTCT